>NW_008751660.1:1337442-1416019 GCF_000715545.1 Opisthorchis viverrini
ATAAATTACATCTGTGTAATCGCTTCTGTACGCTCAGAAGATAAGGAAGGATCCGATCGATAAACTTTTGGGAAATTAGCAAGCACACAAAATTACCTTTCCGTTGGACTCTACTAAAAAAATCCCCAGGCTGAGTATTGCACACTGACTCGAGCCTTCCAGGCAAAACCCAGCATGTGGCTCATGTGTTGGGCACAGCCTGAGAAGCTTTTTAACCTACAAGGCACTGTCATAATTAAATGCTCGCTTACTGTCGAAAAGTCATCGGAATTCACCAGAGAGCGTGCAAGGTTTAGATGAATGGACCCACCAAGCTGACTTCGTCGGACGGGCATTCCCTTCAAGGCCGCCAGACAAAAAGCGCGCCCTTGTTTGAAGGTCACTAGGGCCATTGTGTACTTGAGTAGGTAGCCAAAATGTTGGAAACTTGGTTCAGTAACTTATCGATTCTCATGACGCATTCGCGTTCCGGAAAAGCAACGGAAGTAAAAACAGAACTTCCCTGCACATGACGCTGAGCCTTAGCGGTATTTATACCGTACGACCGAAATTAGTCCTTTTTCCTGCAAATCTGCCAACGAATTGTCTTTATGTTTAATCTGTTTAAGCAGTTAACTCGTGTCGTCCCGTTGGTTGTTTTCACTGCCAGATAGCGCTCCATTTCTGCAGTGTGCCATCATAGTCACAATTGTGAGCCAGCTTATTGCAGACTGCGGCTATCGGTGAACCAAAAACAAATGTGATAGAGACGGATGTCCATTGAATGGTAACCGAGGCGTTCGATATCACAAAAACCATGCATGGTGACATCTTAATTATATGGATTCACTAGATGATCGGAAGAACTGATCATCCAACTCTCACTAACCGTTTGTCCGCACCAACTGCCTCTATCTTAAGTGTGTTAAATATTTCACAAACAGTGAAACAGTAAACCAGTTCCCTACGTCCAAATCAGAGCAACCAGCGCAAATATTTCAATTTATTCACAACACCCGAGGAGATTATGGTGCTCCTTTTGAGGGCTTAATGGTGTTAACACGGAAAATGTGGTGGACTGGTCGAAAGTCGACAAGGAAATTTCCCCTCTGAATTAAAACCCAGGGTTATTCGTCACGTGTCCGTTGGCTGCGAAGGAAGTGATCCAGTGTATCAACATGGCATCCAATACCACCATGGCTTCACCAGTGGACATGTGCATGAAAAGTTTCAGGATGATCATCTGGAGCGTCGTATTCCAGAATATCAACGCCAACGATACTGGAAAAGTTGTTCGTGGTGGCTTCCTAAATAACCATAGTACGATTGTCCTCACACGGAATGGCCCCTAGGAAATAAAATGGAGCAAAAACCTGGCTTTAAGCCGCATTTTCTTCTACGGCTACCGTAAGGAGGTGCTTAGTCCGGGATCTCAGTATGCAAAAAAGCCTTCACGATGATCAAGTATAAGTTCGAGGATCGACGTCTGGAGGCGCGAATACTATGTAACATTGGTTCCAAAGAGAAGGCGCAAAACGGGTTTTCCTTGATAATTGGTTGATTGGAAACTTATGAACAGCACGACGGTATTGGTGAACTCTTGGGCCCCCAATGGGAGGCTGATCTAACTGGCTGCGACGCCAGAGTTCAGCTTCTAAACAACTTTGGTGAAATTATCGTGTACCAGCAACAGTGCTGCTTCGGCTGAGACAAAACTCGCAAGACAGAGTGTACAACAATCATGGAATTATCGTTGTTTATTTACACAACGGATGCCAGAGGCGCCACGGTGAAGCAAACTGAAGTCAGCGTCCGAGTATTTCACCTTATGGGGCGGGTTATTAGCGGACAACCGATCGGACATTTTGCATCGCGGCTTACCAGATTCGTTAAACTGGGCGCCTGAGCCTCATTAAGTAACTAGCACCTAGGCGAACGGACTAACGGCTAGCCAAAAGTATTTGGTGTATTCTGGAATCAAATATTTTTCAAAAGAAATCTACAGGAGACACAGAAGACGGGCCAGCACTTCGTAACGCACAGTAGAAGTTTAAAACAGAACCCCGTCGGTGAAGCACATGTGAAGAGGCCTCGGTACCAGGCCGTGTCCCGAAAATGAGAAGTGTAGTTTTCAGGTGAATGAGACACCCGAAAACAAACAAACCAAACGCTTTATCCCTGAGAACGAGGAAAATTGAATCCACGAGTGAATCAGTAAATGTGTCATGAGTCCACGGGTAACACTATGCATGCCTTAATTTAGTCTCAGCAAATACATCAAATGCCACTTAGCAAAGCACAACTGCGAACAGCTTATGGCCAACTTAATCTTCACGCAGGGGCTGTTCTTAACTCTCGGACAAAACAACCCCCCTTTAAGGATGAGGTGAAGGTTACACAGTGATTTTGAAAGCAAAGTAGCTCATAATGACAATATGCTTCTATGTGATGCCTCATCATTCGGCCAAAGAAAACGAACTTACTCCTGCTTGGTGGGAAGCAACTGAGACGCAAATCTACGACCGCTTATCCCCGGCAGCTACAGGTCTGTGAATCCCACCAGCATAACGTGCAAGCTGACGGATATTATTCTAAAGCGATCCGTTTAATTGGTTTCTCTGCAAACTTCAACCCACGGCGCCACATGGTTCCTTATATGCCGTTACAACGCGAAGAACATGTTAACATTTACCGAGATCCCAATCAGAACAAAAGTCAAAGGACTCTTATCATATACTATGTTTTGGTAATTCTCAGAAGCATTTGACATATTTCCGCACGATACATTATCAGTAAAACGAAGTCCTACAAGTTAGAACGGCCCGAGAGAAAGCCGTCTTAACCTATCCCTTTCGAAAAGTTATGGTGGCAATCGGTAAATTTATTGCTAGGCAACGTTGCCCTTTTGACACAAGCCCCATCGGGCCAAGTGACTAGGTTCCGAGGTTGGTCGAGATTTAAGGCAAAAGGAGAATCAACTTTCCTTTCTTCCGCGCTCACTAAAGCTCATCAAGGCTCCGTTTTGGAAGTACCCCAAATAAGTTTTCAAGTCCACACCTACTTCTGTGAATGACTTAATATCTTGAATTTACAACCCCACCTCCCGAGAATGAACGTCAGTGTCACAAAGCAGTGAGCATTGGACTGGCACCTTCACTGAAATGTGAAAATTGCTTTCACACACCCTCCTTGGAGCACTATTGGACGCCATTGTTGCGCGCGTCGTGGCTAAACCAGCAGACATTAGGAAGACGAATACCAAAAAGTATTTTGATATCCGTCGTTCGCAAAACCTGTCTTTCTCACTTAGCCATCAAAATCGGTTCAAAGGGCATGCCGCGTTCCACTGATGAGTCGTCACGGCCTTTTTGTGTCTTGCATGAAATTACACACTTGAGAAGTTCGGTTGTTCCAGGCCTGCAAAACAAGACCGAATGTCTTACACTCTACAACGCATCTAATTATTCTGTTGTTTTGCGTTGATAAACAAAGATGCTCACATTCTGAGACGCTTGATGCCGGTAAATTCCATGTATCTCCGATGATATAATTCACAGTTTACGAATACAACCAGTGAATTTAGGCATCGCATACGTGCCCGAAGGAGTAGACAGACAAAAGAGATCCACCCACAGTCTACCTCATTGTTTTATGGGAGCGTACGTTCATTAATAGGATGGAAAATTTGTTGCCGTTTGATTGCTCATGGATGAAAGTTAACAGCACCAAGATGATGCGGTCTCCACACAAACGTGGTTTTTTCCACTCATTTTCCATCGCTTCATTGCAATTCCACTTCGAAAATGTCAGCGAGAACACGCCCTTTTCGTTCTGTTGCTTGCTAGAGACTGTAGCCCACAAGCAGCTCATAAACTTTTCGTTAATTAGACGGAAGTTTCCCCATACAACCTTGCATTTTGTCTCATAGCATTATTCTAAATTGGAAACGTTTTTCGGGGGCCTACAAAAGTACGTTCTCAGGAATTTAGCTTTGCTTCATGCCTATGTTGACAGCCTTTGAAATTCCTCCACTTCTGTATGTTTTTTGGCAATTCTCCATCGGATTCATTGGATTTTGATGCGAAGACGCTCACATCTGCAACGCCATAGGTGCCCATAGTTAACATATTCCTTTGTTATACAGCCAGGCCGCAGCTCAACGTTGGGAAAAGGGACAGGCTTGATACCGAGCCAATGGATGCTCAAAACATTGACTGCCTTTGGACCATTAACGTCCTGTTGCCGTAGAAAATGCTTCATGAAGGTTTACACGAAACACTGAAAAATGGTAATGGCAGGTAGAAATTCATTTGCTGTTACAGGAGTGAGCCACAGGTGACTACGTACTTCTTTAAAGTCCAACTAGATAAATGACCACATCCTCACCTGGTCCTTGAGTTGTCTTGTTCAGAAGCATTTCGGATAGCCAGAATCAGACCGGTTCTTTCGTCCTGTGTCAACAAACTTATTTTTAGTCCATCGAACTTAGACTATAGTAGCCAGCTTTGGAGGGGGTCCGTTGCGTGGGTGGGTACTTAGAGAGCAACGTTTTTTGACGGTTGTCTCAGAATAGGACATAATAAATCCGGTAGGGTGAAAATAGCATATTCGAGCACCTAAATCGGCCTAGTATCCCAATCTAGATAATGCCACACGTCACACCCATGGTTTTCCGTCGCAAGTTTAGTTTTAGCAACTTCATTCCCAAACACCTCCCCCGCAACCTGAGCGGTAAAGAACTTCTACCTCAAAGTGACATCTACGCGCAACCGAACAGTAAACGGAAAGCCTGGAAAAACGATCCTTCGCACGTGCGTTTTATTGGTTCAGCCTGTTCAGTAAGTGCAAAAATATACGAGGTGGTTGTATTTTGTTTTATTTTAGTTGAATCCCCTGCATTTTCCTCTGGTGAAGTCAGCTCAATTAGCCTGCGTGTTCAAACGTAGGATCACCTCCGGTACCAAGTTTGAGTGGCGGTAGGCATCGCTTTAGTAGATTCTCTAATGCGCGGCACAGGAACCCAAGCCGAAGTAAATTGCCCGCTGTGCTGTGATGTAGCAAACCTATCTCACATATGTTGTCTGATTCCACTTTGCATCCAGATAACTCCATTATTTATCCATTTAATCGCCACTTGAATTGTCAGATCCACCAGCCAAGGCTGCTATCGTAGACAATGACAATCAGGTTGCTTGTCATGGATTTGCTCACAGAATTTTTGCCTCCAAAATTTATAAGATTTCTCGGTTGCCAATTCTATCCATCGCTTGTCGTTAGCCTGCTGTGTCGTCGAGACAAGGCTTGCTTCTAGAAACGGCATTGTATGTAGGCCTGTTTGTTTGTGAGCTCCCAAAAGATGTATGCTAAGGACACGGAAGGCGGACTGCGGGAGTAATGTTCTGTTGAAAGAAGTAGTTAAAACAAAGGATGCTGCTGTTTTAAGCGTAAAGCAGTAGACGTGTACCCACCTACCATATGGTAAAGGTGTGAGTTACTGAAAACTATGGTCACAAAACTTTCGGCGATGCAGCTGAAGGATAATGTACCTACGTTCATCCTCCATTAGCTGGCCGGCTAGAGTCTCTGCAAGTTGGTTGGTTCAAATCTTGATTTCGAACCTACTGGAAGCGATAAAGTCGATAAGTCGAGCAACGAGCACCGAAGAATGGATCCGAATTCAAAACGAAAGTGATCCCGACAAAAAAGTGCTGTACTGTATAAAAAAATATCAAATAATCAATTAATGTACAACAAACCTTGAAAGTTATCGACCGACAGTTAGACCCACGACAAACACCGAGACAAGTATCAAGCGTGAGAAACCAGTTCGAAAAGTGCCCAGAATCTTCATTTAAACAAGTGATAATACGGTTCATTTTAGGAACCAAGAACGTGTTCATAGTTTGTGCAACGCAATGTTTTAATGGATGGAATAGAGATGGGGTGATGCGATAATAAGAAAAGGTCAATAAACAGAAGGCAGGATTTGGCGGGACATTTAAATTTACGCGGTCGAGTTCAGGGAGATTGAGCGGGAGAAATTTTCAAGCGTTTGTGCGATACACCTACCACCGGCCCGTTTCGTCCTCTGGCTCTCAGATGCTAGCAATTTACCTCCACAGGCTGTCTGAGACGTTATGGTTTTACTCTGGCAAAGCGTACTCAAAGGATACTTGGCGCGATTTGTAGTGACAGCCAAGAATCTGACGTCTTTGTTTTTATATGCTTGTTGGAATTTTCATCCCTCCACTGTGAATCTTCGTACCTCTTCTAAGCGGAAACCGGTGATTTCTTTTGCTTCCTTTTAAACTTGGGTCTTCTTTGCCACAATTTAGTAATCACTACCAAACTAAAGTAAAACCGTGAAAAAATGAAATAAGGGAGCTGGAAGCAGAATGTTATCTCTCCGGGTACTGGCAGACGGGTAAGTGGGCCAACGCGCACAGGACTTTCACCGCAGCCCAGACAGTTGTTATGATTTTTTAAGGTACCCGGGGCGGGTTTTTTGTATCAAGCAGGCCTAATTCCGCCTGGAATGTGTAATCATCAAATCTAAAGTAGCGCTTCCTAACGTTTAAGTGGCACTCACTAGCCCACGAATTCGTGCAAAAGAATTCTTAAGGTGGCATATGCTCGACATTTTTCAAGCGACCGGTAACACCAAAAGTGAGGTTTTGCAAAACAACATCGACCTGACGGAAGAACATTCGTACGATAAAAGTGCTCTGTTAACTTGAAAGGTTTCTCACTACTTTGGCCCTGTGTATCATTAGAACCCAGGATAGAGTCTTTTTTAGCAAAAGTCTTCCAAAAATGGAGCATAAATGAGTACGGGGTTAGAAATAAAAATATTTTGCCACGCCATGTAACAGTGAACTTAAGGCGGACTGAATGATGCTTTATTTTTAATAAATAAAATAAATAATAAAGCTTAGCTTTGTTGCATGCGAAATGCGGTCTGAAGTATGGAATTTTATTAGAGCTGATAGTGAGAATCGAATCATGCGAAGATGAACGAAATCCTCTTAGGTTACTTTCCGTGGCGGAGCGAGAGATGCCTTCAGGAAAGCGAGGTAGCAATGCTTATTTGGCATTTATTTCTGCAGTCTTCTGATCTATTTTTCAATATGCCCGAAAGGTGGTACCCGGGTTATTCCTCGGAACACAAGTGCATAAGTTTACCGTTATCCAGCGAAGGCTACGTTTATATGAACGCTGTTTTGCTACATTGCCATGGTCGATGAACGTTTAAGAGAATAAGTCACTAAAAACAGGCAGAAACACAGAATTATACAAGGAAGATGTTCGACGTGGGCCGTAACGAGCCCTTGCGAATTCAGAATGGTCAGGTTCAGCATCCTGATCCACTGAAGTGCACCCCCCATGTGACTACATTCATCGCTTCTGATCCACGCAGACAAAACCGCTGCAACTTTGGGCCATCACATGTTTTCGGCTGATGAGCACGTTCTTTAGAGGTTTTCGTAACCAAAACTACCCTATCCACGTATGGCAAGTTTTTGACATGGCCTGGTTTAGAAGTACCTATGTCACAACCCCTATGTCCTGCAATATGGGGATGTCGATTTCTCTAAGGACGGCCTTTCAGACAGTAGTCTGGTGAATTTTGCAACGTTTTTTCTGTTTGTGATACTATTTTAAGATTGTTAACTGAAATATGCACCAGTGTGAGTTTCCACGGCGTAATTCGCGAAATAACATCCAGAGGTTTTGGTTCGCCGCAAGGCGCCACATCAAATTGAATGCCGGAACACACTTACCGCGGAGTTCTAGGAAATACTTAAGTGACACTTACTTAGCAGATTGTTTTTTACTGGTGATGCACACATTCAGCGGCAACGAACCTTGGTCAAAGTGGTATCCCACTAGCACGCTGACGTGCCGCGTTCAGGCGCTTCCCTGCGTAGCCTGAGTTACTTTCTACGCTGTTAAGTGGCTCAAATGAACAGGCCAAAGGGCCATCAGGCAGGCTTTCGAGTGTTTGAGCTTGAGAAACGATCCGGTTTCTGCGTTAGAGATTGGTCAGCTGTCAGTGAATAAGCGCAGAAGGGGGCGAGCCATTTTCTACGGTATTCAATGACGGCCCATGTAGAACGGTATGATGGTCATGTCAAACAAGGTGCTTTGACTAGCTAAGATGACATTACATAAGTAACCTATCACCTATCCTACTACGTCTTCAGTTAGAATAAAATATGAAGAAGCCGTTAACCTGGGTCGCAGCCGTGTTAATATTTGTGTCTTGCCAAGTCGATTCATGGGCGGTTGCCGGAACAGTCGACTGCAGGGCACCCAGGATCTTTCGAAGAAACTTATGCAGTTAGCGAGCGAACTGCTCATCAGTGTTGCTGGCATTGGGAGGAAGATCACGAGTGGGGTCAGCGTGAAGGGTGGCTGCATCCAAGGCTGGAAGGGGCCAAGCACGGTGGGTAGTCGATCCCTGTGTTGCCGATCCCGTGGCTTCTAATCCGATTGTGGGCTGTCTCCGTTCATTGGAATTTCCTTATACCAGAGGCTTCGGTTTATGTGGGACACGTCTTGCCTCTCTGCAGGCAAAGACCAAAGTTTTGACGTTTGCGGCGCCCAAAACATCACGAGTAGTGCAAACACCCGTTCAGCTATAGATTTATTGTTGTGTGGTTCTTGAGCGTGGTTCAACTTTGCCACTGACCAGAGGCACATCCAAATTCTTTTCGCCGAAAAATGGGGTTTTTCAAAATAATGATTTAATAAGGAGTTATTCTAATCCTCCTGCACCTTCCGGTGCTGTGTTGTTCGTAGCATTTTGTTTAAGTGAGCTAAATTTTCGAGGTAATATACCATCACTTATTCACATTTTGGTACCGATTACGCGAAATAAAACATGAAATCGTAATTCGGCAAATTTTGGCGTTCTTCAGTGCTCTTTAAGAATAAAAAAGATCAAGAGAATATCTAAGGCGGATTCCACTCCGAGAGATTGGTCGTTGATGTTTGGTTGCTTCGAATTCCTCAAATTTAACAAATGAGATGGTTTTGTTCGGCAAACCTAGTCACCACACATTTTCCCATGGAACTCAACTTCCATTAAGTACAACATTTTGGACAGCGGCATGAACTGTGCTATGGCGATGCAACAGACGTCTCTGTGGACGATCCCATTTCTTAGATATGCGTTATCAGCCTGTAGATAATACAGCGTCACGGGACCGCTGAAGTTATCATTCGTATTACAACTACGACGCTCCATAGGTGGTGACCACCATGAAGCGGTCGCCAGGATTACGGTAGCCGTTGATCCTTACCTCAGCTATCTATCGTAACTGCTAGGTCCGTGTCCATGCGTGGCGTTGATTATCCGGTAACCTAACTCAACCTTATTTCAGGTACGCGTACCAGTACGTGTTGTCGCTTATCCTTGCTACCTATGATTAACACCGGGACAGTGTTTATGCGAACCGATGAATACGAGGTCTAAACTACACACATCCCCAATCTAATGGCGAATGAGGGACCTCATACTCTTAACTGTATGCGATATCGTCTACCTTGACTACTTTTTGAAACTGATAGGCCAGTGTTTATATGCGACGCTGAACATTAGGCCTCAACTATGGGCGGTGTCCGAATCTAACTGCCAACTATGGCCCGTCATACCCATAACTGTGTGCGCTGTCGCTTATATCTGCGACTTATAGTAAACACCAGGCCAGCATCTGTGCGGGCCAATAAAAATGAGGCACTATGTGGGACATCCTAATCTAACGGCCAATGACGGCCCGCCATACTCGTACCTGTAGTCGATATCGTCTACCCTGGCTGCTTGTCGTAATTTCTAGGTCTGCGTCTATGTACGACGCTGGGTATGAGGCATGAACTATACCCAGTGGCTCGGTCCAATGGCAAGCGACGGTGCGTCATACTCATCAATGTACTCGATGTCACCTTCCAAGGCTGCTCACATTAACTGCCGGGCCCGCTCACATGCTTTTAGCTGACCATAATGCCCAACCACACATAATAGACTAATCCAACGACAAACGGGGGTCCTTTAGCTCCATGCGTCGTCCACCTGCCAACATCATGCTTGAAAAATACAAAACCACTCTTAATAAATAGTGTTTCTATTAATTGATAGCATCGGCATGAAAATAATGCGTGGTCACTCCAGTTCTCTGCGTTTTACTTAGGATTTCTGAAGAAATCTATGATCAATTACGACTCATACACATCTTATGCGGTATGGTTTAGAATAAAAAAGTAAACAAACTTTTAGTAGTTAACACACCCATTGCTTACCAAACCCCTTTATCAACAACTCCCTGTCAGTGTCCGCGCTGAACCTGGAAATATACTATTATAAAGGTAAACTCACTACTTGCTGAATTATTCCAATTGTTGATAACGAGGGAGCCGTATGTACATCGATGATTCGGTAGCGGGATTCAGCAACCATATGCATTGGGCGCGGCGAAGTTAAAGCTTGAGAGTAGTGTGTACTAGTCAGTCGCAAACCCAAGTGATGTAGACTTGGGCCCTAGGATCCAAGGACCACACGCGTCCCCAAACTTGCACTTCAGCCGTAGCGAAGATCTTGTGAATGGCCGTGTGCCTGATCTCAAATTTGCTCGTTTAGAGCGATAAATCACAACTTCAATCGATTTCTGCCCTCTGATACCGATACAACGTATCTTAATAAAATCAACATCTTGTTCTTCCTCATAGAAACACACCCATCTATCACACAATCAACCACAGTGTCAATCTAACCAAAAAGGGGCACCCTTCCGGGCTTCATCCAAATCGTCGAACATATCGAGGCATTGCAACCCATCCCCACTCCCCAAAACCATGTCGACTATTTCCAAATAAAATGAGTTAGAACGATAGCCAAACTCGATGCGATCCAACCGTCTCAGGTAATGATAATTATCTAGCTGAAGATTGCAAGTGCGCATTCCTCAGTGAAAATCCCCGGTGTACAACCGAAAAATCGCTATCTAAATTTCGCCTCCAGGATTTGCCGGCACCGATCCACACGAGCAACGGCTTTGAGCCAACCTTTGTCTCACACCTTAAACGCCTTTATTTCGCTTCTAAGATAGGTCAAGTCTCGCAACTATACAAAAGAACAGCCCGTACTACAGCCTGGTAGACAAGTTACTTGATATTCACTGATATGTCGCCTTGACGCCATTGGTGTTTCAACTTAGCAAACATGATACGGGCATCGCAGGTTCGTGCATTGACATTGTCCTTCACACTACAAGCAAAGCTAATACAATTTCGAATGTATTTAAAACGCTGCACCACGCTAGCTCCCCAATGGGATGAGGAAAATATCTGCGGTCCTCTATGAGCTTCCTTCTAACTTTGAGGTATCCCTCGGCCAACGGAACACATTCCCCTCTTCATAGAATTGCACAATCCAGCCCAATCCGCCGTTTGCGCACTTCCTGTCCAGGACGATGCAAAAGACTGTACGGTTGACAACTCTCACTTCATTTGCATGCCTTTTCCTCAAAAGACATTCTTTCCGCATGATGAACCTCATGATTCGCCTTCCGCAATAAAAGAAGGAAAAACTAGAATGGAAGCAACTCTTATCGGACGCACTTCCGATTCGAGCCTGCCATGGTTGTGGCATACACCCCGAGAACTCCCCATGAGTTGAAAAATTCACTGATAGGAGGGCAATCATTCTAACACAGACTCACTGAATTCATGCGATACGACGCCACAGAGGAAACTGGTTTTTCAAGGGTCCACGCTTTTTAGGCTGTAACAGCTCTATTCTGAGGTCAGCTCACAGCACAAACAAGCGAAATCATCAGGTGTATCCGATCTCATGGCTCTGCACTCTTCAATCTATCTCAGGTGCATACATTCTAGCCACTGCACGTCCCTTATAATCGCTTATGCCCACATCAGTTCTTATCGACCGCATACCTGTTACCTGCATCGATTGCCGTTTTTGAAATCGGACAATGTCGCCCCATTGAAGTAGTTAGGAATCGTAACAGCTTTTGACTGTCTCATATGGACGGCATTCTAACTCACATCAAAGTGCCTTTTGGTAGACCTTTTAGACACTTTTTCCTATTTTGAGTCCCCAATGTATACATGACCGCCACATTGCCCCATTTGATTGGCAGCAATGAACCACCGTTAACCCACGACGGACCCGAGAACATCTTAATTACGGTGACAACCCTAAACGGCTTATCCAAGTTGTTCATGTACGAGGTTGCCCATGAACCCAAATGCGGCGTCGCGATGACGGTACCGTGATTACCATACCCAGTCAGATGGCTTGCCCGTAGTTCACTATATCTAATATTTCCCAGCCGAGCGTATTACTCACAAGACAGTTTCAGCTCGTTTAGTTTGTATGAAGACTTGAAAGTAGTAGCCATCTTTCTGAGCCGTCTGCTTGTTCTGTCTACAAACCCAATAGTTCATTCAACGGCACTATTAGTGGCTTGGTATATCCGTGAAGATCAAACCGTGGCTTAATCCAGACATGGCAGGATCTTAAGGGTTCGAATAATTAGCATCAAATGCTCAAACTTTATGTTAAATTTCCATTTTTGCAACCATGGTTTCATAAAAATTCTGTGCGTGCGTCAAGGACGCGGCTTCAGGTTGCGAAGCGTATTCTTGAGCATCAAAATTGCCGCCTTTTAAATTTAGCAATCAACTAGATAATAAGGTTTTTCATGTCATTCAGGAATGTTTGTCTTCGAAGTAGAGCTTTAGTTTTTCAATGGACAGCGTACTCGCCTAACGACTGTCAAACTACGATTATATATGCACTGTATGTTTCTTGACACGATCCCCGTTTTTGATCAGCAAACCCGGCTCAACCCCCCTAACGATTTCATGATCTTGGTGTTTTGGATCAGGCGTGGTGACCCTTTTTCTAACTACATGAGCCTTCTTTGGTGATACAAAGCCTAGTCATGCAGTTTAAGGAGCAGGCATAATAGATAAATCCGCGGATGTCCATGCATGAACAAGTCCAGCAGCCGCATCTACGCGGGTATTCCTCGAGGTCTCGGAAAAGGTGCCTCAAACGGATTATTTCGTTCGAATGCACACGTATGAATACTCACTGGGTGGTAGTGACGATCTTCTGGATACCATCAGGATTAAAAGGGGCTAGATGCTACCTTGAAAGGCTTCCTGTTTATGGATGAACCCATACTATGCATTTTCGGAAAGTGAAAAATTTGTTGCATTTACCTAGCAGAAAATTAGGAATAGTCGAGCACCTGGCTGATTTACGCTCCTTACTAAGTCCGCTTTGATTGGGTTGATTTTCAAGAAAGTTTGGTCATACCTTAAGTAATTAATTGGCGCGCGAAAGGAGTTAGCAGAACTTTTAAAAGAAATTGACTAAAAAGGTGTGCGTGACACGATGTGATCAATAGTTCCCATGTACGGTAATTCCAAATTCAAAGATTTGCGCTTTAGCGGGTACCAATCGTGACCTTTCTGAGGGAAGCGTATGGTAATACTTATTCGGTGTAATACGCTCGTTATGGGATCAAATGCCTATAGCATATTCTAAAAGATCTAAGAGTGATACTTCGGAATACAAGCACAAAACAACTCAATGGTGTGATGACGTTAGAGTTGGAAATGACAGGTCTTTGGCAACGCGGCTCTGTTTCCACTTACCCCTATCTCTAGGCGAATAACTTTAGACCATTTGGGGTGTCCAGGAATGATGGAAAGACACATGCTTCTGACTCTCGCTCTTTTCACCCCGACTTTTGTGGCAAATTTGACTGGGCACGGGATATTACTCTTCTGAGAGAACTCGTAGGCCAAAAGTTGTCTTTAGATGCGCTTTCATATTTTTAGGATGGTGCATGCATTGCCGAAGACAAGGCTGGCCACGGGATTTAGCAATATGGTTGCTGCTGTGAATGCGAATACGGTTTATTAACTGTTCCGCTGATTCCCTTCTTTGAGAGAACAGGTTAGACATTCTTTAAAACTAAAGTGTTTCAACAGTCATAAATCTCTTTGAATTTCGTCGGGCTTATTCCAGCATGCGTGGTGATGGTAAGCGCTATTTACGAATTCCTCTGGTACCCGTTTGTAGTCTTACAAACGAGTTTCTCTGAGTACGTACGCTACTTCAACCTGAATTATCCTAACAATTCGGGCATTCTACAACTGCATGAACATGCCTCTGCCTAACCGAAGTTAAAAATGGTTACAACGTTCCCATTGGTTACCTTTGCACTCTTGAAGTGATTTACTCGTCCTCGGTACACCTAAGTCATCACTGGGAGATTATAAATCCCATTGTTGTCTGGGTAAGATTGTTCGCTGTTGGTAATGTGCTTCATCACCGCGCTTTAAGTGAAGTGCACAAGTCTATAGGAAAATGCTGATTATCGTCTTCTAGAACATTTAAAGACCTAAAACAAGCTCTTTTTTTTTTTTCAAAATGTTGAAACTTAGAACATTTAAAGACCTAAAACAAGCTCTGTGTGTGTGTTCAAAATTGTTGAAACTTATGTTGTGCCGCAGCGCATGCACGACAAAAGCCTAGCGAGGAACAGCTTATTTTGGATGACGTATTTCTTGAAGATCTGTGTAGGTATACATCTGCTAGTGCTTTCCAGTTTTGTTTGGTGCTCTCTTAGAATAAAAATGGCTCATGTGGTGTGACAAAACGAGCATGATTAAGTTTCTGAAATACGGTCTGGAACGGTTACCACTCCCTGTACGTTTGCTATTTTATTTGCCAGTTTACTCGCTTGTTGTTTAATTATTATTACCTCAAGACAAGTTTTCAAAAAACTTATAGTTTCTCAGCTAATTTTCTTAGCTCTATTGATTTATTGTCAGCCCGGGAAAATAAGCAGTATCTAAAGGAAATATCTATTATTTTAGCTGGCGGTGGTTGCGAAGTCCGTAGAGAGTACACTAAAAAGAATCTCGTTTAGGTGCTTAACCTTATGTCCCGGCGCGATCATTTTTGTCAGCTCAAAATACTGAAGTACTAGATTCGAGTATCAGAGCTCACCAACTGTGCACATCCTTTTCCCTGGCGTGATTTGAAGTCCTCACCTCCAACATTCGAGGAGAGTTACCACTACCATACCAGCGAACACTGTATCTAAATTTCTACTTTTGAATGGATAAAGGTGTTCGTCCTTGATTGATGTGGGCGGAAAGCTAAATCCTTCGAACGACGACTGGGCTTGAATTTGGGCTACCTGACGAGGCGATTCGGTAGATTGACACTATCATGGTTGTTACTTGATCGTCATTTTAGGCATCGGGTTTTCCTCCTGCATCACTCAAGTGCAAACATGTCCATCCGTTTGGACGCAAAATTAAGATGTTTCAAACGTGCGGCGTTGGAGTTCAGTAGAGTTCAGCAAAGTCCAGTTGTTTCTTGACTTGTGTGTGCACACAAGTGTTGAGATGTGTAAAGATGGGCGCGTTTTTGTGCGCCAAATGAAAATTCTAATGCAAAACCACATACGGCCGGTCCAGCTTGGCATTTGCGAAAACAGAGACAGCTTGAATCGAAGTACGTTGGGGTAGTATGCATAACACTTGTTGTAGTTGTTGGCAGAGTAAATAAATTAGACTGAAAATTGTAAAACTAGCGAACTAGTGAAAAATTGTCCGAGAAAGAAAAGGGCACGACAGGTCCGACCATGGGCCATGAGAATGACCATTCAGATGACCGAGAATTAGGTTGCTTTTCTGCGTGTCACTAGACACAGATTCATCGCTATAAACCGTCACACTCGTTCGCTTCCTCTGGCAGTCATGAGCTACATGGATCGACAGGTCTTTGTGCTGGTGCTGTGCGAATTTCCAAGCGTTTAGTGCAGCCGTTCAAGCAGGTGCCATGAAAATTGCTATATTATATGAGATCTCCTGAGGTTTTAGTTCAAATTTTTGTTGGACTTCAAAGTACACGGATTCTGGTTATGAAAGCCGCACAACACTGCGTCTGACAATAGATCAGTGGTGTTTCAGCTTTTGAGTGAAGGTGCTCTGTATCACAGACCACATAGACCGATTGGGTTTGAGGCCAGTTTTAGGTATGAAATATATGAGGAATCAAAGGTCTTGTCGTGCATTGTTCCGGGTTTGTCTGCCTTGCAGGAAACGATTCTAGACTTATGAAAAATTGGAATGCACGACAGAACGTTGCTTCGTAAATGCGAAAGTAAACAGAGTAATCTTGTACTTAAAAACCGCATCTACTACGCACACATGAGCCCATATTTTCCATAAACCAGAAGTGTTTTTTTTTCATGCCTGCGGCTAACATTCGACCGAGGGCTAATTTGTATGGTTTACATCCGTTAAATGTAGGGCTTTTCATGCTGCTCACATCCATGCCAAATGTATGACAGCTTATGTAGTTTGGGTCTATAAACCTGGCTTACACCACTCAATTTTGGTTCCGTGTGTAGTGATTCCGTTAACAGTATGAGAAGGATTTTATCACACTAGGTTGCCGTGTATTGTCAAAATACGTGCCGTTTAGGATTCCCGAAATTCACAGGCACCGCCATTTTTAGGCGGTTTTTCAGAATGATGTTGAAAAAATCTCGCATGAACAGTTACGGGTCAGGTAAACAAATGCAATTCGCTCGAGGTCCTCCAACAGGATATCGTTTCCACAGACTTCTCGTGACGTGCGAAATGCGGAGAGCATAAACAGTTCACTGGGCTTTTAAAACGTTCTGAGAATTTGTCAAAAATATGCGTAATATATGTTCAGCATGTATCGTTAAGGATGCGACGGATATGTTCAGAGGATCGGAGTGCATATCTCGAGGGTGTAAATTTACCCTTCCAACTGTGCTTTTCGGTGACACTGCAGGATATGCACTTGTATTCAGTGCCCCACGATGTTGTTTTCTGTCTTACTGCGACATTTACCTCCCCTTCCCGTCGAGTTTGACTCTTGACAGATTCAGTTTATAATAAGTGCTATGCTACTGGTAAGAGAAGACAAAATGATGTCACGCTTGCGTGAAACCTTGCGTGGGTGAAAACTGTGTACAAAATTACACTACCCTACAACGTGGAACCGAGAACCAAGCTGTTATCACCAGTCATGCATCACTTTTTAACACGGCGCTGATCTGGTTGAACCCATCAAAGAGAATCAATGAGGGTGGTTAAAAATCCTATTCGAAGCATCTAAAATGGAGCCCAAGAATTATATGCTTGCCGCGGTTAGCCGAACGGGACGCGAATCTACTGAGCGATGAGATGTAACCTGGTCTGGAAGCTAAGGCAAACGCCCCGACCCTACATATCATCATAGGAACCCACGTTCCATATAGCGAGCTTGGAGAAAGTAAAAATGTGGTGAAAAATTGAGAAAAATATGGCGTTGATGGCTGAGGATACATAGTAGATTAATTGATGGGGCTTTTCTACGGATTATATCCAAGCAGAATTTTGAAATACCCTCTAACCACTTTGCAGCGAAGCCTTCTTTGGACCTGTTAAACGATGACTTTTCAGCATTCTCTGGCATCACACCACGCCGTTCACCCGTGTGACAAGCAAATGAGCTTCACCGGATGCTTGGGTTGTTTTAATGAACGTCCCTCTCACTTGCGTGTGGCGCGGCGATGAAGGTGGGTACTGTAGGCGTGCGATGCGATCTGATTGCAGTTTTGGGTTTGTGTGATCGACTAAATTAAGCGGAGTGTCTGATTATGTGTTTTCCTACCCGAGCGTGTGTTTCTATTCTAGACACTCGCGTACACTGCAACAAATTTTTTCGGCGGAAATCGATCCATCCGTGAATTCCAGTGCTTCGTTTGAGAGCGCCGAGGGTGTTGAATCTCGTCTATCTATTCGTAGAGAAAAGCAGTAGTTCTCGATGTGTGTTTCATCTCCCCGAGATTGTGATTAACCTAGTCATCAGTTTCTTTATGAAGGTTGTTGCCACTTTTGTGTTTGTTTTATCTTTGCTGTTTCGACCAGTATAGAATGAATTCACAAGCTTAGTTTCCGGTCTGTGCAGTATGTCCATTTACCTGCTTCAGAAAGCCTAAGGCTTCACCGTTCGGTTAATGAAGATCCCTGGCTTCAAATAAGAGACTCCGGGATGACATCCTTAACTTATCGGATAGTCGGTGATGAGGGCATATGCGGGTGACCGTATGAGTAGTCAAAATGCAATCGGGGCGGGAGTACACGGGAAATCAAACGAAAAATAGAGTTGCTGTATCTACCTAACCTTTCGTGGTGTAGAAAGTTCAAGGAAGCAAATCAATGTATGAAACATCCATGGCGAAGTTAAAAAATCAGCGAAGCACCAGGGTTGTTTACAGGTGGAAATCCTATCTCTCGGCCGCGCCACAATGTACGTCATGTCGAATAATATAGTGAATAATCATTCGGCTGTAACATCGTTTCAGTGCCTAACTGCCGTGCCACCATAAGGAAGCACGAGGCCTGGGATACTGCCCGGTTGTCCAAGCCTAGAGAGGCGAAGTTGAGAGGCTGAGTTTGGGTTCGAACCACAGACCTTCCGGTCAGTATATTCGCGCTCTTACTACTGAGCCTCCTCGTCCCCGATACGCATTTGATTGATCTTGCTGAGAAAAAGTTTGACCTGTTGGCTTTTCAGCACACTGGATGGAGGAGCATTGTTTGTTGTTATAAAGGGTTCAGTTGATGATTTTTTAGGTTTCGTTTCTTCCAGAGGAAAAACTTTGAGGCGATCCTGGTAGAAAGACTTGCACCTTCCTAAATGCGAAGCGTTCACACCCAGAAGATTTATTTTCCCCCACAGGCACGAAGTATGTATATAATCTGGGTGTGGTCAGTTGAAATATACCAGTTTTGTGAAGAGCACTAGTTCCTTTGTTGTCACCATTATAGACACTGCACGCAGCAGCTTGTATGATAATCGGTGGCCGTAGTTGACGTCCACGGGACGCCATCTCCGCTCTCTGGTTCCGGTTATCTTCAATGTACTAACCTGTGTCCAGGAAGAGCTGTTCCTCGTACTCGTTTATAAATAGTGCCTAGATTTTGTTGCGTTGTACCCCCCAGGGTTTCCCAGCCATTTTGAAGTCACCCGCTGGGGCTTGAAATGCATTGATCGGATCCCTGTTTAGATTAGTTACACATGGAGGAAATCAACCGTCCCATAATTTACTGTCAGACCCCAACTAACACCTACCAATTTCCATTCCGGAAGTAGGGTTGGATAAATTTTCCTCCCTGCACAAATTTTGGTGGGAGTTCGAAGTCCTTGTGATCTGTGGGGTAACGGCGATGATTTGCATAATCTTAGCACACTTACACATTTTGACTGAACAAAGCTTATCTACCGACATTAGGTCCCAGCCTCCATTGTCTTTCTTACCTACTCCTCAGATTTCCATAATCTAAGAAACGATAATCTCGGCTTGTATGAAATTGGATGCGCCATAATGAAAGCGAAAATATTCGTAGAGGTTTTGTATTGAAAGCGCAGACTCGTATAGAACCGTGCGAACCTTGGTCACTGAGCCCCGACGTCTGTTATGGCAGCATGGGCGAAAAATAGCTATCCTCTCAGCCATCGTTTTTAGATCAGAGAATCCATTTCGTGGTCGGACTTTGTGGATGTATGGATCTCGGATTTTAGTTTTTTTAGCCCACGAAGCAAATAGTGCAGCACACCGGCTAATACTCCAGGCTGTGCTGTATCGACCAGACATATTTGGCATTACCCTCTAAATTAGAGAAGTCACACTGCATTGCCTATCCTCGTATCCGCTTCCGCCACCCAGGGATAGTTTCAACCACGTGGATGGATTTTCACTGTGAGGAAAACCTTTCGAAAGCTAATGGCTCATTCCTTGATTATCCAGGTTGTCCATGACCTCGAACTTAAGGCAGGATCGCCGTTACTTGGTACGGGTAGCTGTACCGCTCTGGGCATAGCACAAACTTCCCATGCGGTCTGCGATGCTTTTTCTGTAAACGCACTGATCGGACCATTATGTCAACTCCGATCTAATCCACCAGTTCCATTTGAGGTTTATAGCTTCACGATGATAACATTTGAGACCCACCGCAAGATCGTATCGCGCCTTTTGGCGATGGGACTATGGGTTGCCCAAGGGAACACAGCCCTCGGATTGTGTCGGTAACGAACCGCATCTCACGTCATCATGATTTGGGGCGTGGTTGACTCACCAATAAAGCTTTTTTGTGAGTGAAGCGCAGGAGTAACCCGGCCAGTGTTAGGTGAGGATATAACGGCTTTTTGTCAGTTTGAGTATTCATTTCACATCTGACTTTCACGCTGAACAAAGGTCCCAGTGGCGGGTGTGAATTCGATCACTGACAAGCGCGCCGGTGCTCTTGTGACAACCGCCGTACAAGGAACCTCTGGAATGTATTTCGCTTCCTGACAGTTTGTCATGACCTAATGGTCGTATTCACTGTGCCTGGCCTACCCCTAACCGTTTATCTGTTGCTTCGTGTCACTCGAAAGCAAAGCATGGAAACCATACCAGTCTATGAGGTTTTTCTGAATGGTCCCCTAGGCTGCGGACATATGCTTATACTACGAACCCTCAATTACAACCCTAAGGAAACTAATTGAACAGTTTTCAGGACCTCCCGTTCGGTGGCACTTCTGGAGCAGCTAAGAACGAACCCAGAGGTCTGACAATTTACTATTCAGTTCTCTGGTGATCCTGATACAATGACTCGTATCTGCGGTGTCGGAGTTGTACTTAGTCCCGAGGCTGAATGCACTCAACTAGATTTCAGTAAATAATCGATTGGTTCTGTCAGCATCAATGCATCTGGATTTGGTGGAAAGTGTTTTGTCAGCATGCGCTCTGAAACGGTTTGTAAAGCTTGTAAGGCAGCTTCTATCGTTATTTGTCAATATGAGGCCAATAAACATAGCTTCGGATCAATGATTTCATCCGGTTGATCCCGGGATGTCCTTTATGAAACTGTTGCAAAACAAGCTTTTGCAGCTCCTCTGGTACGATAACGCGTTCTGCGAATAATAAGCAATCATCAACAACGGAAAGTGACAATCATCCTTAATAAAACTGAAGCAAGTCTTTATTTTTTAATGTTCTGTGGCTACTTAGAGAGTTATTAGTTCTTTACTTGATTCAAAAGCGGATCCTGTATGGTTGCCTTGCGTATCGTTGCGAATGAGATCGGAGTACTAGCGAAATACTCTCACTAACAAACTAATTTTGTTTTTCGAGAGACTCACCAGGAACCCAGCTGAATATCTTTTGTGATGTTTCCAGAGATTGGAGTACCTTTGACGGCTTCCATTAGTGTACATCGTATTTCCGGTTTAGCTGAGATCTGAGCTATAACTGAATCTTCCGAGTCCGGTGGTCTATTTTCTAAATGTCTTGACAATTCATCCGCTTGATCGATCTTGTCAGTGGATGCTAAAGTTGCTGAAGTTGTGACCGAGTGATATTGTAGTCCATCTTAGAAGTCGATGAGCAGAGTAGACAGGAATGCTTTTCTTAGATCCGAACACGGCCAATAATGGTTTGTGGTCAGTGATTAAAGTAAATTTGTGGCCATAAAGCAGCTTGTGGAACTTTTTCACAGCAAAAACAATCACCAAGGCTTCTTTTTCGATCTAACTGTAACTTTGTTCTGCAGCTGTCAAAGATTGAGCGGCATGGGTTATGGCTTTTTCCGAGCCATCTTCAAACGTATGTGGAATGACTGTACCCACGCCGTAGCTGGATGCATCATCCCGATTCCATTGAGAGTCCTTGAGTAGCAGACGGTCCAGTGGACCACGGATATCATGCATTGCTGGCACGAAAGCACTATAGTGACTGATGAGTCCCAGGAATGACTTCAATGTAGGTGGCTGGCAGCACTAGTTTGGTGGCATCTATGTTTTCCGGGTTCGGTCCTCGACCATGACGATCAATAATGAACCCGAGGTATTTGAGGGAATCCATGGAAAATTGACACTTTTCACTTCTGAAGTGGAATCCATAGTCTTGAATTCGGTTCAGTACTTGACTGAGACGTTCATCAAAAATTTCTGGGAGCCGACGAAGGTAATATCGTCCAAATAAGCAACAGCGAATGATAGTCCTTGTAGCATTGTCTATTATCTGCTGGAATATTGCCGGTGCGGACTTAACACCGAATGGTGGTCGGTTGTATTGGAAAAGTCCACGATATGTATTGATCGTAAGTAGGTGCTTACTCTCGTCTGACACTGCAAATACGCATCAGATAGATCCAATTTGGCAAAACATCTTCCACCGTTCAGCTTGGAAAGCAATTCATTTGGAAACCGCAACGGGCATTGATGATCCTCTAGTGTCGCGTTAAGACCAGTTGAAAAGTATGCACATATACTGACTTTGCCCTTGGGCTTTTTGACTACCACAATCGGTGCTTCCCATTCTGAATGATTGACTGGTTGCATGACTTCCTCGTTTTGCAGTCTCTGTAGCTCTTGATCAAGACGACATATGGAACAGGCCTCCTTGGACGGATCACAGGTTTTGCATTCTGACGTAGAAACAGAACAGCTTTCGTCTTTGAACACTTTCCGAGGGTATCGTTGAACACCCGAATAAGTTCTCAAGAGTTCTGTCCGTTTTGAGGTTTGAGAGACATCCGAGTTTACAAGTTTGCATATAGCGTTCATGGGAATTTCCATTAGCTTCAGTCTGTCGACCCAGTCCAAGCCAAGCAGGTTCAAATGTGGCACATTAGTCAGGTAACATATTCCAGTTAAAAGAATATTGTTGCGCAGCACAGAACAAGAAAGCTCGCCGGTCAATTGTAATTTTCCACCAAGAGCGTTTAGAGCAGGAATACGGTAGCTATAAAGCAATCGATTATTATGGTTGTTGGCAGCGAAAGTGAGTACATCAGTGCAAGTAAATGCGAGCAGAACTTCTAAGCTTCTATCTAGTTTTTGTAAGATAACGGCGATGGGTTTTTTCCGGGAATCAATATCTGCTCGTTCAAATATTTGTGTGGACTTGATCTGCCTTCCGGAGCTGGGATTGTGGAACCTCGTTTCATCACGTTTTTTCAGGCCAATGAAAGGTTTGTCTTGAAGTGCGGATTCTTTGAGCGTACACAGTGAAATATTTGTGTAAATTTTGGGTATCACAAGGAATTATGAAGTTCGCGAAGCTACTCAGTGCTTATGCTGGTTGTTTAAAAACTACGGTATATCGGGTACTTTGGTTTCTCTACAAGTTTTATGACTACACAGCGTAGTTGAATGCAAGTAATTCGCTGCGCCACCGTGGGATTATCTGACGTTTATCTAGGGAGTACTTGTTATGAACACCGTGGGTGAGTGGGTTTAGGTCAATCTTTTAGTGGTTAGAATGGTTTCTTCAATGAACGAGTAGATGCGGAAGTGATCAATTGAGGCGTATGGCAAATGAGCCAAATCTCTTTTGTATTTAGTTGGCTTGGGTGGAGAATTTTGAGTGCGCTGCTAGGTTGGTTTGCACTAGTCAGATATATCAGTGTATGGACCAAGATCCTCTTGGATCTTCGGTCAGTGTAGATGTGCTGTGATGTCAGCTTCCGTATATAGTATGCCACCTGAAAAGTCTCGGAGCCAGCCGGAAAGTGTGTGGTCTCCATTTACGAGCCGAATATGTTCACAATGTTTTGTATTCCCAGAATTTCGCTTTATCGCTAGGTGGTGGTCCGTACAGTAAACACCGGCTGTTAGGTTTCATCAGGACAGGACTCGGAGTGACGAGTCAACTTGGGGATGAGATGTCAGGTGTTTGTTCTCGGAAGGTTCCTGACTTGATTTTGGGCCAGTTACTGCACGCGTATGTGTCCGGAAGCGAGTCACCCTGAATAATCGAACCTCACGTCGATTGGAGTGTCGCGAGATGACTACGGACCAAACGTGGGCGTGCCTTGATTGGCCTTGATTGTGAGCCTGAACATTTCTAGCCCAGTGCTTCTCGCTTCATGACGTAGTTTCCAGCTTGTGGAAACATCCGCGATGGCCTAATAAATACAGTTGCAACCATTTTCCGCGGTCTCCCTTGAAAGATATCTCAAGCTACCATAACTTTTAATATATTTTGCTGGGTGTACCAAAAAGCTAAGAACCGACACAAGGGTTGCAATGTAGTCTGCACAACACTGGCAACTTCAACGAAGCTCAAATCAAGCGTATTAAATCTCTGCTGCGCATTAGGTCGACGATTACAGTCGAAAATGGGCCTTCCGCTCCCATAAGTACTGCCGCCAGTTCGATTTCGACGCTAAATATGGATGAATTTCCGAGAGATGGTTCAACTGGCTCCTCAATTTGATGATGGGTGGAAAGTTGGACTACTACTGCATACTAGCAGTGCAGAAGAATGAGTTGTCTTGTGGGACAGCAACAAAGTCCTGATGATCACGACTTAGGAATGCTACGATACTTAATGCATACACCTTTCGCGATACCAAGATTAAACTTCATGAAGCATTAGCAAGTAACTTATTAGAATTATACGAATATGATACCCTTGTTAGTCCTTGGCATCATTTCAACTTCTCAGCTTTCTGGTACAAGACGGAACCTAATGACGTTCCAGTTTTTTCCTACCACTTAGGCCATCTCAGTCATCTAAAAATGAGCTACCCAAACATTTATGATCTTTCGATCCTGGCGCTCATGTACAGTTGCGTAGTTTACCGGACTCGAGAAGCACAATGATGGAACTCCTGGACATCTCCGCGAAAGCGATCATCTGGCTTGTGGCTTAATCTGAACTACCAAACATTAAGCATTAGAGTGGGGGGTTTGAAACTTAATTCTCATTTTCTATCCGTACGTTTAATCTCAGGCCGTTTGTTGTCGTTTTTACTGATTGGTTTATTTGAAGAACCACCTTTAATTCAGCCGTTCATTCCTGTTTTGAGAAATTTCGTGTCTATTTTATTTCAGTTAAACGTAGCGTATCCAGCGAATGGAACACAAACGTGCATTGACATCGACGATGAACATAAGGTTCGTCCGTTCTATGAGAAACGCATGGCAACGGAGATGCCCGTGGATTTCCTAGGAGAGGAGTGGAAGGGGTATGTGGTTCGAATCACGGGTGGAAACGACAAGCAAGGATTCCCTATGAAACAAGGCGTACTCACGACTGGAAGAGTGCGTTTGCTTCTCAGCAAAGGTCATTCCTGCTATCGTCCGAGAAGAAAAGGCGAAAGGAAGAGAAAAAGTGTGCGGGGTTGCATTGTGGACAGCAACCTGAGTGTATTGAACCTGGTAGTTGTACGCAAGGGTGAAGGAGATATTCCTGGCCTCACTGATCAAAATATCCCTCGACGACTGGGACCTAAGCGCGCTTCGAAGATCCGTAAGCTATTCAATCTATCAAAGAAGGATAACGTTTGCCAGTTTGTCGTGAGGAAACCACTCCCACATAAAGATGGTATGTCATTTTTTAAACTACCTTCATGACCATCTTGCAGGCAAAAAGGAGCGTACAAGGGCTCCGAAGATTCAACGTCTTACTACCCCTCTCCGTCTGCAAAGAAAACGCCATCGTTTGGCCGTTAAAAGACATCGTGCTGAAGCCCGCAAGAAGGCTCAGGAAGAATATGCCAAGCTGGTCCTCCAGCGACGTAAACAGGCTCGAGATGAGCGTGCAGAACGCAAACGCTCCAGGAGTCAATCTCTTCGCGAGTCCAAGGGTTCTGCCAGCACCAAGTGATTGTACATTTAAGCAATAGATGATTGGTACTGAAGATTGTTTTCTTATTCGAAAGTTGGTTCGGTATGCGGTGACTCCATTTGAGCGAACAAGTCCTGTGGATTATAGGCATGCGCTTCGATCATTGCGTGCTAATGTGAACTTTGTCCGAATTACTTTGTGTAGTGTTTACTTCGAATCTCGACGTTGGTTAGTTTCACAATAGGAACGACCATTTCAAATTTCTTACGACCGACTGATGGTCCAACCTGGACTCACTTGATTTCATTTCTTGCCTGAATGCACCGGAGCATACCGTACAGCACTTCGCGTCGGTCCCTCAGCTTTGTGAAATCTGCTTGAGAACTATCATAACTTTTTCTGTGGCCGTTACATTCAGTGTACATAGCGAGCACAATTCCTTGTATGATAATATGGGTCGGACCGTGGGCTGATGCTGACCATGGGTTGTAGGTTGCGCTTCATGCTGCGATACAGTTGCGTGGATGATCTTCGTAAGTGTTTAAATTTGTGAGGTATCGCTGGTTCTTACACGTACAGGTTATGAAAGCGGGACCACCTGCTCTACTTGCTTATGGCTGCATTGATGAATACTTATTGAATGTGTATCGAATTCACACGAAGTCGTCGGCCAACAAGCTGACGTAGCACTGGCCTCCAAGTACTCCATGGTACCCGTCAAGGGAACCAGAGCTTTGTCCCAATATGCGCAGGTGAGCTTATTGGTTACCGTTGCTAACTCCCCATATCCTATCTTGGGAGGTGTGTGGGCACCAAAGCAATCAACAACCAGGGCAACAGCTTTGGTAATAATATAGACGTTTTATCAATGACACTCAGGTTTATTGTTTTACCATGATATAGCTGCTCGAAACAGGGACACAGCAAATAACATCGTGCCTAAAAAACTGTTCCGGTTATAAGGGTATGAGGCCTACGCCTGTCGCAACACCGTTGATTGACAATGACGCCTAGTGTCTGGACACTAGACATCCAAGGGCAGTGAGCAGTATTTTTCCCTGGTACAGGGTGCTCTGGTACCACACTGCTGGCGAACTACTTCCTTCCACTGTGGCTTCAGAGCAGCTCTTGAGGTTGTGTCACTGTAGACCCAAGGGTGACGCTCCTGAAGTTTGTAAGCACGGTTCGTATTGTGTGTTTCTACTACGGGTTTCGTAAGCATTGACAACGCACCTTCCATCTGTTTCCCCGCCGTTTTTCAGCATATCACTGGCAATTTGGTGATCATACGTAAATGAAGCACCGGTACTCCATGCCGGTCTTTCTGTCAGTGCTGATAGTGGCACTCCACCGTGTCTTTGGTGATCCTGATATAGTAGCTCCTTGGTCGTTTGGTCTCAGCACGTTTAAGACCCACCTAGTCAAACTAATTCAAGCGACTCTGGTCCTCAAAGTTCTGCGGCTCCATTTCGCCCGACTTCACCGCACATAATGGTACCACGCGGTTTTCAACCCCGTTGAGTTGGTGCTGAAATTTTCCTTATCCTCAACATCCCAAATTGAAATACTACTGTGAGTTCTTTCAGTAGCTACTCTACTGACATTCCCGGTCTCAGACCTAGCCGCAACTAAGTAGTATCTCAAAATTGTCTCACGATGGATATTTCGTCCATTAGGTATTCACTGAACAGCTGCTTCATCCGTGTTGGGAATAACCATTGGTGCGCATCTGGCGAATCTACAAGATGATTTGAAGCTGCAACTTGCCGGCAAGTAGTTGAAGACTAGATCTTTCGGTCACGAGCAGAGCATCTTTGTGAGACAGCGGTTTTCCATGATGCAACCTTTCGCCATCGCTGTTTCATTGTTGGCTGCTTGGGGGCAGCGATGAGCTGTTTATACGCTAACTCAATTTGTTTCCCAGTCAAACACACCTACGTCTGCTCTCGCACGACACGCGTATCCAGGCAAAGTATGAACAAGTTCAAAGAATATTCGGAGGCAAATAGTATTTTTTCCTTTTTGGTACTGTAAGTGTAGTTGACATCACCCGATTTCTGTACTCCTTGGTTTCTCACCGAATCCAGCACATTGATAAAATGATCCATGGCGTGCAATACAAGAGGCTTTGGTATTGTTTCTGCTACAGCTTTGCGATGTTCAATCGGATTCTTTCTGAAGTGCATTCCGCTGTCGTATTTTTCCCACGAACGTTGATGTTTTCGGGCAAAAGATTTAACCACATTCCCGTAATGGAGCGAGAAATCGTTGATTTTTTGAGCCCCAAACCGAATGAGGTAGGCCAACACTTTTTGAACTATATACCTTTTAAAGGCTGTTTTTCTTCTATTGTCCTGAACTGTTCATTTGTAACCCTTTCAGCGCATAGCTGTCAGGAAGCGTGAGGGCTGGGGTACTGCCAGTTTGTCCAAGCCTAGACGGCGGGGGGGGGGCGAGGAGGCGGGGGGCGGATTCGGGCCACAGATCTTCCGGTCAGTAAATTCGCGCNTGTCCAAGCCTAGACGGCGGGGGGGGGGTCGAGAGGCGGAGGTCGGATTCGGTCCACAGATCTTCCGGTCAGTAAATTCGCGCTCTAACCACTGAGCCATCTCGCCCGCGTATTGTCTTGAAACGTGTCACTGGTGCGGAACGAAGGTATATTGTTTCCCCATTATCTCTGGATTGTTGTGATCTGACTAGTTCCATGAAGTATCTGGGTTCCCGACACGTTTGTCTTATTCCTGACTGCTTCTGAAATGTCAAAGATCAGTCAATTGCAATAGTAGATACATTTTTCTGAACAATTGTATAAGTTCCGCTGGACTGTCGTTAGATGAAACCGATTCCCCAATCGAGTCGGATTATGTCATCGACCTTTATACCTGGCTTGCTCGCATGAAGGTCCGTGTTTCGAATCCAGCCCCGGTATCTTGACTTTTGCTGTCTAGGCTTGGGCAACCTGGCAGTGTCTCAGCCCTGATGGCATAATATCTGGACGCTGCAAGGTTGTTACAGCTGAACAATTATTCCATCAGCAGCAGCCCAAGTCAGTGTACGTAGTCTGTTGCTCCTCTTTTTCCCAGCCAACCCAAGAGGTCTGCCCAATTAATTGGCTGATTAGATCAAACTGACTGACGGGGGCTCATGTGGCATTCCCGCTACGTTAGAGCGACAGACTCCGTTTCCGTCCGTTTGTCTTGTTACATGACCAGCTCAGAAACTCCTCACTGCTCACATTCTGAATCGTGCTCATTCTTTCAAGCCAAGATCAGTTAAAACGTAGCAGAAAACGACGGATCACAATTTTTTCAGGAATAGGATTTTCAGTAGTGTGTGCAAGAATATAAGGTGTTGGCCTAGAAGATCTCTCGTTTGGTGGACCGGAGATAAAATTTTAGGTTATGTAACTTACTTCGGTGCGGTATTAGTTATTCAGCATATTGAAAACGACATGCTAAGGCGGATTGTGAGCATTGTTTTGAAGCATATTTTTCCCTTCTATTATGTTTTGCACTGCATACAATGCAGAACACGAATGGACGTTGGTTCTGTTATCCACCGTAGGTGCTCTTAGGGTCACTCATTCCGTGGTGTAACTTGCAGAACCCGTTTAAGGACCACCTCGAAGGTTGAAACGATTCAGGCACATCTCGATTTCTTTCCATTCCCCTCTATACGAAAGGTCTACTCAGGAAACACTTGAAGAAACAATTTCGGTGACAGCATTCTTCGCAACCAGAATCCTCTAGTAACGTTTTCTACCAGTCGGGCGGGAATGAACTTATTTCTGAGGTAGGTAGGCAGAACTGACGCCGTGTGTTTTTTGGCTGCGAATCTGACCTGATTTTGCGTTCGCCAATCGGAAGCAAGCCGGACTGAAACAGCCGATAACGTTTTGCTGACTTAATGCAATTGCGTAACTCCATTAACCCGTTGCTTTAATCAGTGACTGGGCTTATTTGTTACCATTCGAAGCACCAATTTCGCGCTCCTAACTGGGACAGGGCAGGGCAATCAGACAATTGCTGAAATTGTCAGACATGATGCGCCGTGCAAAGCATAAGTATAGGACACCGAGATGGCTAGAATTTATTGACCGGAAGGTCGGTGCTTTGAATCCGACTTCTTCCTTTCAACGTCCACTGTCTAGACTTGGGCAACCTGGTATTATCCCATCTCTCTTGCTTCCTTCTGGTGTTATGGCACCGAAAGGGTGCTACAATTAAACGATAGGATACTGATACCCAGAGAAATGTAACGCATAAAAATGCTCATGTAGGCGGTGTTCTACCAATCCAGATTATTTTGGCTTTTTCTGCAAGCATATACTGGGCAAGGAGCGAAGGAATGCTACTGATAAGAATTTACAGGTCGGTTGAGTTGATTCGGTAAGTCCTAGGATGAATTCAATTCGGGAGCGGAAAATAGACCAGGTTCATCAACACATCTAACTTGCTTAAGTGGCTGGCAGATGCTCGTAGAACACTTGTTCAGACTTTTGACATACACTAGCGAGAAGCAGCTACCGGCAGTTTCTAAGACAAGCCTAAGTGCTTGAATGCAGTGTTGACTCCAGGTGACTCCGTCGACTAGCCTGTGTCGACGGTTCTATCCAGAGTCTGGTCGGACGCGCTGATTGGTTCCACTCACGACTCCCTACCCGTCCTTACGCCGATGTTTGTCGGAGTAAGCGTCATTCTTTCTCAAAGTTTGATGTGACTAAGAGCCAAATCGAACCCCATTACAAATTTCTCGTAATTTTTCCTAGGTGAGGTGCTTGCGGTACCGTAATGAGTTTTTCACGCGTAATAGGTTTCTTCAACCTTATCAACAGTGTCGTATCGAGGGAAAGTACTTGGTTATTATGCGTATTGGTTCAGCTGAACTACTATGTGACCTTCGCGCAAGGTATTCAGTTGAAGAGTATCATGTTAAACGATCGAACCGTCCGCAAATCACATCAGCATCATCACAGTTGGCAGACGTCTAGTCTATTATATATTTCGTTTCGACGACTAGGGTTTGGGCTTTACAAGGAACACCCTCAAATTTGACGCTGGACCTTTTCTTGAAATTTTGTGTACATGTTTCATCAGTAAAGTCGTAAAAGACAGTTTGTCGATGAGTGTTTGGTTGCACATGCACGACTTAAGAAACCACAAGAAAAAAGGTTTCAGTAAGTCGTTCTCCCTCGGTGCCTGTGTTAGCAATGGTCGGTGTGAAAATAGTTGCCAATAGTATAGAGAAACATATCGATCCTACATCTGTCATTTAAATCTTGGGTTCGGAACAGCTGACAGTATGCATATTTTGACGCTGTTTGACGAATCGCACACTGGCCATCTAAAAAGGAGGCCCATCATGTACTGGAGGTTTTTCACGTATTCAAGGATCGGAAAGTGAAGTAGTAGTCACAAAAGCTAAGTTGGATTCTGAACCAATGTTTCATATGATGAAAGTGTTATACAGTGGTCGTTGGCTTGTTCGCTGAGCTGGGCAATTTGATTGCAAACGTTTCGTCACCAATCGAGTTGACATCATCAGTGCGTTATTATGGAGCGTAGTAGTGCGTAGCGGTGGATTGGTGGTTGTGCAGTCTTATACAGTCTTGGTATGGTGCTTGGCGTTCTAGTTGTGTTCTCCTTATTATTGCAACGTCTATTCGATCGAACTACCATTACATTTCCGGTGTATTAGAAGAAGGAAAGTCCTGTTGTACCGTTTTTAGTTATAGTGGCTATATTATGGCGTTGACACAAAATCAGTCAAGTTAGTGAATGTAAGCGATTTGATCCACATTAGGCTATCCGTTATTTCAACTTATCCCCAACGCCTCTAGAGTGGGCATTTTGGGATTTGAAACGAATCCACTCCAGCAATGAACATGACACATTTTGATTCATTGTACGCACCTGCATGAATATCGTCTAAGTTGGCGTTGTCATCCAACTGCTCGGAACGGCAAAATAATTTAGAGGCAAAACTGACCACTTGTGTATGAAGTCGAATGGTGCTTGCCTCCATACTCCACGTTGTTCATCCTCCGAGAATTTCTCACCTAACTAGTCATGCGTATGCTCAAAATTCGGGTGCATGGGGATTGAAAAATTCCTTTCTTTTTTCTAACTCACTTTCCTTACTTCTTTCCTTTCCTTCAGCTAGTAAATAGACTTATTTGTTCAGAAGCACAGTTGACTTATGGCTACCTAATGAGGCCACCGTATAAACTACTCGTATAATCACGTGGCTCTGCACGCTAGTATTGACGACTGATGAACCGATCTCGTTAGGAAGTACTTCAAGTGAAAACAGTTTCATTAAACTGCTGAAAACTGGGCAATTAAGGGGAGAAACCCGAGTACACGTTGGGCAAAGGCTTTATCGAGGCTGGGTGAACTGTCTGTCATCAACCCGATCCCGTAGCGTAATTGTTGGAGATCTATTTCACCGACCCCCCCACTATGCCAACGAATTTCTCATTGGGTAAAGCATCATTCACGGGATTCATAACCTTTCCGTTAGAGCTTGTTATTGATTTTTGGAATCAGCTTATGACTGAAGGAAAGTGGTGGCTTGCTGATGTTTTCAACAACTTTTAGTATCATGGGAAATTGACGAAGGCTCTCCGGGTGCCTCAAAGCGATGGGGCCGCATGAGGTTCAGCCCCTATCAGATGAATTGCGAATTTTCGTTCTACGTGGCAAGATGTGAATAAGCGTGAAAAACTAATGGAGATGTTTGTTGAAGACGTTTCCTGACAAGAGTTGTAATCCACTCGAATGCTGTATTTCGGTATTCGCGAAATAGAGTCATTTACGCATTAATCTGGTTTCAACGGAAGACTCAGCTGAATGTCTGATCCTCTTGTTCTTTAACTGAATGTGATGTACAAATGCCGCTTCATATTTCCGTTGCGGCGATATTCGAGATTTCGCAATGTTTTCCTGAACGAAATTACTCACAAGGTCGCTGAAAACTTCTCGATAGTGCACGGTCGATGTTGCCCTTCTTGAGAATCATTAGGTAGTCACAGTCCTGACAGATTCCGTCAGCCTTGTTCTACTTGAACCCAAATTTTACGAAATCCGTGTCGTACGCCCATGTGCACAGTGAACTCAACTGAATTGTAGATGAATATTCTGTTTATGCTATTCTTTAGTTGAGTATGTCCATGAAATGCAAAACCAGTCGTGGGCTGTCGAAGAGTCTTCAGCAATCTCTTGAGTAGCTCCCTTCAAGAGAATAAGTCCGTATACTGTAGTGTCGTACCTCATTTTATTCTTCAGCTTCACGAAAGTCTTGCGTTAATTAAGTGTAGGATAAACTATCGACCACACTGAACAAGTTCCCTAAGAACCGGTCGACGGATAGTGGAGAAGCACTGTCAACCGCTACAGCCGTTTAGTTTGACTACACTTCTAGACCTGCGCGAACGTGTAGATATCCAGAACGTGTTTCTTGCATGATTCTGGTGGGGTTGTAGGTTTTGAAGGAATTTGGAGCGACAAAAATTGCACTACAAGATAATTGCTTCCTCTTCGCTGAAATAGTCTATGTGACTCTTCGGATGAATACGTTTACTGGTTAGCCGAATGTTTGTCAGCTCATATGTATGAATCCGGTGAGGAAAGATAACGACTATCCCTTGTTTCAGCAAACTTCCGAAAATCTTTGGGTTTGAAAACAACTTTTCTAAGATATTAACATCTTGATCGCTGCTAACCAGTTTTCCCTCGGTTGATTGTGTCGTGAACTCCAGTATGTAGGGTGGAAATAAAGAAACTCTTGGTCGACAGGTATCGGAATTTAGAGGAGTATGCTCCAAATCACTTGATGGATGATCAAAGAAGGTAGGAAAATAGTCGCAACAAAGGTATGATGATATCAGCCTAGAGAGTCAGTACCAGTGTAATCCGACTATTTTGCTTCAGCTCTTAGAAATCACTTGGTGATACTATGAACGGATGCGTTGATAATATTTTGATTGACGCCTCCATCATTCTTATTTTCAAGCAACCACCGCTAGGTTTGAGAGTCCTAGATCCTGGTACGTGTACGGTTGTACGTGTGCCGCGCTTGTATGTTACACAGTTTCTCCATTATATTGAGATTGAAAATACAGGTCATTCAGACCAGTAGCTTTACGTGACGTAACAGCAGCCAGCAATGATGGAGTGTGTGAACCGTCACTTGGCTTTCTCATAACCCCTCTTTGTCCTCTCTACTCGCCGTAGCGGGTGACTAAACTCTAGTCTGTATGTACTCACGAGAATCGCGAACATCGATAGGTATCACTAGCTTGTCCCACAATGTAACAGGACATCCCGGTCCAACACTTCCCAATTGAAAGCGATTCCTGTTCAATTGATTTTCTGGTCGTCAGCAATAGGTGAATCAAAGGGGCAGGTGATTGGTTTGTTTGTGAGCAACACTGAACGTGAAAATGTCTGAACTACTTCGGAATTGCCAGACTTCCAAGTTATATGAACATGTCCGATGACCGCATAGGTTTGATGCTCTGTCGGTTGTGTCTGACGTCAAATATTCGTGTAGAATGGGGAAATGCCCGAACGGATGAGATTCCATGGCTACGATGAATGTATTCATATCAGAACAGTTATTATTGCCAATTACTACACAATAACTTTTGACACAACAACATGCGGCTCACACTATCAAGAACTGCCTGCTGTTCCGCTGCATGAAGCTATTTGATTTAACGTCTATGGAGGGGCTTTGTAACATACTAGCACTCATGTTCTACAAAAATACCATGATTTATGACCTCAAAACTGGTCAAATGACTGCTTTACAAATGCCATAGTGGAACGTTGGTCAAAATACCGTTCACATATTCAAGGTGTCGTAGGAGCATTCATAAAAATTTTGGCGTGAAGCATTCGGAATGCACAATTGTTTGGACTGGTTGAAGATGACGTGACTTCTCGAATCGGCAGCTTTTGCCAACCTCCGATACCTATGGCGCCGACGTGACGTCAGCTTGTCTCTCCAAGGCAAAGTCTACACAGCGGCAGTACGATCCTTACTGCTTCATGTATTTTAATCATGACTTCTACACGCAAAGGAAATACCAAAGATGTCAGTGTTTGACCATCGGTGTCCCGAAGCATTGTTTAGGTCTGGTAGGAACATTGGAGAGAGCCACAATTCAAGACTGCTGTTCCTTCTGGGGCACACCACTCGATTCCGATCATGCCATGGTGCGTGCACGCCTGACAGTTCGTTTCCCTTCAGGCCCTTGCAAGTCGGCAAGATGCATGCCAACTAAGTCCAAAGCGATCTCCTTCCTGGAATGTTCCTTGATATATTCCTAGATAGGTAGGTCACCGCTCGTTAATTCACTGCCAGCGTAATTCGACACAGCAAGAAGGGAACACGCCTTTCACGAGGTACAGAATTTGTATAGCGTCCATATTTCTTTTTCGCTCATTTTAAACAAAAGTGATTCGGTATGAAGAGAAGAGGAGTAAGCGGAGATTTTAGTGGGAGATAGAAAGTGGTACAAATTGCGTAATGATGAGTTACAAAGAAAGTACAAATGTACAATGGTCAGAAGGATCACCATACGTCTAAGCTCCGTTCAAAGACCCTGAAGGAAACCTTGTTGGCTACCTGTTGTCGCTTCAGTCGCTCAAGGAAGGTAAATGTTTGATTGACATGAAGGAGAAGGGTTGTCACGGAATTCTCCCCAATGCCGTTTTAGAAGCATCCTGGAGGCGCGGGAAGCGCGGAGCTGAGGCACTCGACCCTGATTGGCTCACATTCTGGCAAATCAGCGGGTGCCTTCGTATGGTCCGTAGGGCTCCCACCGTACATCTGTCCATTCGATGTGATATCCGCTTATTGAAATCGACTGTCCCCCGGACAACTCATCAGGTTGCAGAATCTGAGGTGATCAGGTCTTGCTTGGAGCAGCATTTTGGTCGGAAGTTCGTTTTTAAGCCAAAGTGATGCTGATGAAGGTGAAGGTTTGATCGATTTGCAACATTCTTGGTTTGGTCGCTAACGTCACATCAGTACATCACCGCTTATCTCCCGTCCGATCTGCCATATTTCCGACAGAGACTCAAACTTCTTGTGACAGTGACCTCATTCACCTGCATTTTCTTGGTTGCTCTCTCCACCCCGTTTCCGCTTAAATGGGAGGGTTTTGTGATTGGTCGTTTTGATAGCTGGTTTGTTGGTGTTACTACCGATGACGATGGTGATGGCGGACTTTTATGTCTCAGTGATAGACACGAGAGTTGGTAATCCAACCCAGGGGCTTGGACTGACTTACCAACTTACTTTTGACGTATGGTGGGCAGTGGCACTTCATCGGGGTGGGGGCATTCGCCACCTTTTTTGTTGTCCCATAGCTTGCTCCCAGAACTAGTTTCTCTGTAGTAAAACTAACTAAGGGGTGCTCCGAATTCCGGAACTTTGCTTTCTCTTGATCTTTTGTGCTGGTGACTCATTCGCTTTTTATCTACAGGAACTTGATTTTTACCATGGATCATTCTTCCTATTGTGGATCGGCATGGACGCTCGGTATGATGGAACCAAACGGCACCTCCCTATCAGACTTGCTTACTGATCATACTTATGCGCTGCAACCTTTCTCTTCTTCCGCCTGGACTACATGCATTGAGTCCGATCAGGACTGGAGCCCGGATGCTGCTCGTCCATCTCAGGTGGAAACTCCCCCAGTGAACGAAGACTGCGGTGAGCTCAATCAGCGGCTTCCACATGTTCCTTACCTCCTCCTGCTAGATGTAAGTTGTGTTCCTTTCCGTACATGTAAGCACGGAGCAAGATATCATTCAGCTTAGTGAGTAGAGGAGTTAAACAGCACTGTGTGACTGTATTTCGGGGCCAGTCTGCTTTGACTACATAAAAACAACTGCGGGGATTTAACTAGTCTGACGAATTTTAAAAAATAAAAATGAGGTATTCAGTTATGATTCAGTGGTTCAGTGATTCAGTGATTCACCATCAATATCGTCTGTAACTGCATCACATCAAAGAGACGGGCCACATCAATGGCTAGAGACATCGTCAGATATGGCCCAGTCGCGACCTCAATGGCGCTCGTGCATCAAAGCTATTGCTTTCAATGCATGGCTCCTTTTCCAACCCCCCACTTGACAGCCCACTGACAATGCTGGATTTATGTACCAATTTGCCAGCTCGCGCGTGCAATGCGCAGCTACCTACCCCCCCAATCATCGGTGAACGAAACTGCGGCAGCTGCAACCACTGTACGACGAGTACGCAGTTATTACAGCTGACAATGATGATGATGAATGCTAAGGTATAATAGATGATCCCTGGGAAGCAGGAACTTTGTCGTGGTAGGTGAATCACTCACACTTCATAGGTTACGCTAGTTAGGACATGTACGTCACATGTCAGCAGACCATCTACCTTGCAGAGTTCTTTCCACCCAGCCCGGTGCTTCGTGGAAGCGATAGAGAGGTGGACAGTGTACGACCTGCCAACGAAGTATAGAAACACTAAACAGTAAGCTGAGACGGGTCAACAACTTCTGCCTCCCTGGATGGGGATTTCGAGACTCTACTCGCCAATTGTTGATTACACTGGCAGAAATGGCCCAATCACGCAGTCTGTGTCGCTCATGCATCAGATCTATCGCCTTTACTGTGTAGTTACTCAGTCCCGGAAATAGCTGAACATGCCGTCACTTCCAACGCTTGGTTGTTACTTCAATGCCGCCACTTTCCGGTGATTGAAACTTCAGCAGCTGGAACCAATATACGCATGATACACGGTTTATGCCTGATAAACTGAATTGAATTGATACTGTTGCTAATTCTGTTTACTTTAATCGCACCCACTTACCAACTTTTACCGTTTTCGCACCACTTCCTTCAAAACACTTTTTCTCTAGTGATACTTATCATCCATTGGCAAATTCACTTTATTCAATTTGGTAAAAGCGAGGTCATGGTTTAAGGTGCGAGTAATCCGATAGTTTGGTCGGTCTTCGAGTTTCCAATTAACTTCATCAGTTGTTTGCCTTACACGTTCAAGCAGCTCCAACTATTACCTACCGAATCGTGTACTATATATCTGATAATTTCCTCTCAAGGTTTTGCTGGATATGACTTTCGGGGCCGGTGGCCACACCCGTGCACTCCTGGAGACCACACCGAGTCTTAAATGTTATTGCTTGGATCGAGACCAGGAATTCCTATCGCACTTTGAGCAACTAAAAAACACACTCGGCAGCACGACGTAAGTCTGACAAAGGGTACGTCGCCCCCAATAGGAGCTTTTTTGTTGGGTTTCTCATCGTTTTCATTGATATGATTTGTGTATGGGGGAAGAAGCTAAATAAGAAATAGTTAGTCGTTTTACGATCGTGTTCCAGTCTGAATGATGAACAAATGTACCAATCGAAAGGGACTGAACAAAAAATCGTCTGTTCTGAATAGTGGCATCCCTCAAAGCCCTCCCATAATGTGACCTTTTGGTTACATTTCCCGTCTTCTAGTAACTGTTTTTGTTTGGACAAAATATCGAAAGCGGGTTCGAAACACTTCAGCCTGGCCGACGATCTACTAGTTTTTTCTCTGATGGATCTGTACAATCCCACATTTTGAACCAACAACGGCCAGAACGCGAACCACTTCCATTTGGTACAGCAGATAAGACTACTTTCGAGATACATAAGGTAATCATTCTATTCAAATCATTACCTCATTTCAGATTGCAGTTTGATGTAAACATGGTAGAGATACACACTAGAACATTCCGACAGTTATGGGAATAAGGCTTACATCGAACTATCATTAAACTCGATGGAAACGTCTGACGGCAACTAGGTAGACTAACGTGTGAGAGAGCCTTATATTTCCGAAGAAACTCCAAAGACACGAGCGAAGACGAGTCTTTTCTTAGCGTCGTCCCTCCACAACAACAGAAGCAACTGTAGCAGTTGTAGCTTGGCATGCCACTGCAGTTTTTGACTTGTTCGCTTTTGTCGTCCATTATGCTACCAGTGGTGGTAGTACTGGTTAGCAGAAAATGCTACAATTGCTCTTCTGGCTTTGGCCAATTATACCGGCTTCGGTTCTTCGCGCATACAGAATCTTCCAGGTTGAATTGACAGATCTTATAGCCGTGGATTTAATGGTTTTATTCACCACACACTCTACTATACATATTCTTGATTGACTGAATTCTCCGACCTAATTCCGCGCGAGCATTGGGATCCTCGACACAATTCTAGCAGTACAACTCAGGAAGACACTGAACCTTAAGGCGTGTTTGGCGCCACATACATCTGCATGAGAATATCGGTTTAAAACTGGTCGCCTACTCGACGATTACGTTGTTTCAAAATTCCATGGGCTAAATCCTTTTCGAAATGTGTCCACTAAATGTCCTGAACACTATTGACGGATGTACGTCCCATTACCTATCCAGACAGACACCTCAAGTGGGTTTAGATTTCCGGCGACGGTCCTTCTCAACACGAACTTCAAACAATATGCTGTTGGTTGGGGATTGTGGTTTACCTCAGCTGTCGCGTACCAATTTTTCAAATTCTGCTGAATTTTATGTAGTGAACTGCCTCTCCTTCTGTTAAACACATAGACAACCATTGACGAATGGATCTCGCAGACTCTAATTTCTGGCCAATCTCCCTCTTCTCCCAGTCAGACGTTTGTAGCCCTCTTGGGCAAATTCAGTGATCTACCACGACTGTGTCAACAGCATGGTCTGGGTGCCGGCACAGTTGATATGATTGTCATGGATCTGGGGGTTAGTTCTATGCAGCTGGACAACCCGGAGCGTGGCTTCGCTTTCAAAACCGAATGCTCACTTGATATGCGAATGGATGGGCCCGCGTAAGTGCTGTTATTGCTGTCAACAACACTCATTTCCAACTCACTGATGTCCCCGCTATCTATCGTTTGCATGTATACTATGGTGTCGTTTCGAATCTCCAGACAGTCAGTCTAATCAACACGAATTTACGGATAACCAGTCAGTTGTAACACCCTTTCGGTGCCTTGCTGCCATGCCACGCGAAGGAAGCACGAGGGCTGGGATGCTGCCAGGTTGCCCAAGCTTAGACAGGGGAAGTCGAGAGGCGGAGGTCGGACCCGAACCACAGACCTTCCGGTCAGTAAATTCTCGCTCTACCCACCCGAGCCATCTCGCTCCCGTACGAATTTACAGACCAAGTACTGTGCACATATTCCACCTTAAGGAAATTGGCCTTCTGTCCCTGACAAATACAACTGTATCGAATGGGTACGTTTGAATTTTGACGTGTTTTTTGGATGCAAGTTTTCTTAGTTTCTTGAACAGCGCGGACGATATTGCAATTTAGGGCGCGGGGTTGTTATGATGTAAGTTACTATACATGGCAGTGAAGCATCGGTGTTGAACACCGATGTCATGCTGTCGATGACAATGATGATGACTAAACATGGCCTACCGTTGAAGCACCCATCAAAGCAAACTTTTTGTATTAGGACACGCCGTGCGACGAGACCGAGGGCCAAAAAACCGCCATGTTAAGGGAGTGTTGCAACGTGAGCAGTCCGATGTATTCCCATATTCAAATGGGAACAAGGCCATTTTTATCTCTCCTACCGGGTCAGGCATGTTTAGAACTGACAGAACCGAGCAAAACAGGGAGTGAACGTCAGTCTCTTTGGTACTCGATAATTAGTGACTGAGATTGGCGAAATCAGTGTTCAGTCTCTTTGGTACTCGATAATTAGTGACAGATTGGCAAAATCAGTGGTGAATCACGTGGGACTAAACGATCTTCCCGTTGTTTGAAACTCATCGCCTGTAAAAAACACCTTTGTATTCATAAGTCTAAATATACGTTTGTTGATTACTTCTGTGATAGAAACTTACAGACGGCACATTGACTTAACTTAGAAGCAGATAAAATATCAGTCGTGTGCAGTACTAGGGTGAGACAAGACTATACGGATGTAGCCGTCTCTACAGGTGGTCTGGAGATGGCGTTTGCTTTGTCCTGTATCTCTTGTCTGATGAGTGATTACGCAAACCATTACTGAGTGCGCTCCACACAGGTATGTCGATCCCGAAGGTTTCATGGTTCGGTTATTGGATGCTCTATTAGTTAAAAGTGGGTGATTATGATGAACATTGTTTATTCATCGCCACCAATTTTCCGTATCACTACTTTCTTGTGTTTGTAATTCAGGTCTACACCAACTGCGGCGGATGTTCTAAACAACCTTAGTGCTGCTGATTTGGCACAGATTTTCCGCCTTTATGGTGAGGAACGTTACTCACGACGAATAGCCAATGCGATCACTGACCATCGTCACACTCTTGGACCGATACGAACTACGAAGCAGCTTGCAGACATAGTCTGTTCAGTGGTGCCTTCACGGTCGACTAACGCACAACCTGGGTGAGTTGATTTTTTCTTGTATGTGTCTGTTTTTCTGTAACAATGAGTCACAATCGTACGAGAAACGCTGGCTGAGGGATACGTTACCGTCCCTGAAATGCCATTGAACCGTCTCAGCTTTTCACGGTTCGGAAGGTGAAAGTGGCGTCTCAGTAATGAGCGGACTGCAGCCTGGGCAAAATTGATTTCCCCGGCCTAATATCTGTAAATCCTTTTAGGGTTGCTCTGACCAGCGGCAGATACCCAAATTCTATTGCTGACGCCAACTTAACATACTAATTCAGTTCGAATTCATACGCCTTCTCCTCGAATACAATGGTCTTTTTTCTTATGACTAACTTTTACAGCACTGAAACTTGTCCCACCTTCCTTTTGCTTCACTGCTCAACTACTGTAAGTTGATTTGAAACACAAATTAGTAGACTTAAATGAAAGTCAACGCGCGTCAATATAAATTTCATTTTAGGCCTCTGAATTTAACCTGATTGCAAAGTGAACGAGCACTGCGCGAGTACCTCAGGATTTCTCGAAACACGGTCTCTTTGGGCTCGTCATGAATGATGAGTAAACATCCCGCGCTTCTGAGTACGCTGTTTGTTCACTGATGTCAGTACAACAAAACACGAGAATACATATTAAGGGTGATTCACCAAGTGTAGCAACTTGGAAACCAAGAAACTTATCGTGGTGTGACGATTAGTGTCTCCGTCACCCACTGAGCCATACTGGCGGGGTGTTCGTGTGACACTCACAAAACAGCTCACATCAGGTTGGTCAGAGGTTGGTTAGAGATCTGACATAGGGTCTACTGGTCATCCAGGTTGCGAGGTGGAACATGCGTGCTGATGCACTTGCATTTTCCGCCCAAACCCCCTGCCTTGAAGTCAGATTTTTGAGACAAAGATTTCAGTCGAGGACCCCAATCGTCATCCTGTCTAGGTGTGAGTGCCCTGGTAGTGTCCCAGCCCGCTTGCAACCATGATTTTTACGATTAAAAATACCGTGGCCGGTCATCGCGTGGTGTCATCAACCGGGTCGTCTTACCTGCTGTGTACAGCAGGGCGAGTAATCGGAAACAGACTACTGCGGACGCTTCTTCTTACCCTTTTACGCACTTTTCTTTCGTTTTCGTGTGCGGCCATTCTGATGTAGGTGCGTATAATCGAATGTCTTAAATGGTTACCACACGGAGCGCTTGATAGCATGATTTAAGGCTGACTTGGATTATTCTGTGGCTGGCCAAATGACAGCCTATTATCATCTGTACTGTTGGATGGTGGAGCTTGAGATGAGTCTTCTTTTTTTCGCGTTCGTTACATAAATGTAACGGATAGCGATAGGTTTGTTTCAATAGCAGTCCTGTGGTACCGATTATGCATTAGGAACAAGAGTTTGATTTCGTTTATTCGATCACCTAGCCAACTCTTCGTTTTCTCATTCCCTATTCATTTATCTCGATGGGTAACTATCCAAAAACCTTACTGTCAAACCTTTGAATTTTCATGCCATCGTCTTTCACGAATTGGTGCAAGCAGGTTCAGGTTCTGAACTTAATAATATCGGGGAATAAAGAACTGTGACTAAGGCCAGTGCACTCTGATATACCGTTCACGGCTGTGTTGCACTGGACTTTTTCATGCATGTATCGTTGCTTCCCCTTATCCCGACGTCTTTCATAACTATTCAACGCTACCGTGACCGGTGGCATCGTTTCAGTGAAGCGGAATGGAGCAGCATTCCTGTCCGTATTGCACAACAACCAAGACCCGGGTTGGCACGAAGGATAACATGTAAACTCGCGAAATATGGTTCTGTCGTTTGAACTCACATCTCGGTAACTGTTAATTCTGAATCATCTGGCAACATCTCCATGCACCTCGCTTGTTGCTTGACTTGCCGTGCACCAAGGCACGAACGGCCAGAGTTGGAATCTGCACTTGAAATTGCGTTCGATTTAACTCACCTGAGACACTACATCCTCCGGATTTGAAGTTCTAGTAAAGTTTTATTTCTCATTGGTTCTGTCAAGTTAATAGTTCAAAAATCACACTAATTCCACGGTTCTGGCTTGTCCCCGTTTTTGCGGTGTCACGGCCTGTGAAGGTGAGCGTGTGCACACTCCTCATTTCTAAAAGTGACAAGGGAATAGAACTTCGGGCTTCTATATTTCAAGTAAACGTTTTGACACAAAACTTTGAATGCAAAATGAAAACAAAAATGTGAACAGAACAAGTCATCAGTTGCCGTGTATCACCGAACGGTGAAAGTATAAATATTTTTGGTAAGTAGTGTGTCCCGTAAGGTGCTTCTCTGTGACTACATCGAAGACCACCACCTTGTAGTCTCTAGTTAGCCACCCGACGCACGCATTCAGTAGTATTCAACAGTAGCACGCCAACAGAACACCGTCCCAAGGCGAGAGATTATATTGTCCTTACGCCTAATAGAAAATCATATAGATACCTAGTCCGCTCCGTCCAAACTATTCAATCGCTTCAGAAATCGCTCCAACACTACTTCAGTGGGCACTATAATCCCCTTTTACCCCTTGGCAACAACTGGATCTTTTAGCGTTCTTTTAAAGGGTACGCAGCAATAATACTTGTTTCTAGTGCAAAAAGCGCATGAAAAAATGTGCTTACTAATTTCCATAGGACTGCCATAAAAGTGTACAAGAAAGTGGAGTCAACTAAACAAAAGCGCTCCATTATGGACACTGCCGGTACGTCATATGATATCCTAATGTCAGTGTTCAAAATCTACCAAGTTGTCTGTTAAATGAGAGTGAATGAGAGCCAAAACGGCATCGATAAAGCGCGTTCCAAGATTCTTTCATCATCCTGGTGGGTAGGCTTTAATAGAAGAATGTTATGCGGAGGGAATAGTTCGGCTGATTTGGCGCTTGATAGATGATAATTAGATCGCCCGGAGTCTGGTTTCCGTTACCAGCTTCGTCCCTGAAGTAGGTCATTTCGGCCGTACACAATTACTCGGATATCCATCCTGGGGAGTTGTATCGCTGTGCAGTCGCACAGTCCTGGCTGAAATCAGTGTCGGAGGGCTTGGTCGTTGTTCGATTGATTTCTAACATAGATACTAGATTGATGGTGCTCGGGTCGGAGGCGAATTAGGTGAGCGTCTTGTAATGCCTCCATCTGTCTATTAGCCTGTTCCACTAAAGAAATTCGCATTCGGGTCTTGAAGTGGATATCTTGAATACACCTGTGTAGAAGAAAAAACTCACTCCTGAGAGGAGACCTTCCACCTCCAAGAACAGCATAATACCCTTACTCAGAATCGGTGAGAGACGGGACGTTTCAGGCTTGTGCAATCCATTTGCCTATTTCATCGACGTATAAAAACAAGATTTTCACTTTTCTTCTCTTTAGCTCATCAACGCATCCCGCTACTCGTGTATTCCAAGCCCTTCGAATTTTCGTCAACGACGAACTGAACGAATTGTGTGTTGGTCTAGAGCTCGCCGAGAAATTACTCAAACCTGCCACTCCCTGTCCCGGTGGACGTGCGGGTCGCCTGGCTGTGATCTCGTTCCACTCGCTCGAGGATCGAATAGTGAAGTGGGCGTTCTCAGTTCCCACCACCAAGACCGACGTCGGATTGGCCGTTGCGCTAGCCAATCGTACAACTGCTAGCATGACTGGTATCCACAGGAGACAGGCTCTACTGCGTCAACTAGATCCCGCAGCCTCGGAGTCGCTGTCTGTCAGGTCCCCCAGATGGGCATACGTACGTGATTCAAACTGAATGTCCATCAATTTAGCGTTGGTGCGACCCTGCCCTCACTTCTGCTCATGGATAGTGTTGAAGTGATAGAATATACCCAACCACAGCACTGTTTACAATAAAACTGGGTGATCCCTCACCTCTCAATAAGAGCTGAGTTCAATCAGTTCGTGTCCTTACCGGCAAGTCTGCTTCGCGTAGCATTGAATCCCAAAATAACCTAGCTGAGGTTAACCCGATAGACCTTAACGTGCGCGTCGGTTTTTGGGTGGGTTATATGCACTCTGAGGTTGTGCTGAGTGGAACTCTATTTCATCTGCCTCGTTTTTCAAGTTGTTGGTGATGCCAAAATGCTGCACATGTACGGCTTCACAACAGCTCACCACTCAGAAAGTGGTGAAAAAAAACAGGATCTGGATGAGGTACGGTTATCTTTTGTTGCAAGAAACTTACCTCAGGATATCGAACAAGTCCTCACATGGAAATCAGTTTTGGTCGGTCTCTACAGAGGAGAGATGGCAAAGGTACAAGCCAAACAACCTTCAATAATCGGCCACTCGTGGCTCAACTTTACTCTGTCTACAAGTGTGGGTTCAACTCTGGTGTGATCGTGGCTTTCGGGCTGTGAAAGGCCTCGCATAACAGAAACTAATCGTCCCGTTCTTAAATTATTGTCAATATATAAAATCCCTTTAGTCAGTCCATGTTTGTTTTCTGGCATTTGCGACTGTAAAAGCCATACATGACCGCGGTCCATCTCTACTTCGATAGTATACGTCTTGCTTTCAAAACAAAGCTAAAGTTGCACTAAGTTATGTTTACTTGCATCATGTACAGTTGGCTTAGTCAGCGCGCTTCACATACAATGTAACACACGATGAACATTTATTCTGTAATTGCTCCGTGATTTCTGTTTATAGACAACCGAACTGAGTATGCCGACAGAGGAGGAAATTTCGCGAAACCAACGAGCACGTTCAGCCAAACTTCGAGGAGCAGTGAAAGCATGAGGCTGTGCGATTTTCCGGACACCACCAAGAGTCTTTTGGAGAGCATTTGGTTAACGAAGCGGGACAAATTTGCGTCCAGCTCTCGAAACATGCATTTACGGAGACAGTGTACATCCCCTTGCGAACCTGCGACATGCATTTACGGAGACAGTGTACATACCCTTTGCGAAACTGCGTCCGAGACGTATCGATGACCTCTTTTGACTTTGTACACAAAACTGAGGTGGTCATTACAAGCATGCACACCATTTGGGACTTCCTTCATTTTTCCACAAAAATTTAAGCAACCCACGTGAAAACCACGGTTACATCAAAAAGCCTATATGGGGCAAAAAGTAGGTGGCTATATTTACAGTTGATTTTATCCATAGAGTTAGTATTCGTGAATGAAAGACCTGAGCACTCGTAGGAGCCGTTTGTCTGAAATGAACGAGCCTAAATCGTCCCGAGTAATCCATGCAAAGTCAGTCACTCCGGGTATGGATATGATCTGTTCTCCATGCCATGTGCGATCGACGAAGGCATTGAAAAAGTACATCTGGAAGGGGATAACGGTATGTGATGGTTAGGTCAGTGGACAATTATGACACACTAAGTATCCACCATCTGTTAGAATACGAAGTACGCACCCAAATTTACTTTTGAGGATGTTAAATCGACGAATTCGGGAGGCTGCAGGTTCACTGTGGTGCAAACGACACAGTTTGTCGGTAGTATTTTTCTGAAGGTAACAATATTAGGGCGGGACGCCTAACAAAAAAAGTAGCAGGCACTAATTCGTGAACTTGTATGAGGGCTATATTAAGCCTAGGGACATTTTTCAGCACCCGACAGATCTTGTGTTAGGACATCAATCCGGTTGTGTTTATGTGATCCCAAATGACCACAAGTCTAGATGTGCACAGCACGGCCGCGTTGAAAATGGTATGTAATGGAACCTAGTGACGTTTTTCTAGCATTGTTCTAACCGGAGCCAGTGCTCCACAAGGTACTAATCTTTCTAAACTACAGCTCTCATTTCCGCACGTCGTGCAAAAGATTGGGTTAAATTTCAGGGCACCCACTGTCCCGGTGGTTAACGGCAACATGTCAGTTGTCACCTAGTACGAGGCAAGAAAGCACTATCACGAACATGTTCAACTCCCTTATGGTAAACAGGCTTTTAAGAGATTCTTTTTCCAACTGCTGCCTACTGAGATAAATCTGAATGGTCGTCTAGTGAGTGGATAAATAGTCTGAATAACTTTTAGGTGAATAACTCAACCTGTTACGGACTTCACTAAAATGGTAACAAGCGTACACACGAACCTACGCGATTAGTCGAGTTCATGTTAAAATGCAACCAAGAGACAACTGCAAGGCAAATAAATAGCAAGTTTCCGAGCGAACCCATTAATTAGGTCTCTATTTGTGGGTTGATAACCAGAAATTCGCATCAGGGCCCATCAAAGAGATACGAAATCATCGACAACCGTATCATACTGGCTGACGAGCCTATGAATGTGACGACAACCTTATAAGTAGTGTCGTAACAACAACCAGTAATACTCTGAAGTTACGAAAGCCGTGGAAGCGTCGGTGAGCAGTCGACCAGTAACGCATACCACGGTAAAATCCAGAAAATCACGGTAACTGCCTCATCAACAACGTCTACCGAATATTGACGGGGTTCAGTGCATGTTCTGTGAAGTGGCGTGTAGCTAGGTTTCTCGAAGTTAAAAAAAACATTGCACATCGTACAACTCAGTGATTCTCAAGTCTTGATGGCATTGTATAGCTTGGGTCAATGTCGGCTACAAATTCGCCATCTAGAGGTGTCTTATCTCAGGTTGCCAAACACTCCTAGGTGCAACTGAACCCCAGGAAATGCCTAGTAAGCAAGCGCTTGCCCCGAATTCATCCAAAATATTCTTTTTGACGCCTCAGCCCCCACCAACCACAATAAATGATATCTACCAAATGCACTCGTCCACCAGACCGCTCACTCATCGCAGTTTTGCGGTCCTTCAATTTGCTTGTTTTCTAGATCATCTTACTGCTTTGCATAACAAACTTGTTAAGGCGTCAACTGTTATGAATTTCGAGCTTGCCGAATTGTGGTATAATTTACATGTTATACCTCTGTAAATTCGTAGACAGAGCTTTGTTGCGTAAATACTTAGTCGACTTGAACTTTACTCGGATATTCGACGTCCCTTGTTACCACTGGGTGGTAACAGGATGGGGCTAGTAAACAGGTGTACCTTGCCCAAGCAATCACTGGCTTGAGCGGGTTGTAAATTCGTGACGTGACTACCGTCCGAACTGATCCTGAGACATATCCAAGCAGATGATGCCCACATTATAGTGAAACTATTTGTGCTTCAGTAGAATAGGCTGGGCATTCCGCCTCCATGGAACGATTCCAGAAAACGATTGCGTCACATTTGTTAGTGCACGCGTGTTGAATCTTCTGAAGGAAGCACCTAACTTCTAAAGGAAGAATTAGATGCCAGTTGGAAGTCACGGGTTCAAGAACACGTTTACAAGGCATAAAATACCAAATATCGGCAAATTAGCGTAAAACAGTGGCGACATGTATGAACTATTCAGAAAAATACGTCACACTCACCTGCACACCAAAGCGACTACCCGAACTCTTGTCACGATATCTGTACACGTGAACCGCAACAGGTGCGTTTCCAATGATGTTGCATTTTGACTCACAAGGAAGATGTCTTTCAGCAAACTTGACAGCCATCTGCAGCACAGAAAAGGTGACAAAGGGATGCAATGAAAACAGTCTTACAACGAGACCCACTACTCACAAGGTTGCTGGAAACTCTCCGACCGCTTTCACTCTTCCACTTCGGGACTTTCTTTTAGGCATAGTCCCCGAGTTACTGTCAATCTTATGTTCTATTTGAACCCAAATTGTACAAAATCCACAAAGAGCCATCATTTTGACACCAAATAGTTTCTAACGGGAGACAACTGAGCCCCAGTTGAATCTCTTGTTTATGACACTTTTCAAGTATGTACCGCATATTTAGTTAATAGCATAGACGTGAGATTTAGCTGGAACTCACTGAGTATGCTGCTAGGACTAACTTAGTTTGCAAATGAGTGCACTTCGCTAATAATCTCACGACGTTTACACCATCTTCAGTGCGTAAACGGAGAATTGTTGGTTCATCATAACATACCAAGTTGTCGGATTCATAACGGGATATGACGTAACGACGAGGTAATTAGAAGACGGGTATTTGGTTGTGCAACAAATCATTCGGTATTAACATCCAGTACCATCGGCCACGTTAGCTTGGTCACGTGCCACGCATACAGAGACACCGTTTGCTGTATGCTGTTCTGCATGCCTCATTCAGAATGGCGCAACCTGCGAGGCGGACGTGAATTCGCAGAACGGTGTGAAGGAGATGAAGCGTTTAGGTGATATTGGTGCGTTCCGCCCTCCAGGACGGGTCCACCTGACTTCACGCGCCTGACTGGAGATATTGTAAAAAAAAAGACAACTAACAGATGTCAGCGGCGCTCAGGCTGCCATTTTATCTCCAGATTGTCTAACTGAGCTCTGCGATGCAGGACTATCAGAATGCCTGCGGTAAACCAGCACTAGGTCCCCCCATAATCTACTTTTTTATTTTTCACTTTAAGACATCAGTGTCAAGACTGATGGTGCTGTCTGCGACCATAATGATATGGCATGAAGGTAGCCATAATTTTCCCAAATTATCTAGATCCAAGGTAGTATCACACGGAAAGAAACATCGTTTGACCTAGCCAAAATTCTACCCTCACTGAAATACAAAAGCATGGTTATCCTGTTGGGAAACAACGGGATCTGGACAGCCCGTTCTCTTCCTCGATAGTGTCCTTGACACGTTTGTCGTGACATTTCTAATTTTCCAACTTTAAAACAAAGCTTTATGACCTCATTAAGTTTTCTCTGTGGCTATTCAAGTGCGTTTATTCTATTCTGTACAGCCTGGGGTTGAGCACAATACCCGTGCGCGCATCGCATTAGCCTATTATTGCCTGTAAATTTGTCTACCCTGCTAGATAACCTCACTAAGACAGTTCGTTATTGGTCCATGAGTACAACCACTGGTTACTCAGTCGTCCTGACTGTATAAAGGCTGACCAGAAACCGAAACCCACACACAGAATGCTCGATAACTCGCCTCTCTCAAATTCAAATTACGCTCAAGAGGTAATGACGGGAGAGACCAACTGGGTGTCTCGTTTCCAAACGACTGTTTGACGAGCAGAAACAGTGGCCTGTCCAGTTGTCGCCAAGCGGTTTTCAGGTTTTTCGTACGATCAGCATCTAAAAAGGAAAAGATGTGCACAATATCGATCAGATTATCGGTGAAAACGATAGCTGAATCGCTAAAATAGAGTGACATGTAAAGATTTTTCTTAGCTCAACGCTTTTCGATGGTCTGTGATTGAGGCTGCGAAACGTCGGAAAAATCAAAGCCCAGAGGGACCACCAAGTTCTTCAGAACATCGATAGTTGTACGCCCAACACTGCATTCATACAGTGACGTCTGTGTAAACCAGTTGGATTATCACGTGCGCAACCCCCCCCCTTCAGTAGTTAGGAAATGAAGCGAACACGATAAGCTACAGGACACTTCTCAACATGCTCGAATAGTCGGAACAAAAAACTATCGAACTCTGCCAATAAATGTCTTGGTTATACTATCCCCAGAGCATTATTGGTTAAACTCGCTACTGCTGTGTACCTACTGTATCTGGCCTATCAGTTCATTTCGGCTCGCATGCACTTGTTCTGCTCCACCGCAGTCGCCTTACAGATCTGAATTCATGATCGTTAATAGGAAACTCTTGCGCACTTTGCTTTGGTTGATCGGACTATGACCCACAAGCACCATTGTTCGTCTGTTCACCAACCAATCTGCGCTTGAAATTGAAAGTAGACGGACATTGAGGGGAAGTTTTTTTGGAAAAAAACAGTTAGCAAAAACTTCCCGGAACCGCAGCACAGGACAGGTAACCCACATAGAAAGATGGTTTAGCTGTAGCACCCCTTCGCCGCCTAGCTGCCAAAAGGAAGCACGAGGGCTGGAATATTGCCAGGTTGCCCAAGTCTAGACGGGGGAGGTAAAGAAGCAAAGGTCGGGTTCGAACCACGGACCTCCCGCTCAGTAGATTCACGATTTACCGCTTGAGCTATCTCGGAGATACAAGTTCTGTGCTATTCGCAGTCGTGCTGGAAGTTGCACTGGGCCTACATGGCCTAGAGGCTAGCTTCGTGGACTTCTATGTCGACGACCCGGATTCGAATCCATGCAGTGTCCTCAAGCAGTCTTGAAAATTGTGCCCATATTCGCTCACCAATGAAAGGCGCGGAAAGATACTCTTTTACCGAAGGTACGATTACCGAGCTACCTATAGTAGCCGTATCTGTAATCTAATTGCCTTACGGTTAATCACTGACTGTTTGGTAATTAAATATACCGCTGGGGGATGTATGTCCCGTAATCTTGGTAAGTCTCAGTCACAGAAGCCATCATCTTCTACTGCCTTTCGCTCGATAATTTGCTCTGGCTATCTGATTATATACATAACACAGCCATAGATGAACGTTAGTTCCAAGAATACTGACGAGAACCATGAAGTACTTCAACTTTGTGCATTCTGACGATGACCTGCAAACCATTCGTAGAATGTAGTCAGTGGGCGCACCACTACCGTCAACTTCTGAAGACAAACACCTAATGTGAATCACTTCCCATGAAACGCATGTCAGCCACTACTTACAATGAAAACACCTGATGCAACATAAAAATAAAACGTATCAACGCGTATGGATTCTATACTCGCTGGGTGACAAGTACAGAAGAGCTATGACATTGTCGGTTCAAAATAAATGAACAAACCATGAAACACAAAAGCACCAGAATTGAAAAGCACACGAACCTGTCACTCTATCGAGGGGAGTGAATTTCTTGGTCTCCAACTGCCATTCTAGTTCCTGTTCGTGAGCCGTCAACAAAGACGACGAAGAGGACGATAACGAATGTCCTTTCTTCAAAGCGCTTGTTAGACGTGCTTGCTCCAGTTGGTTTCTATATTCGTGTGCAGACAAACAGCTTTTCTCAAACTCAACAGCAGCCAGCATATCCAAGGTGTCTTGTTCCAGTTTGTTCAGTTCGGGGGTCACTACAGTTGGTCGGCGAATGCATAGTCCTGAGAACAAGTTCCACGCTCTCACACCCACCAGAGAACGCCCCCGAGTGTTCATCATAAAGCAACAACTGTAATCACGCAGCAAGGAACTGAAAAGTAAAAAAGGCGTTCTTTGACATCAACCCCATCTGATTGGGGTCCATTATGAACGAAATCCGATAACGCAAAAAAACATGAGCTAAAAACATATTTCGACTGGCAGAACGCGACTTTACACCCTCCCCCTGTGCCAAAGCACGTCTACTCCTGGGAAACAGGCCGGTGGCGGCTGAGAACTATGCAATGGGGACAGGCATGTTGAATAGTAGTTGGTGGACCAAGGAAACGGTGAAGCGCGAGAGCGTACTTGGAGGCCAGTAGCGGCTGGGTGCTTCACATACTCTCCGGATCCGTATGTGGACCATACAAATCAAAGGTGAACCCGAGGTACTCGACTGTTGACACGACAAACCGACACTCTTGAACGAGGGTAGAGGCTGTCAGTTGGGATGGCGTATCGATTCACCAGGTAGCAACGATAAGCAAATCGTTATCAAGGAACTCCAGAAACGACTGGGTCAACCAGATGCAGGAACATTACAGGGGTCATCTTGACACAGAACAGGAGTTGGTAAAGACCTCAGTGGGTGTTGATAGTCAACGATCGGCACTTTGGCGCAAACTCTGTTGGGTATACGAGTCGGCGACAGTGTGCTTGGCGAAACAAATTCCACTGTGCAAGATGCTGACCAGATCATCGGGCATTGGCAATGAATCTGTTGGAGAAATCAGCACAAATGCGGGTCGACTCATTTGGCTTTTTCATCAAGGTGATTGGCACTACCCAAGGGGGATACGCAACCGAAGCCGAACACCTCGTTGATCGAGGCGATGGAGTTCGGAATCGACCTGAAACAGAAGCATGCAATATCGGTTTGTTACGGTGAAATACCAGTGTAGGGCCTGGTAGGAGTAGAACCACTTGTTGCTGGACAGACTGGAATACTCTCACGATGAGCCGAGTGATATCACTGCAGTGACCTGACAGTGCGGCGAGAGAACGAACTGAGATGCAAAACAGAGTTGACTTGGACACCGACCAAACCGATCAGGACTAAGAAGGTCCCGTTACGGGGAAGCCAAACAACATGACCTAATAAAGGTAGCCCCTCTTACAGCATGGACGTTGTTAGGACTACCTCCAAACGAACAAATCCGCTTTGCTGACGATTTGTCTTGTATTCTGAAACCTTGTTTTTACATTTCAACCTATCACTGACATCTTATTAAACTGTTGACTCTTTTTATATTCTGGTTATGTTCAATTCCATATCGCGGAACGATCCACTTGTTTGCATTATAACTTCCTCGGAGTTGTTTGTCTTCTCCATTCCGGCGAACTGATGAGTATGACTGGTATATTATCAAAGAGGATATAACAGACACCCACAACGAAGCTGTACCTAACTACCACATGCACTTGTAATGGCCTGGAAGGCTTCTCCGCAAGGCAACGTTCGAGGCCGTATCTGAACGCAGACGGACTGGACAGCGGTTGACCTGCAATGTAGGGCTGTCCCGGTGATCCTGACCGTTGATCCATAGGGTTGCCAGTACATTAATCTGCAGCCTAATAGTATGGAGTTCAGATTGTATGGGACGGATGCTTGCGGTCTGTAGACACCTTAAAGGGCACCAGAAAGATGTGTTCGAAAGAAACCGTTTTTGTGGTCCACCGTGCCAGTGCCTGAGAAAATGCAGGCATTTTCTCCGAAAGGCCGAAACGGAAGGCTGCGAGGCTCTGGACGGGGTTGTTTTGTTCCAGGAAATCAGGGACTAAGTAGGGATAGACAGTTTGTTGCTTGCCCACAGCTTCCAAGTGATGTGAAAGTACATCCAGCAAGGTTGTTCCATGAAGCCTCCGACTAGGCAAGATTCGTAGGCCCTTCCTTCGTCTTTACTTGCACTGGTTCCGGATTTTCTCTTTACATCGTAGCCTCCGACATACTGTTCTGTTATACACACCAAACCCGACGTCTTGCAGCTGTATTTTCATTTCATTTTCATTTCCGCCTCTCTGGATGGGGACCCCAAGACGGTTAGAGACATTGTCAGACATGACCCGATCGCGTCCCCAATGGCGCTTGTGCATCCAAGCTATTGCCCCCAAAGCATAGGTCCTTTCCCAATCCAACACTTAAAAGTCCGCTTAAAGACCCGTATTCACGTATCAATTTATCGACGCAGCTACCGGCCCCATCTCCCCAAATCATCGTTGGACGAAAGTGTGGCAGCTACAACCAATGTACGACAAGTACGCGGTTCTTACAACTGATAATAATGGCTTTCATTTCCATAGCTCCCTGTGGTGCATTTCTAATCGCGTCCACTGCATTTTTCCGCAAGACTCGTCCCCTGCACACATTTTAAAGGTCTGCTTGATCCTACATCACTAATACCCCTCTTTTAGTCCAAGATAGCTTAGCGGCTAAGGTGAGAAACTAATCATAAACAAATCCGTCGTTCAAACCCAAATTTAGCTGTACATATCTGGGCTCATTGACCTGGGGGTACCTCGAATTTATTGCTTCCCTCCAGCTGCACGAGGGTAGCCATCGAAATGCAGCCACAGCTGTACAATTATTCAATTTATCGGTTATAAGCCGTGTGCCATAGACACATTGGTTCCAGCTACCACAGTTTCAATCATCGGAAAGTGGGAAAGCGGAACATACGCGAACGCCTTGAAGGCGAAGGCGTTCAGTTTGTTCGGAAATTTGGTAGCTACGCATTGATGGCGATAGCTTTGATGCACGAGCGCCAATGATTGCGCGATTGGGCCGTTTCCGCCAATGTTATTAACCACTGGTGATTTTAGTCTCGAGGTCCCCATCCGGGGGGGGGCGGCAATCGCTCACTTGACTACGTTTACTGGTTAGCATTTTCGTACTTCATTGCCACTCACGGAGATTCTGGCATGACCTTGTGGAACGCTCTGTGACTACCCTATAAATACAGTTGTAATAAGTTTCCTTTGTCTCCATAAAGGGCTGTGTAGATCTACCGTGCCTTTTTATGTGCCGAAGTGGGCGGAGCAGGAAGCCAAGGGACCAAAGCAGAGTTGCACTACCGGCCCGCAACATACAAAACAGGTCATACACTGTCCACCTATCGGTCGCTTCCACTCAGCACAGAGATCGGAAAAACGAGCTCTGTGAGGCAGACGTTCTTCCGGCATGCAAAGTACCTGACCCAACCAGCTCAACCTGTGAAGCGTGAGTAGTTCATCTCTCGCAGGAGAGTTCCTTCTTCCTAGGACCATCTGGCGTACCTCAGCATTACTAATCCGATGTACCTACCAGACCTGACCAATGCTCCGGAGACACCCATGACTGATATCTTCTGTATGTTCACTGAGCGTAGGGGTCACGTCTCTGATCCATAAAGCAATATGGATCGCACCACCGCAGCGTAAACTCTTCCCTTGACAGACAAGCTCGCGTCACGTTGGTGTCATAGGTATCGGAGGTTGGCAAAATCTGCCCTGGCCTTTCAACTTCGAGAAATAAGATCACCTCCAGCCAGTCCACAGGAACGTATATATTTGCTTAGGTAAGCAAATTTACCACGTCCATTGGCCCACCTGTAAGCATGCGGTGTGGGTTTGATCCCACCCAGTATTGTAGCATCACTTTACGCACTGCAGGCGTGAAGCGCATGCCAAACCGTGCGGCAGACTTATTTAAGTTATTTAAAATTGCTTGCATTTGAGGAGGATCTGAACCAAGGAGAGCAACATCGTCTGCACACCCAAAGTTTGTGAGGGAACGTCCCGGAAGCATTTCGAGTCCCGAGGCTTCAAAGGCAGGCAGAGAGATTTGAAGCAGGATCTCAATGACAAAGTTCAAAAACAAAGGAAAAAGGGGACAGTCTTGTCTTACACCACTGGGCATGGTAAATTCAAGCGAGAGCTTCCCGTATACTCGCACCTGCATACAAGAGCTCGCATACAGTGCCCTAATAAGGGGGGAAGTTTGGAAGGGACACCTTTGATCGCCAGACACCGCCACAGTTGCTGATGATCGACAGAATCAAAAGCGGCCTTCAAATCCAGAAAAACGATTAACATGGGACGAGTGAAGGAGTGGAGCTTTTCAAAGTAAAGATAAGGTTGATGCATCATCCACCAGGCCGAAGCCCAGCTTGATTCCCACAAGTCTGTCTCTGGCGATAATCCGTCAACCTGCGCAAAATAATGTCAGAGAGCATTTCAGATGATACAGATATCAGGCTGATACCATGTTGGTTTTCACATGATGTTCTTGTCCCCTTTTTGAAAACTGGGATGACAGTCGAGGAGCTCCATTCGGCTGGTATTCCATTCTCGTTCAAAATCCTCTGCAGTATGGTTGTCGGAATGAATACCAGGATCTCGCCATCTTCTTTGAAGAGCACAAGATGTAGAACATCCGGGTCAGGCGCCTTGTTGCGCTTCAGGATTGAAATCTCACGCCGTATTTCGGTCGCTGATGGCGGGTTGGTGGCAGTGATTTATTCGGGTCCGTTTGGTTCTTCCAACGGTTGTGTTGAAGGGGACTAGGTGAACTCTTCCTCGAAGTGCTCAGTCCAACGCTCAGGACGGCGATTGGAAAAGTGAATTTCTGTCCCGTATTTTTCGCCTATAGTCTCACTGGCACCTGCCTTCTTTTGACCCACAGATCGGATCGGCTGAAACAGCGCGCGGCTGTTGCCTGCAGCGAAAGCCCTCTTTATCTCCTCGGTTTTAGAAATTTGCCAGCGCCCTTTGTCATTCTTTAAGCTCCTGATCATCTGGTGTTTGAGGGATCTGCGTGTGCCATCATTAGTATCAACTCCCTTTTTCTGATGTATACTATGGCCTATGTTTGTCAGTGATGAACGTTTCCAGAACTTTGGCTCACCAGACGCTGGGTGCCTGGGTTTCTACTATTCTGAACTCCCCATACATTCCACCAGTGGTCACTGAGCCAACGCCTCGCCGTAACCTTTACGATGCAGATTGTCTTTAGAGTCAGTGAATGGCAGACCGAGATTTCAGCTGCCTAACGAGGCAAGGCCACACCAAAAGCAGGGCCTTCATGCTGCTTAGGTTCGGCTCATACAGCGGCTTATTCTGGTCTACAGTGGGTAGGTATATGTAATTGACCACGCTACACCTCGCGTTGCGTATTGAATTTTGGAATGCTTTAAACTGTTTTTTGCTGACTTGTAATAATAATAATAATAATAATAATAAGGTTTATTCCCAACTTGTGGGTGGCATACCGTCTGGCATGATCACAGTTTTACAGTCAGAATGGAACATGACTGGGGAATTTGTGGGGGTGCGGGTTGCGCAAACGGAAGACAGTGTCATAAAACAGTGGGGAATATCCGATGATATAGTAATAATAGGTTTCTTTCCCACTTGTTGGGAACAATGGGCATGAGGTCTGCCTAGTTCAAAGACAGCCAGATGGCGCGAACTGAAACTGAAGGCCGTTGCTGGCCATGAGTGACCTTGGGTGGTTGGGTAAATGGCCGGAGTCACAAAGAGCAAAAGTGGAGATGGAAATGGAATAATTCAAACTGAGAGCACATGGCAATTTTCGTCTCAGTAATGGGGTTTAATCTGAAAGTAAGCTGATTCACTGGCTGCACTATTGTAGGGACGTCAGGTGCGGGGAATGGGTAGGATGGGGGCAAGTTGCTAATACATAGGGCGACCGGAACCCCTATACGGATTTGAACTTGTGCAGGAGGCAAGCTGAAATTGCAGCAGGAAAGCCAGACTGGTCAACTCTGTGCGAAAATTCATTAGGTACGGAAGAGCTCATCCCAGGGACGGGGCCGGAGCAAAACTGCTCGAAGTTGTGGCTACAGGCTTGAGTGGGCCAGGGGTCGCGGTCGAGATTCTGGAGAAAGTAGTTGCGGGAGTGCCATCTCACTGGGTATGATAGTGCCATGCCATCATCGCACTGACATGTTTCGGTTTATGGACAGCCCATAACGGTCTTCAAGGGTCGGAGAAGGGATACGCATTTCCGTGGCAGTTGGTTCTGGGTGGGACGGAGATTGACACAGGGAGTCATGCAGATGCAGGCTCACGGATAATTTCCATTTTGTTGGAGGACCGCGTGAGTGTAGTCCAGACACCAGCCAGTTTGAATGAATAGCAGATGTAAGGGGCGTTTGGGCAACTGCAATTGATGTCTGAAGCCTGGGAAGAGGGGCGACGAGAACGAAATAGAATGAAAGCAGTAGCGCGTGGGGTGTTGGGAGGCATGAGATACAACGGCGTCGACAGAAAAAATCTAAAAAGGGATGACACCTAGCTAAATGAACCCGAAAAAGGTGAATATGTTTGCTGATCTAGAGGCCAAGTACTAGTTGGGCCAGAGTAGGTGCCTAGTTTTAGGAAGGTGAAAACTGTCGTCGAGATAGCTAGCAGGGGGCTAGCTGTTTGACTAGTTGAGAACGGGCGGTAGTTTTTTGCTTACCAAGGCATCATGACATAGGGTCTTTGTTGTACAGAAAGAAGGGTCAATGCGAACAGTGACAGTAGACAAGTAAAAGGCGGACAAGCAACAGCTTTCCATATAATTACTGAGTCGTAGCTTAACTGAGGTCTACTACGTCAACCTAACAGGGCTGTCGCCGATTCACTGCTGTCAACTCCAGAAAACGAATGGTGTATGGCAACGAAAAACAGCCAGTAAGTACTAGCTGTGACTGCTTGTAGTCAGGAGATCATACGTTAGTAGCTTTTTCTGCATATGATCGCTGTAGATGACAAGAGGGAAGAACATGTTTGCTATGTTTGGATGACGAAGTGGACTGGGGGCGGTGTGACCCCACTAAGAAGAAAGTGGCAACACCTTGCATGTCGACGTTTGCCGTGAGCCTCACGGGTACCCTCAGGCTAGAATGATGTTCAGAGCCTGTGTACTATGGCTAAACGAAGATGAATCATTAGTGTGAACTACTCTGTCGAGTAGAGATGCACCAGTGCCATGTGTATGTATGAATGATTGGGCTGTGGGGCCAAACAAGTATTTCATTCATAGCGCATCTTCAGACCCACCATTTGATATGTGTGCGCTGTGCCCGTTCAGGGGATGCAGAATGGTTCGGAACAGCGTGGAACCGAGGCTTTAGTTTGGCTGAGGTTAGTTAAATCCAGCTAAAGCAAAGCACCAGACATTAAATAGAGCTGACAGAGTTACTCATGGATTGGACCAGGCTTGGAGAACTAGGAATAATTGGGCTGGGTACAAAAGCTTAAGGCCGAAGGAGGGATATGCCACCAGGTCGGTGGAGACGGGCACGAGAGAGACAAAGTGGCAGGTTATAGATAAGAGCTCTTGGGAGGGTGGCTGTCGCACTTGCGGACTGATGCTAAGGGTTTCAGTCTGGTGAGTGTAAGTGCTAGGACCTAATAACAGGACAATCAGGGTGAGTGCGCAGATTAGAAGGGCTTAGGGCCCATTTCAAAAAAGTGTCTAGCGTTAGATGAGGCGCGAAAAGGCACTCAGCTCCCTCGATAGAAAGGCAAGAATCGATGGCCTTTCGAAAGCCGACGTGAGATGAGGTAGTACGGATATGGGAGGGGAGCTTGTTCCATAGTTTAGAACAAAGGCAAAGGCAAATGTTTTGTCTTAAGACAGTTTGACATGTAGACAGTGAGAGTAAACATCCCGAGTTACGGATAATATAAGAATGCAGGAAGAAAATTCAGGGCAGCGGTCATCTATGTAAGCCCGCCTGTAGATTAAGCGATGCAGAAGGCCCAGATTCAACCTGATGCGCCTTAGCCATAATGGATCCAACCCAAGTGACAAGCAGCGAAGACGATACGGTAGTGTGGATGACACCGGAAACAGGGACTCAGTAAACGAGCGCTGCACATTCTCCGCAGCGGTCCGGCATGTCTGTGAATACTGTGAGGCGAATTCAGGGCTGGATTCAAGAATGGGTCTGACAAAATCGTTCAAAAATGGCAATTAAACAGGATTTATTATGGAAGGATCGGCGAATGTAAATGCAGAGCTTGCGAGCTTTAGCCACTCCGTACCTTACATGTTGGTTGAAGCTAAATGTACAAGAATACCTAAGGCCTAGGCCTCTCGGATTGATAGGCGAAGTGGGACCAGGTAAAGACACGTGAGAATAAGATACTGGGGCGTACCGCGATGGGTACCGAGGCAGCGTTTGGGTGGCCGGGCAGATGGCGGAGCTCCATGGACAAAGAGTAAGGAGCTGGGTCGGGCAATCGTTTGTAATATTGTGATCAGCATAATCAGGAGGTGGTGCCGTGTGTGGTACTCAACAGAAACAGCGGGATTTAGGTCACGCGGGATGGAAGGGCAGGAGAAGTGTTTGAGGGACAGGGAATGAGAGGGTAAGGCAGGGGCACCGAGAGGGTGGGTGGATATGTTTTGTAGAGCCTTCAGCATCGAATCGTAGGGGGCGGAGGTAACGATTAACCAGACTGGGGTGATTGGAGGAGATGGAATAAGGGGTTTATGGTAAGAGGTGCAAGGTAAGGGGAGGGGACAGGTTGCAGTGAGGAAGTTAGTGGTATAGTCAAACTCTCTGGGAGGGGTGAGCTCCGTTGGGAGCGACCGGGAATCCTCTGCGTTGGCTGTGGTTGAAGGGGGGTTGGAGTAGGAAGTCAAGATACAGCTAAAGGTCGTAGAAATGGGGCTGCATGTGGCTTTGGAGGGTGCGGAGAGTAGAGTGGGTAGTTGCTGAAAAGGGATCCCAGGCATATAGTACACAGGTTTCCAGAGGGGCGAAACTTAATATGGGCTAGGAGTACGTAACGGTAATTGTGGTTTAAAGATCATGCTAGGGAACTGGGTTGCACGGCTAGAGGAGCCACAGAAGTGCTTATGAGGAATTACGGGTTTAGTCAGGTTTGTAAAAAAGGGAGCTCGGGGAATAGGTACAGGTGAAGGGGTTACGGTACGAGGCTTGAGAAGCTGGTGCTTGAGTCTAAGGAAGCGCTTTGGTGGGGAGACACGAAGTGTCATTAGGTCAGGAGGTCTAGATTGAGAAGCTGCGCTATCATTCTCCACTACGGCCTAATGTTCACGTTGATTAGTTGCCCTATCTCTTAAATCAGCAGTCGATCTGGTTGGCGTGGTGGGGGTCAGAGATAACATTTGTGGATGCCCAGAGATAGGAGTGGAGGGCTCATGGTCATGAGCGTGGGGTACAGAACCTGGGTCCAACAGACAGCTTTGTGTGGTATTATGGCACTCGTCAGCGCAAGTACTGGTGGGTGACGGGGCAACAGGTTCAGGTGATTTTTTGGTAAGTTGTCTTTGCATTCTTGTACGAGCAGATTTAAGTTTTAAGGCATGGAATTTTTGGTGGATGAGAGAAGAGTCTGGACTGTCAGCAGAGGCGCGGCACGTTTTTCATCCCAGAATTGCATTGTTATCGGGCAGCGCATAGATGGTTTCGACTTCCGGAACCGGTGAGCTGTGCATCTGGTGTCCTGCATGCCACATGCATTCACGATGGCAGTTTTGGCATGCTCAAGTGGGATTCGATCAGATGCATTGAATATCAGGATTTGATGCTTGCATTCGATGCGTTGACAAATCTCAGTAGCAATCGTGTCAATAAGAAGTGACGCTTTTTCTAAGTTTGTTTGATCGCATGTTGTGTCAGGATTAGGAAAGCATGCAATCGACTTTATGGTTCGGAGGGAAGACAATACGTTCTCCATCTGGCGCATACATGTTTTGAGATTTTCTAGGTCATTCAGGATTTCAGAACCTACTGGCAACGATAAAAGAGTATTGCCAGGTTAAGGAGGCGAGGATATGTCATTTCGAACAACTGAACCATCTGTGGTTGCTTGGGATACTGTTTTTGCCGACCCGAGAGGTGGGGATTTGGGAGCTGGATATTTTGGATTTAAGCCGCTTTTTTGAACATACTGGGAGGGTAGCTGATAGGGATTCGGGGTTTAGCGACCGCTTTGAGGAAGGCGGGAGCGGTGTCATAATGAGACACTTCGGAGCAGGTTGAGGAATGATTGATTTGGTGGAATACAGTTGATAGTTCTAGGGTAGTAGGGGAATTATGGATTGTATTAAGGGAATCACAGTCAGTCTTAGATACCTATGTGAGGTGGTAGTTCAGATAGGACTGTGGAAGCGTGGAACAGTGGCGGAACGTTGGACGGAACGACTATATAGATGAGGATTAAGCGCGCTCTACAAACTGGGGATAGCACCGATTATGCATACTGGAGAAAGGAAACCTGTTTGGCAGCATGCAAATAGCTGTCCAGTATAAAAACTGGTTAAAGACCTATGGATGGGCTGGAATAGAAAATCTACACCACCTGACCTTGAAATGTTGGCTTCGCAGGCAATGCAGCCTTGTGATATAGTAATTCAACTGACGACGAACAACGGTACGTGGTTTTTTTCTTTTGGTCGAAAGGCCACTAAGTTAGGATACGCCTGCTTCAGAAATGTCTCAGACAGCAGCTGCCCATAGAGGGGACCGGTTTTCTCATCTGCACGAATCATGATCAGTGATGGATCCGTTTGCCCAGTCCATCAGCCATGTTGGTGTATTAATTAACATGGTATTTGTAAACCTGGCAAATGCCAGGTTGACCGTAGTAAGTCAGGTTTCCGGGTGTCGACAATTTCACCTGGAATATGGTATTCGGGTCGAGGTTTGTTTAGGCACTTGAACATTATTCTCAAGTAATAGAACCCAAACCATTATAGATGTCGTTGGTGATCTGCGACAAGTGTAGGGACCTGACAGAGCTTCCAGATCTCATCGTTGGACAACTTCCAGGTAAAGAAATTTTGGTAAGCGTCGGAGACCTCTATTGCCTGAGAATATTCTGTTAAAGTTGCGTTTCTGTGCCGGAAAACGAAAGCATTCAAATAAACGAATTTCACACCGATTGGGCGGGAAGAGACTTACCAGACGCACATGAAACATTTCCCTCAAGCAATAGCTTGGAGAGGGGAATTAACCTATAGTTTTAGCATTTGATTTCGTTTATTCGGATACTTAAGTTCTCGCCATGCGGCCGCGATTTTCCTGGTGAGCGAATTAGGGCAGATGCTGCAAGCTGACTTTGGAGTGAACGGAGGAATCCTGCGATTGACCAAAATATCAGCCAATCAAGATTCACGGATTCACGTGTTTGTACACAGGATCGAGGCTTTTGCCCAAGTTTCCCGGGTCGGTTTTATTCTTGTTGGTCAGTGGCTGTCGTTCACCTAAAAGGTGCAAGTGAAAAAGGGTGTAGCGCTGCTCACCTCCACCAAAAAATTCCGCACCATAAAACTCAAAGCTGCCCGTAGTCGAATGCAAGGACAGCTCACCGAAAAGTTACCTCAACCTGTTGCCCAATCTACCGCCAGAAATTGCGTGGATGCTCCCAAGGTACCCCTAAGCTCTGAGTGCTTCGTGATTACTCTCAGCACTAAATCTACACCCAACCATCCAGGAGCGTCTAACATCGTAGCCTTACAAAACCCTGAGTCCTCCATCGCCCCTACAAATGGGCTCTCTGCTTCACCATCCATAAAAACTGCAAACGCCCCGATCAGCCCAGTAGGACTCCCTGCCAGTGTTGAAATGACTGACGCGAAACGCCTCACAACCAGAGCAATGACCACACCAGTTGCTGTTAGCATTCGTTCTCGTCACAGTCCCCCTGACCAGCTGTCCCTCCGTGCTCCACCTCCCCCAAAATACGCCTTCGGGCTCAAGCACTTATTGTCAAGGCCGCGATACGAAGTGCACCGTAAATTGCATCCCCGAAAACCTGACCCTCCGCATGCTGTTGTACCTACACTTGTTACACCATCAACTACCAGTACGTACGTCGACACTCCTACGCTACATATATGCTCTAAAGACCCATTGACTGCTCCAAGCACTGGACCCACACCAGACTACTCAGAAGCTTCTCACTTCATGGCCTTACAGGACTCTGAGCCCTTTATCGCTTCTACAAATGGACTCTATGCTTCGCCATCTGTGAAAACTACAAATGCCTCCATCAGCCCAGAAGAACTCTCTCCTGGCACTGAATTGACTGACGGGGCACGTCCTCCAGCCAGAGCAGTGACTATAGAAGGCGTTGACAGACCACCTGACCTGCTGTCTCTTCGCGTTACACCTCCGTCAAAATACGCCCTCGGACTCAATTATCGACTGTCAAGGCCGCGTAACGTAAAGCACCCCCAAATGCGCTCTCGAAAATCTATCCCTCGTTGTTATCAAGACCACCGCACCTTGCTTCGGCCTCCCCATAACTACATGACAAATACACCAAACCAAGCGTACCGCGAGTTTGATGAAACCTCACACCCGCATATACCGGCGGCCAGCTCAGGCCATTATGCGCCTCCACCATCCTACACACCCACTTCCGTCCCAATTGTTGACCATTTTCGGACGCGACCCATCCCTGCACAACCACCGTTACTTCCTGCACCATGCCATTCTCCACACCTCCCGCCGATGAGAATGACTTCATTTCACAAAACCCCTCCCAACCCCCAAACGCTTCTGACTACATACCAGCCTTCAAGACATATACCCTACCCCATGATGAACTTTATGCTCTACCTTCTGCCGTGGATTCAAACCTGCCTCAACCACTACTCGCCCCTCTACCCCCAGTTGTGAATACATCTCCACCTAATCCGAACACATGTCCAGTCAACGCTACTTCATGTACCCTAACCTCCCCTAACGAATTCTTCCTAGTACCGAACTCCACCGTGAACGAAGTTACCAAATTCCTACTTAGTAGGGTGAGCTCACAAATGGACCTATCAATTATGCTCTTTAACGCCCGCTCACTGTTGCCAAAAATCCATACTCTACGTGCGATTATTGCTGTTGCGCAACCGAGTCTGATTTGTGTGACCGAAACATGGCTCTCGGTTGATACTCCAGACACGGTGGTCTCAATTCCTGGTTATAATCTTCACCGCTCTGACAGGAGGAACTCGAGAGGTGGAGGCTGTGCCATCTACTCCAACACGGAACTTCGTGCAACCCCCCTTGATGATCCCAGCCTAGAAGGGATTCCTGAAACTACCTGGATCTCCATAGAACAGACCAAGCGACCTGTACTAGTAGGCTGTATCTATCTACCACCGCCCCCCACCCCCGCTTCTATAACTGACTTGTCCCGTATTATCTCCACTGCTCACGCCCTTCCTCATTCATCTAAATTCGTGCTGGGAGACTTCAACCTACCGGATATTTCCTGGTCACCCACTCTGGGCCCTAGTCGTTACGCCTCACTGCTTGCCCAACTTAGTGTAGAGGGTTGGTCTCAGACTGTACGCAGCCCCACACGTGGCCAACACACCTTAGATCTAATATTTTCAAATGAGGGTCATCTGGCTACGACTGCAGTTGGTCCATGCTTTCCAGGTAGCGATCACTGCGTTGTTTCATGTAACGCAGCCAGGTTTAGTGAAACTGTTCCCCCGAGACCATCTTTCTTTCACCTCCTGACACCGGACATCTTGCTGGCTTTTTCGTCCCTGCTGGCCTCCCGGGACTGGAACGACTTCTTTCTCTCGTCAGACACACAACGGATTTGTGATATCTTCTACCAAAACCTATTGACCTCTCTCTACCTTGCCTCTCCCATCAAGAGTTTTTACCCTGGTTCCTCTCGACATGATAAACTATTGAAAGCCTTGGAAAATAAAATACGCCGAGCCGGCAGAGAATATCGGAAATCTCGCGATTTCTCATTAATACTTCTCATCAACAAGCTTTCAACTGACCAAGAATCCTTACGGGTATCCCTCGAATGCCGAGAAGAGAACACCGCTCTCAGGGGCCCTTCTAGCTGTAAATTACTCGGCCGCCTATTTCGTGGACGCTGTACCCCAAACTGTCACCAAGTCACATGTCTGAGCTCCACCAATGGTAGCTTCATCACTCATCCTGTCAATATAGCCGACCACTTGAATGCTTACTTTGCCAGCTGCTACTTGCCTCCTTCTCCTAAGTTCAATCCTACAATCCCCGCCTCATATTCCACCTGTCTACAACAGAGTAACCGCCCGACTCTGAGCAGCTTGACTATCTCCCTAGCTGATGTATCAGCCCTTCTTCAAACCCTCAGAGACTCCGCCGTGCCGGGAGGTGACGGCATACCATCGCGTGTCCTGAGATATGGCGGTCAAGATGTCAAAACCCTTGTCCTAAATCTTTTTACTCACTCAGTAAACTCTGGAATCGTCCCCTCTCAATGGAAACAATCTGTCGTTCGCCCCCATTTTAAATCCGGATCCAGGCAAACTGCTTCAAATTACAGAGGGATCCACCATACTCCTCTTTTAATGCGAACCCTCGAACGTCTGGTAAAAGGCCCTTTAATCAGGTTTCTCCTAGCTACAAACGCCATAGATGATCGACAGTATGGATTCCTATCTCAGAGATCCGTAAACGGCTGCCAGCTTCACTTTTTTGAGACCATCACAGCAGCTTACGACGCTGGATACGCCATAGTAACAGTCTATCTAGACATCCAAAAAGCCTTCGACCAGGTCCCCCACGCCTCCCTGCTACACAAACTTAGCACCGTTGGCATCACGGGAACCTTATTTCAGTGGTTTGCCTCCTATTTATCAGACAGGACGCAAATAACGCAAATCGGGGACATACAATCATCTCCACTACCGATCACTAGCGGAGTCATCCAAGGAAGCTTGCTAGGCCCCATCCTTTTCTTACTATACATCAGTGACGTTTTCGGCGCCACATCCCACGGTAAGGCCTTCCTCTTCGCGGACGATATAAAAATCGCGTACACATTCCCCACCTCTGCAAAACCCTTGCCTTTCACCAGATTAAGCAAGACCTAGATTCATTGACTCGCTGGTCAAATCGTGTTAGTGACGTACCGTAGTTGGGGGAACAGAAATGCAAGGACCAAAATATGATTTGCGCTGCGTCCGCGAGACGACGGTTAGGTGGTGTGGTGAGGCGGTTGATCTCACGCATTGCAGCGATCGCGCAGACACCCATAATGTCAGAGGGAATGGGCCTTCGTAGTGTCGATTACCAAAACTACCATATCTTTAAATGAGCACAAATCCCCGGAGCATGTTGCAGTCTCTACATCTGCTCTTAGTGTCTTTGGGCTTAAATGGACTCCAGCGCGTTTCTTCATTGTCTGTCCAAGTGGGCAGTTGGATGAGGAGACGGAGGGCATCGATGAAGGTTTTCATATTTCTGCCATACATCAGGAACAATATCGGACTCAGAGGACTCCTAGCCTTTTATCCGACTGATAGCTCCCACTGGTGAGTAGATCCGTTTTGTAAGACTTAAGGGTTAGGAAGAGTGATAACAGTGCTTCGAAATCCACATTGTCAAATGCGGCAAAATATCGGGGAAGCGTGAAACTTCAGGTTTTTGGTGGCAATATCGGTATTCCGTGGTTCGACAGGGGCAAACATTTGATCCAAACAGCCCCTTTCATGGAATAGGATGCCCCCATTTGCTGTTGAGTTTTTTTTCTGCACCATCGGATGCCGCGCTTGCGACATTAACGGTCCGAAAGCCTATTTATGGTCCTTTTGGGGACCGGTGGGTCTACTTAAATGCACTGGACTGAGGGAGAATATTTTGCCCCCTAAAATGAAGGGAATAATAATAGGTGAATTTCTCAAGTTGTATAGACCATACCGACTGAGGCGTAATCGAACCGTTACAATTTGAACATGGTGGACAACGAGGAAACGGACGGAAGGTATAACTTTGGGACGTGTCTATGATATGATAAGTAATTGTAAAAGGTGAAAGCAAAAACTGGTCCAACGAGGCAGAAAGTACGATTGTTTCAGTGATGAAGACGGTTGAATTGAACTAAAATTGGAAATCGTTGATGATTCATCCATCATAAGGTTTATGGGGTTTCCCAATTTGGGACTTGTGAATATAGTAAGCTCCGACTGTATGTTTAAGTGCTCTGTTGCTTCGTAAGTAAACTGCAAAGGCCACCAACCGCCACCGATTCGTATGCACCTACCGGACTTTGAGATAAAGCACGGAGGCAATGCGCAGCATACATTAACGATGTTACTAGGTCGGCCAAAGTTTTTCAAGCGGATTGAAACGCGCCAGCTGAACCACTGTTATGTTGATAGATCAATTAGTTTATATGAATAGGATTTCCAAGATCGCATGATGATATTTTATCATTGCCTCACCCATTCAGATTGGCCACCAGCGAATAACTTCCCAACCAATAAAGAGGACATCTCTTTGGGTCCACAATCTCCGGTAAAAACAACAGCTGCTCGGGGCTTATTCTGAGACATGTGTTTGGATCTGTCAATCAATGATGGAGTGGCCCCTGCTTAAAAACCTGTGGGTTGAAATAAACATAAGGTTGACATGCCGTAGAAAATTTTTTCCGGTCTTTCTCTTAGGCAGATCAAATTATCCAAACACATATTGCCTGCACAACAGGAAGCGCAATATCAACAGCAAGGTAAAAATTATGTGAAGCTATATGAATAATCGGAATTGTACAAAGACTGCGAACTCGAAACACTGGCTCGTGCTTAATGAAATTGGGGTAAAGCCCATTCTCGCGTGCTTATTATTGAAGTTCGTTTAAGTTATTAAAAGGCAAATCAAAGGCATATCATCGCTGCTCCAGGAGAAATAAGGGACCGAAGCAGCTGAAAATGCGCATACAGAAGTGAGAAGAGAAAGTTACTCTGACGAATGATGAAGAGATGAATATGCTGAGAATGGAAAATTGAAAACCGAAGCGTTTGGGAAGCTGCCAAGAATATTTTGCTTGTTTTTTAATTTCTTTGCCAATAATCTTCGGGATAACCGTTGCATTTCTGCACTTTGTATTTCGCCTATCCAAGTAAACACCAGTGTGATAGGTCAGAGTTTAAGGAAAACCTCGCTCAGAAGTGAAGCAAACGTTTTTCTTCTATCCCTTACCAAAAATTAGTCATGAGATGGAACGTTTCGCACCAATCAATTAAGTATATAATACTCTTTCTCTCAATCGCTTGCACATTCGATGATTTTGATGTTACGGACACTGCCAAATCCAGTGTCATGTGTTAACTTATTATTTCTTGATCACAACAACGATATTATCAGGGGCCACTGGAACGCGCAATGTTATGCACCAAGTTTGTTACTAAAGCAAGAAAATTCCTAGGCGCTCACGATGTACCTCAGGATATTCAGCAGGCTGTAGGAAATGGCATTCCGACCCAGGAAATTTCGGCACACACATCCCATGTCTACGGTTAGTGATAGTCTCGAAGATGGCTAAAAGTCGCGCTCAAGTTTGACTTGCATCAATACGACTTGAAATCCCTCCACTAGTTTCAGTTACCCCATGAGTGCCGACGTCATCAACATCCAAAAGTACGAACTCAAGTTATCCTTGTTCAGCAGGATTATGTGGGCACCTGCCTGCATTACTATTCATGTTTTTGCCTAAGCATGCAATGTATGCATTTCTTGAGCACTCCTCGCCAATGAGCATATCAATACCCGGAGTAAACCAAAGAACACGGACACAATTACTAACACGAAAATGGTTCAAAATGATAGAAACTATTATTAGTGCCTCAGTAAATCTTTTCGCGCCATGAACTCACACCAGTTCCGCCAGGAAAAAGTGACCTCACCGTCTGTGCCTTTGCCAAGACCGATTTTATTAAAGACCGAATTTCCTTTTTTAAATATTAACTATAAACCGTGCGTGGATTTTCGGTATACTCTCATAGTATTAGCCTTCTGACACGTTTCTTGTCGCCAATGATAACCAAAATCACACAGTAAATTAGTGTGGGAGATTATGCTTGTATCTCACATTAATGTTGCGCGTCCAGGGCAATCTTTCAAAGTTCAGTGCGAAGAAGGAAGCGGGAGTAAACTGTTGAACTTCAGGAAGAGTTTGTGCCTAAAAATACATACGATTTGAGCCAGACCTTTAGTGGTTTTCGAAAAACGTCAAAATGATATGTATGTGTGGTGAATATGTATGTATGACCGATTATCACGTGCTGATGGTTTGTAGCGCAACACTCCTAGGTAAAAACAAAACCTTGGATCAAAAGTTTGTGTCCTTAAAATTTCTCAGGAATGCTTATCCTACTTTAACAGCTAAAACAGGGGCTGATACCGGTACAGGAGATTTGCAGAACCATTTTTCGGCAAATACACACCACGTTTGTGTACCTAGGGAATCAACCTGCAGTCAATAGTATGGGAGACTAGACTAATGGCTTTGATGTATTATGAAAAAGACGTCTCTTAACACTCAATATAGCTAGCGACAGGAGGCGCGGATGAGCTGACGCTTCGTAAGATGGGAGACCGCTGTTAATTAGGATTCCACCAGCTGGGAACGAACCTATCGGTGGGAGCAGTTCTCGATAATAGACCACCACCGGAAAATCAAAGATGTACCATTTAAGTGCATGATACTCAACACCAAAATAGAAACAGGGGATTCGGTTTGAGAGAGGAACCTGGAATCCACAAGTGACACGATAACTATATCAGAAATTTATGAAAACTTTATATGGGTCTGCATTCCGCCCCAGCAAAACTTTCACATTGAAATTCGACAGGCGAGACAACGAATATCCTCTGGCCATCGTGGTTCTCATGGAAAATGACGTTCGCCAGCTCTTGCACAAGATGAACCCCTTGAGCGTGCACTGGGTTTAGATGATGACCTTGAAAGGATTCTGAAGGAATCGTTGCCTTTATTGGTGATATTTCCTTTTGGTGTTTCGTCATTTTCCCGAAAAAGACAATATTCTCCTCCCTAATTTCGACACTTATCCAAAAAGCTGGCTACCGTTTTATCCAACAGTAACAAGCTTATTACACTCTCTAGAATATTGTGAATTATGAAGAAATGCATTCTGAAGTGAGCTATCCTGATTCATCTCAGTAACAACAACTTGACACAGTGCGACATGGATCCTTCTCAAAACCTTCTTGCGTGAAAAGCATATTTACTGACAGTTTAATCCGAACAGAGAACAAAAATATAATAGAAGATGCCATATTTTTCCGACCTACCACAGAGGTTTATCTACAGCGGAAGCGCGAGCCTTATTAGATTGAAGGAAACATTCTACATTGAATTACGTTCTCATCAGGTTGAACATTTTAAGTAAATGTTGTCTCAACACATCGTTATTCGGTCTCAGCCTCGGTGAGATCGAGGCTCCTTTCTGTAACCGATCCCGTCTTTGATGTCCGCAAACGAACCTCTAGACCCCTTTATAAGTCCATGTATACGTTTTGCGACAGCACACATCAAAATTTAATGTGAACGATGCGATACGGGCTTTACTAGAATGACGTCTTTTTCTGAGGGAAGAAAATTGCGTCCAAACGTCATTCGGGGGAGACGCAGTGAGCGTCTCTCTCATATATTATAAGGTGATCAAGGAGAATCTACCAGGACGGATACAAAAATGTCTGTAGTATAATATTGTTTATTTACAGCCGGTGGCTTTCGTACCGTCAAGAGCGATTATAATGGTACGGCCGGAATGAGGACATGACTACCAAGATTTGTCGGTACACGGGATTGAGCAAAAACGGGCAGTCACACAGGCAGTGAGCATTATACGGCGCAGATTAGGTCATGCAAAAATTGGCACGATCAACCTGCGGTGGAGATCAATGGCAGGGGGAGAATGGTAATAATGTTTTTCTCTATACTTTGTGGAACTTATCGAGTCTAAGCAGCCAATCTTTAGAAGTATAACTCTTATTTCTCTGAAACAGTAGGTTGAGCGAGGGAGAATTTAACATAGGATTTTACCATTTGATGGTATTTATTCAAACCCAAAAGTGGTTTAAACAGATCCGTGGTCCACTTCGGAAGCAGGATTAATATTTTACTGGCTACCAGCGCCTAGCTTGGTGTCTCCATGAAGATTACAAGAAATTTTCCGAAAAGTGTCGGGTTTGCTTGTGCGTGTTCCTAAAGTGGAGCAATACTCGCGGCCTGCATATTAAAATGTTCTCCATCGCGGGAGAAGACACTAAACCGGACAAAGCACAGCATTTGTCACACAAAGGAAGTTATTTTTATGAATACAAGGACACGCTATATAGGGTGCACTATGAGGTTTAATCCTAACGTTATACCGACCTCTTGATAATGACATAAGAACAATTAGTGGATTTATGGACAAGAGGAGCAGACAGTACAATTTGGTGGCCAGGGTCTTCGGGTTCTGGCATAAATCCCACGGATTGGGACGGTCTTATGGACGCATTTAACACACTTGGTCGGGAAATATTATGGATATTTTGAACTTCGAGCAAGCAATAATAGTGGGTATGGCAGTCGTGGTGCCGTCAACGCGACGTCGTACATTGTTCTTGTTGGCAGTCCAGTACACGAATATCATGGGTGAGTTATTTGTGGTTCCCAAGATGGTTAAGACCGGCCAAAAATTTTGACAAATAAAGACCAACGTAGACAAAGATTATGTTTGAGTCAGTGGAGAAATAGCTTGGGCACGAATTTACTGAGGGGAATTTCATTAATTGTAACCTGATCTTCGCATCTCGACATTTTCTGTCTAGATTTGGGCAACCTGGCAGCACCTCAGACCTCGTGCTCCTAACGAACGGCACTGAAATTAGACACAAAAGTGCAGTGGCTGAACGAATGATTATATTTTTGGTCCATTGAAGGCCGGCGTGGCTCGGTGCTGCCTTTCGAACGAGGCAATGAAACGGCCGCTTTCATATTGGAACCTAAAGTAGAGAATGTCAAAATGTCCGCGAAATGGCACTCTCGTAATGGTTTCTGATCAGGTGGCTGTTTATCCCTTTGCCGAGCTTGGAAATCGGTTCGCAAACGTTTCGTCACCATTCGAGGAGACACCATCAGTGCGAGACATAATTACCTGCGAAATGATGATGTCTCCTCGTATGGTGTCGAAACGTTTGCAAACCAATTACCAAGCTCGACGAGCGGATCAAGAGTCACCAGATCAAAAACGAATAATATCACCCCAGCAACCAATATTTTGGCACTCTGGCACGATCGAGACCACGGGTCAACATAACAGGCAGCCAACAGTATGCACAATTTTTAACTACTGCTGTGCACTCGACTTCAGAACAATGCAAACCGAAATTCAGGGGCAGATGGTAAGTATGTGGTCGATTAGAATTTGTGGGCGTAAAAGAATATAAAAGACACCAACTCAATGAACCGCGCGCCAGTAATGTATCTTGGAGCATGCAGGGATTATAAATTAGACAAAAACTTGGGGTGTCTGGTGATGTGTGCTAAGATGAGGTGCCAACCGAATGGTGCAGCTACTCCCTAAAGAAATGCGTGGAAGCTTTGCAGGACAATTTTCCTCGGAGACGGGAATCTCTGGTAGCATATCCGCTTTGCAAATAAACGATGTTTAGGATTCACAGGAAAATTGCCCGTGATATATTCTACATCCAGTGCAAGCTTAGGCTGGCTGCACGGGTGTTTGACAAGAGTTGTTTCCGCTTAGGATTTTCCTTTCCTTTAACAAAGAGGGAGGGGTGTAAGACTAAATATACGGAAAGGACTGTCTTTGGAGGGAAGGCACACAGTTCAATGTAGGGTTGTCAACCATGCAGTCTTCCGCTATGTCAGGCGGGAATTTAGCGGACATGGTACCGAAAGCGTGAGTGGATGTTAAGAGGTAAAGTGGCGAATGAAAAGGCCGATTAGGTAGTTCACATGTAAATGGGTAGACGAGACGCATTGAGTGTATATATTATGGGAACTCAAGGTTCATCGAACACTTAAAGGACAAAGACATAGTTAGAAGAATTATGCTGGGGAAAGTTACTCCCATGGGTTTCGCCGGATATTTCTTCCTGGGCATTTAGATATGGTAAGCCGAGTGCGGTTTACAGCTAGTTAACCGTCATTATCGGAGACAGATTGCACTAGCAGCAGCTGGCTCAGCATTCTCACATATTCGAATCTTGCTGACATGAGTGTGGGACCGACTTTGGTTGAAACCACATCGACATGAACGATGAGAGGAATGACGCTTATACATATGGCTGACACAGAAATGTCTACTCAGAAGGCGAGGAGGACATAACGTCATTGAGTGTGTCCAAATGGCCGCTCGGAATGTAGTTGATGGCCTCAAATACCATGAGTGAGAAGGACCTCTCGCAGTACCTGGCCGATTACTCCTAAAGCATCATGCCACATAGTAGACCTAGTACTATCTGCACAAGGTTTGGCTAACGGATTTTCGGGTTTTCGGCGCGTGAAATAACCCTTCTCCAAAGTTTTTAAGCTGCATACAAATCCAAGTTCGAAGCAGTTTCAAATGTATTCCTATGTAAGCCTCGTTCCGGCAAGCTTACCGCCGCGCGATAAGAACTCAAAGTAAACTGCTATCCCTTTCTCACATTTGCCCTCTCCCTTTCAGACCTCACTATTGTTTAGGGTGACGAAACGTACTCCGAGGCGGGCCACTCCAGAGCACGTTATTACCGACAACTTGATATTCCTCCCAAACAGTCCTTGCGCGATTAAGATACCCGTTTTTGTGGACAAACATCAGCCCTACTGGATTCAAGGGGAAATTGTACGCTAGATTAGTGACTTCTCATCAAACAGGACATGCCAAACGGAAGTAGGCTCGGTCTACTCTCCTCCGGCAGTGGAGCGCCCGAAGCCTCTGTTTTGGTAACACTTCTGTTTCCGATCTAAACTATTGACCTGCCAGATGTTCTTCCGATTTCAGGTCTTCTTCTTGCAGTGTCCATATGCCATTCGAAGGAGACTCAATGAACGCGTTTGTTGTACACGGTGACAATCGACCGGAAGACATCATGAGGACGGATGCCAAAAGTGTAAGGGTATCTGGCTCCCGTCAAACGTGTCCTACTCAACAAGAGATCGGCTCAAAGGGCTTTCACCGTCATTCGGATGATTCATCGCACCTTCTCCTGTATTACTCCCATGGACTTACAAATGCTCTATGTGGCCTGTCTCCGGTAGTTTCTTGAATATTCCCACCAAGTTGTTTACTCAAAACGCAAGAAGGGCGTGGTTTTCATTAAGAGTCTCCTACCAACTATTACGAAAATGGTTGCCAGCCTCAAATCTGTGGACCATGAAACGAATCTCACGGTGCTTGATTATTATCCCCTTGGAGTTTCGTTGACTCTGGTGAGGTCTAAAACTTATTCGTACCATGTTTGAACAAAGTTTGGCCAACAGGTCTTTCATCGTTGATGCAGCCACCGCACGGCGGGTATATGGTAAGAAGATTTTCAAGCACAGAGCGCAGATTTTAACTGAGCAAAAATTTTCCCATTTCGGGTAGTTGCTGTCTGGGATAACTTTCCCCGACGGTCGTCCGCGCTCCATCTGGTGCCCAATTCGAAGTGCTATTAGACGCTTTTTTAATACGAATCCTCGTGCTGGGGAGCTTACTGCTTGCCGCTGAGAACATAAAAAGCAGCGCTACACCCTTTTCCCGCTTGTACCCGTCGGGTGAACGGAAGCTACTGAACGACAAGAGCAAAACCATCCCGGGACACTGGGGTAAAAGCCTCGATCCTACGTACAAATCCATGCACCCGTGATTCTACGGCTCTTCGAATTCTGCATCAAGTGGAATCCTGAGAATCTGTGAGGTTTTTGAACTGGATATTTGTTCATTCGAGGGAGCCAAGCACCACAGAAATGAAGGACTCAGAGCTATTACACAATCTTTGTCCTTTGAATCTATGCCATGAGACCTGAACCTGTTAAATTGAACTAAGACACGAATCTCATTAGTGGCCTGATTTAATGAATCGAAGATACAGAATTCAGGTCCGCACACTTTCAAATCTTGTGTTTACCTTGCGATCTTAGTTCATCCAATGACCCGGTGCCTTGATCGTCCTGCTATTTTCAACCCTTCGGAATCTTGGGTGTGGAAATCAGGTGTTAAAGTGGATTATGCACCGGAAGATACACTGAAAAGTGTCATTTTTAGTGCTGCCGACTCAAGACAAGACATACGGGCCCGGAGTTTTGCAGATGCTACTTGTGTGAACGGTCATCTGGTGAGTTGTATACAAAACTTGTCATCAAAATTCTCATGTTATTTTTGTAGGAGAGTAAATTTCCTTAGATATCTTCACAGTCTTCCACGAAGTACACACATCATGGGTTATCGCCTATGGCGGACCGTAGCTACCGGTAGCTAGTGTAACATACCACTCCTATTTACCACCGTTTCCTCCGATGGCGTGTTTATTTTGCATACAATCAACATGTTGATATTTTGACACCGACTAATGTCATTTGGCTTGACACACTGGGTCGAGGCTTTGTCCGACTCGCGTTTGCCCTTAGCACGCGTCTAGATTCACTTTGACTCGACCGCACGAGGAAAAATGGTGCATCACGGCTTTCTATTTGCTCGGTGTTAGACGTGTTCGCCAAGGCCCATAATCATCAAGATTAATGTGAAAGTGGTTTTAATAGGATCTTAATGGTTGTGTCGATGCGTGTGAAAACAGTTATTCCACGCTACAACTACCCACTTCAATGGAGATTTTGTCATCTTCGTGAATCACTGTAGTCTGGTAATACATCTATCAGCGATACCCGCGCCAGTTATAAGAAAGTATCAGGTCGCCTCAAAGACGATGATAGCTCGAGAAGTGCGATCGAGAATCTCCGTGTGATATTCTAAGTCAGCTGATTCGAAACCGATAACTTTCCTCGTAATAGTTTGTTGGATATTATGTGGTCGTGCTCAGTGAGTGTGCTCTTGATTCCAAAGTAGACAAATTGATTGATGTATTCGAGAGGCTGTCTAGCGTAGGCTCCATAGATAGTGTAGAAATACACGCGAGCAATATGTGGGAAAGTGCATTGAATCATCCTCAGGGCAACGGCCTTTAGGGATGGTCTTTTTTGATAGAACGTGAAATGTGTACCTGAAGCTGGTTATATATCCAGTTCGTCCTTGGCCTACAGTTTCTCATTCGCAGCGTGCAGAATGAAAATGTCTTCGGAATTCTCTCCGACTCACCTTCCACATACCGACATTCAGCAAGTGTCAGACCGGTAAAAGTTGTTCTGTTGTGTCGAGGCTCACTGGCTTTCCGTCGGAGACTCCAAAATTTCAGGTCGTCTGTGAAAAAATGGACATAGACTTAAAGGTGCTTCGGGAGGGTGGTTGACGTAGATCGTAAAAAGGACCAGTTCTAGGATGGACACTTGAGGAACCCCAGTGGGGACCGGAGGAGGATATTAGTTTAGACCATTCATCATTCGAAGTGCTCTGCTGGAATGAAAAGCTTTGATGCAGTGTAGAACCATGTTGATCTGGAGCATGTGGAGCAGGATGGTTTGTGGAAATGGGTGATTTGAGTTTGAGCAGACAGAAAGTATGCCGCCGGATATGAGTCCCATATCTTTGACAGAATAAAAGATCTTATGTAGAAAAGATTTCTTGGATTCAGCAGTATTTTTCCTTGTTAATGGGTAGTGCGTTGAATGGGACACATTGGTCGAACAACTGAAGATCAAATGACCCAACGACGTTTAGCTGAGAGGTCGGAAGAGAGGGATACCAACAGACGAATAACTGTGCGGGCAAATGATACTTCCCGGTTACCCAGGCCGAGAAGGAGGTTTTAACTGAAGCACGCTGCTATGAATCTTTGACTCAAGTCTGACCCGCACCGCAGCAGAACGAAGCAGTTTTTTTCAGGAACCATTCCCATAGCTTCAGACGCAAAAGTCTCGCCTGCTAGGCGGCGGGCTGTAGGGTTTTCTTGCGGGACCACGTCCAGGTTGGTAACCCAATAGTCTGACCCGTTTGGGTGGTGGTGTCAAGCATAGCCCGAATCCGCTTAGAATAAGACATAAGTTTATCACTGCCGATGGTGCCACGCACAACAGATTCATTTGGAGCGGCGCTCTTGTGGTAGAGTCTATTTGTCTGTCGATAGTGGATAATGTGTGAGTTTTAAGGCTTAATTTTTACAATCCCTCCTTTCTCGGCAAAAGGCAGCATCGCCGCTCCCATAAGTATGGAAATGCTTGTCGCTTGGAGAAAAGACAGTTTCTCTTTAGCCCCGCGCAGCCTCATAATATACAATCTCGGTACTCTAATTGTGGCTACCCCCTTTTACCTTCTTGTCATGAATTTTCTAGTCAGTGCAGCCTGAAGGATCGTTGTTGTACTCAAGCTGAAACGACATATTGAGCTGGCAGCTCGAGCAACATGCATCATCATCATCATCGACAGCATGACATCACCGTTCAACACCAACGCTTCACTGCCGTACAACCATGACTTATTTGAAAGCCTTATTGTAAAGAAAAGAGTAAAGGTGGACGGAGAAGAGACTTAGTGCTAGCTTAACACAATCATTCCGAGGTGCATACACCTCCAGACATTCACTCAGGCAATCTGGATAGAAACTGA
>NW_008751660.1:1417096-1431071 GCF_000715545.1 Opisthorchis viverrini
AGACTCCTTTTCCCAAATGCAAGCAAACAGGTCGGACAGGCGCTGACTGAGGACCTCATTCCCGTCTTTGAACAGTGCAGGTGGAAGGTCATCCGGACCGGGAGCTCGGGGTTCAGATAATCATGCGGACGGAGGTTGATTGTATCCAGGAATCGTATATCAAGCCGGTTGCGTGGAAGAGTGCGAGACGGAATTCGCCAATAGGTCTAGTTGATGATCCAAATAATGTTGAGGTCCGTCTAACTGCCCCGAGGTTAAAGCTGAGGAACCAGGGTGCCTTTTAAATGATACGACCTTAGCCGGAGCTAGTTTACCTCACAGAGAACGTTCTCCTAAGGATTAAACTGGTGTGGATGTCAAGTTAAAGAATGAGGAAAAAGTGGAGAAGTTCGGCAGCGGGCCAACTTGGGTTGTAAGACACCAAGGAATTAAGCGCACACTGGCAAAAAAATGCACACATGCAGGCATGTATACATTATGCACTAAGACTCTTCAAGAGTTGAGACAAGAGAGTGCACCAACCAGTTTCTGTTTCAAGCGGTAAAAAGACCAATACCTTCTGCTCCTAGAGTCTTTTCCCCACAGGATTGTATTACCTCCAGTAACGTGAAAAAATAAGTCGCTCTGGAGTTGGCGACTATATGACTGTTAGTCGATGTATCACCTAGCCAGCAACCAAGTAGTCTGTAAGCCGTCGGCCATCCGATGTTTTGTCTTATCCAAAAGGTCAGTTCCTACCTTATTTGTGCCGTTGTGTCGGGTGACATCACTGTATGTAGGTTCTCCTTTTGTGGATTTACACCCACGCCAACGAGTTAGCGACTAGCTTTGGAACGGTCATATGAGAATATCGACAAAGCGATTAGACTGACCGGAAGATATAAGTCACCAACTACTTAGAGGTACCGGCAATGGCCAAACCTAAAATTGAACTTAAGGAGGTTATTTAGATTGGATGTCTTCGTTCTAAATTGGGTCATGGGATCACCCGTTTCCGTATCAGCAGAAGGCACTGAAAGAAGTCGAGTGGATTTTGGATAAGCACCAGGAACCACGAACGAACCAGTATGTGGCACGATATCGTTTTCCAAATGTGGCTGAAGAATCAGGTGGCTCCAGCTCTCCGTGATCACAATAATTTGTCTGATAGAATGGTCAGTGAAGGGCTCTACGGCAGCAGCTTATAAATGACGTTCAAGTTGACCGAATTCATGAGGCTTTGGTGCTTCAAACAAGTTGACATAGGATGTTGCTTGCGATATGGTTGAAATCAAAGCAGATGTGTATCACCATCCTAAACCGTTCCATCATGCTCACCATCACGAGGTCAGCATGTGTGCCTCCTCCCTCTTATTGCTACGGAAACACAGTAATAATCATATCTCCCTCTTTTTGCTTGGAGCATTTCCCCGCTTCCCCTTTTAGCTGTCGTGTATTTTCGAAGCTTCTTGAACTGGATGAAGCAAGAACATAAAGTTTGTGTCAAGACGCCATGCTACAGTGGAATGCCATAATAATTCCGTGTGTCTCGTCGTTTGGGTTAAATGGCGTGAGTGAGCACTGATTTTCCTAGTTCAGAATCAAGATAACCCAAACTACTTTCCACGTAATGGCCAAAATTACATTAATCTGAAACACAATACTAGGCAAGTTGCAGTTCACCAGCCGAGACCCATCCTTTCAGCCAAATACGAAGCTATCTCTAAATCCCTGCGAAATACGACACGAGAGTGTACCATTGCCTTCTTTCTGAGCTCTAAATGAGTGTATTCACTGGTCATCCGTTTGAACGAGGATTACACTGTTTGAGTGTACAGTGACTGATGCGTATCGAACGAACTAATAATTGTTGAGAAATTCACTTTTCTGATTACCGATGGATTGAAAACGAAGGTTTTCTCAATTCTGTCCTATGCATCTCACAGTGAGACCGTGCTTTACTGTAGTGTGACAATGACAATTAAATTTTACTGGTGGCTGTCCGTGTGACGTTCACTGGGTCTCGTGTACCAGGTTGGTCGATGGATAGAAGTCAGTCATTCTTATGACCCTTCAGGTTGTGGGTTGGAATACGTGCGTGAACGTATTCCTGTGTTTGTCACGAATTTTAGTGCGCGAAGCATACTCTGGAGCAGATTTCCTCGCAAACTTTCCTGACTCATATTCTCGACACTCGGCTGATAAATATTTGCCGCCCCTCCGAAACCCAGAAACAGGCTTTATTTGTGGTAATCGCTCATACGGTGCCTTCGTTATCTACGATATTCAGGCGATTCTACATCTACTGAAGTGGACTACTGCGGTGGATTTAGCTCCGTAATTGAGGCTTCGTTATTCAACCGGATCATCGTAGACAACCACCTTTGTGCTGTTTATTTGCCAACCTTCATAAGAATCCACACTAGCCGAGGTATCGTCCATTCTTTACTTGTAGTTTCTGCTTATCCACTAGCTGCCCCTAGCTATGATTCAATGAGATACACTTTATCGGGAACTACCCACTTCTGCCCAGCATGAGTTCAGATATTGTCCTGGTCGGCAGCGGACTCAATGAGCAGTTAGAACTTCTTAGTACGTCAATGGCGCGACTCAGTCTGTTTAGCTTGAACTCTAAATGTAATGACGCTGTTAGTCGTCCTATGCAGCCTTGTACTGATCCTCGAGCGCCACCTAGCGCTCTTCTACTAGTGAATGATCATGGAGCCACATTGACCATATAGCCATTAGTATCCGGGAGCAAGGCCTTATTCTTGATTATGAATCTTTCTGGGCCACTTATGTCCATTCATATGCTCAAGTGAGGAATTTTTGCGTGTTTTCAGGGGAGATTCAGGAGAACACCTCGTTTAGCTATCGAAAACCTTTCCGATTTAGTCCTTGTGAAAGCTTTAATGACCGCATCATCAGGTGGCGCCAATCATAAGCATGATGAGGTAAACAGTGCTCTTCACACAGCAGGAAACTCGCTGTGTGGATCCCCTGATGGTCCGACAATAACCACTGGATTTCAGAACTGTTGGTATTCTCCGTGCTAGGCATTATCTTTTTGAATGCCAAGGACAATTCATCCAGAAGGGTTGTTACACGCCAGCCCGAGCATAAACTGCATGTGAATGGAGAAACCTAGCGCATTCAAAACACTTTGGAATCTAGTGGAGCTGAGCGTGTCCGGAAAATTTTTCACAAGACGGGATCGGCTGTTAGTCAAGCCATGAAGGATAACGTTGGAATTTTACTATACAGCAGGACAATATTTGGGCTACATATTTTCAACACCGGTTCAGTTGACCCTCTGCGTTTCATTTGGGCCGCCAAATTCGAGCATTGTTCTTTAAATTTAGACGGTACTCCGATTTCTAACATAAGTATGCTGTTTCGCCTCGAAGCGCTATCAAACAACAGGACCAAATGAACTCTTATCTTCGTTCTTCAAACATGGCGGTGAATGTTTTTGTATCGCCTTAATCAATAATGCGTTCCAGCTAACTAAACCAGTCATTTCACTTTCATGCCGAAGAGTCCATAGGAACGACCGCTCCACTCATAAGAATATCAGCCTCAGCCGAGTTGTAAAACGACCTCACCACGCGAGACCCAAATCTGAGAGCACCAGACAAGACTTCCAGCAGGTATGGAGTACATTATATCAAGTGTTTGGGCAACGTCACGCTTACCGTCAACTGACTGGAGGTTTTCCTTGATATCAAAAGAATCTTGGACTCTACATGCGCGTGGCCAACAAAATATTCTCGAATTTTGTGAAGTTTTCGTACAATTTATATAGATAGTTCTGATCGCCTTAGGGTGCACAAGGAGCCGTCCAAAAGTTTTCTCACAACTAGTGAGGTTCGTCAGACTTGGCCCCTTCCCGTATTTTTGCGCAGCTCCGTCACTGATATCACCATACAGCGTACGATCCAAGGAATGACGGATCATCATCATCGACAGCATGACATCAGTGTTCAAAACCGATGCTTCACTACCGTAATCGAGAATCACATTGAGGGGAATAGTGATGGTGGTGATTTCTGTGACTCCCCTTGCACTTGGCTGTAAACGTTGCAGGAAATAGCGACTAATCGCTGTTCGTGGCGTTCATATTGTCAGTTTCTTTCCAAATCGTCTGATCGAACACTTACAGGTGTAGGCATCTCGGAATGCCTTTGATAGGCTAGTAGCAGGGGCGAGATGGCTCAGGGGTTAGAGCGCGAATTTACTGTTCGGTATGTCCGTGGTTCGAACCTGACCTCCGTCTCTCGACTTCTCCAGTCTAGGCTTGGGCAACCTGGCAATATCCCAGCCGTCGTACTTCCTTCTGGTGGGATGGCAGCCACCGAAATGGTGCTGCAGCTAAGCGATAAGCTAGCGATGCGTCCCTCCACTTTACTTTTCAGCCAAGGGCATATATGAGGTATATATGATGTCACTGCCTCTGACGATCACCATAATCAGAACGTTGGAAGTGGCCCCTTGTTTAATCCTGTGATCCATGCCTTCAAAGTACGTTTCACCCCAGGATTTCCCACTTCTATATATCTCTTTAAAACTTGGGAATGAGGAATTCGAGTTTATCATGAGGGTGCACTTCTCTTGACAGCTACCTAAACAATGACTGCACTGCGACGAATTAATTCACTGCAAGTATCACCAAGGCAGGAGTGATATTTACCAAAATTCATCGTCTTGGATGTTAGGACCGGGTAACACATAGGTCGCAAACGGCTGTTTTCGAAAAGTGGGCTGAATTAAATGGGAAGAATCTAGAAGGCTGATATTTTGGCAGCTGTAAATGATTGTGATAACGGGCGGAAGAAGTTGAAGCCTGTATGCGATAGCAGTAATGATGGTGCTGTATGTTAGACGTGTCCAAGGACACGCCAGCGTCGGAAGTGCCGCCAAACATTTGATACTACGAAATCTACTGCATTGCAAATAACATCTGAATGTGCAAAGATTTCTTCCTAAGTGAAAGACCTGATGATACTTGGTGCAAAGTGCGCTCGAAATCCCTTTGACACTTCGTGGAAATATGTTAACATTTCCTAACTCTGCCCATCCTACGACATCCACGGGAATCGATACAGCCGCTGCTACTACAGTGACTGAACATATCAATAACCCATATGTTTAATCCTGGAACGTTCAAACATCACCAGATCCCCGAAGTCAGGCTTCCACCATCAAAAGTTTGTAACATGTACCACATTTGCTTTGCGCTCACAAAGTGCAGCATCATACTCCGGTGTAAAGTGTTTGAATATGCCTCTAAGAATTTAAGGAGGGACATCGGTAGTTATATTGCAACGTACGTGCCTTTGGAGTTGCATTATCTCTGGCGGGATTGTAACAAACGAGCCTCAAAGACCGGAATTATTTCTGTCAGTCTGCGCCACCTGTACCATCAAGGAGGCATATCAGTGGGTCTAGAAAGACGAATTATCGGACTACAGTGCAGGCTGTATTGTCGTACGTCCTCGAGACTCGACGACTCCTTGCGGGAGCGTCACTCTAACGTATTTGACTACCAGTGTCTTAGAACTATAACTGGGGTTGGTCGGAGCCTGTGAATCAGCAGTGAGGTGATCAAGAAACGGTGAAGTAGAAAGCATTTCCCTGGAGGGTTGCATCTAGCACTGAAAGCTTCGGTGGCTGAGCTGCCTTACGCATGCCGAGTTTTTTTTATCGAGACGAGGTTTTTTCCGCACCCGATTCGGGATGGTGGAAACCCATAACTGGACGAAATATGATATAGCAGAATGGAATGACGTCACGAAAAGTTTTGACGTTGTTTGTGCTGTTAGTTTTCCAGGACGGTGCCAAATTGATACATGTGCTGAGATAGAGACACCTAATAATATGGCGAGTAATCAATGTCGATAGCATTCAGGCCTTCAGTTTATCCGAAACATCTGGCTGAGTGTTGGAAGTGCAAGCACCGCAGATGTTTGTGATAAGCTAGCGCTAAATCCCATTTTTACTCTTTATCTTATATGGCTATTCAAATATATAGATAGTTAAACGACGTTGAAACGCCAGTTTTCTCTTGCTACTGTAAATGATAACGGCAATGAGGTTCTATAGGTCGTTGAGGTCAACTGAGTCGGAGGCTGCCCGGACATCCATAAAATGTAGCTCCATGTAGGAACGAACCCCTCGGAGTGAACGGATCCTCCGACTTCCAGACTGCTTAGTACAGAATTCCAATAGATACTCAACTCCATATTGAGTATGTTAATTTCCCTGACATACCAGCCATTTTAGTATCACTCTCAGTGCTAACGATCTGGCAGTGGATCAACACAAACGCTGGTCAACAGTATTTAACTCTTCTCAACTTGTTAGGTTAGCTGTTTGCAACCTATAGCTGGGCATTCGGAAAAGAACAAATGGCTTATTACGAGAGTGCGATATGACAGCTGCAGTGAAGTTTGGAAAATAATTATCCATGGCGCGTTTGTCAGGACAGAGTAAACACACCTAACGACGTGCGGGTGACGCTGATTTAGACACTGTTGGCACGCCTCATAAACTGTGGAAGACAGAGCGGGGTAAACATAATTCAGCTGAAGTGGCTGACCATGGCCTGGTTTTTATAACAGAGTGAACATCTGCTTCCAATATCGCTAATACTTCTGGAGGCTTGGCCGCTATCGAACAATCAGCGATAGCCTATGTAGTTATGTAGTTGATCAGGACACCGCTGTCACATATGTTGTCACAAGAGAAGCTAAGCTGCTTGGATGTGGCATTGACCCAAGACAGGACAAATGGCTGATATAATATATATATATATATATCACGGGCAACAGTTTTTCAGAGCAACTTTTTATCAAGCATGCTGCTTGCAACTACCGAAAACGTCATACCTTTTGAGGTTGCTTTTATTCTGACAGATGCGTTGGAAGTGAGCGAAACCGGTACACCTGTGTCGAACTCTTGTGTGGTGAATAACGATCCAGCTATCGCAACGACACGTTTATTGGATCTGTTTCCTCACATTTCTGTTTCTCACAAGTTCTTGTCTAAATAAGAGTTCATTCTCACACAGTTTCGCTTTTCTCGCTTACTCTAGGAACCGCAAAGTCCTGGGCGCCGAGAAAATCCCGAAGATTTCATGAAGGCGGAGGAAAGTTCGAGAAACGAAACAAATAAAGTAAGCTTTTGCTGGCTGGGTAATCCAATGCAGTTTGATCCAATTCCAGTTTCACGAACGAAACTAGGTTTACGTGGGCATTCCCCCCCCCCCCCGCTAACCAAATGCCACAGGAGAAATTCTGCTAAACCGTCTGATTGCTTTAAACATGATGATGTTCAGGTCCTACTTGTTTCCGAGAAAGAGGCTGGGCGAATCTGGTTGGTGATAAGGCACTATCCGCTCCTGTAGTAGCCTCCTTACGGTAAAAGGTCCTAGTCAAAAAAGTTTCGCCATACGAAACACATCTCGTTTTGAAGGGGTTTGTTTCGGAGACTTTACTATCTTTAACAAAACTTTGTAATAAGAACAGTTATATGGACACTGACTCCCAAAAACCGTAAACATTCCAGCTGATCCACGTGCCAATTTGTTGTGAGATTTCCCGTGTCATAGTCCAGTGTTCACACACGGTGACATCTGTTCAGCTGGAACCATAGGGCAAGTGACGAATCATTGACGGTATCGTCATTCCGGTCATCGTGATCTGCCACCAGTACACTATGTCGCTGCGTGCATATTGTCAGTCTCTTAGTAGAACAGAACGTATGTATATCTGTGGAAGTTGGTATTGTTCAATCTCGATGAAGATAAGTGAAGCAAATCTATGCTGGAAAACCGAGGAGCACAGCTTTTTGGACACAACCGTTCGGCCACGAGTGCCTGGTCAGCAGTGTGATTAACTCGCATTTAGAGAGGACATAATGCTGCTCATCCTTCGATCACAGGGTCCACATCAGGTCACATTGGTTGACTGGTTCCCCAAGGAACGATTTATCAGATGGAAGCTTCACTCATCGGGTGAATTTTATCGTTCCCGTGAGGGTTCGTAATGTGAAGAAATTTCCATCAAAAGTCTCAAATTTCCTCACAGTACGAGTAACCATCCAATCTGTTGTCATAAGAACTCTTAACTCGGTATGTCATGTTAGTGTGTTGAGGACCGAGGCATTGGTGTGCTGCTATCATTATTTACTATGTGAGTATGAAACATCTAAGCTTTTTCATACACCTGTTCCGCTTTGGCTTATGAACTTTTGAGGAAGGCAGGAAGACTACCCAATACCCGACACATCCAATCTGTTGTCATAAGAACTCTTAACTCGGTATGTCATGTTAGTGTGTTGAGGACCGAGGCATTGGTGTGCTGCTATCATTATTTACTATGTGAGTATGAAACATCTAAGCTTTTTCATACACCTGTTCCGCTTTGGCTTATGAACTTTTGAGGAAGGCAGGAAGACTACCCATATACCCGACAGTATATTATATTTTGTTTTGAATGCTATAATTTATATCAGTAAAACTTGATTTAACTTGTCAATAATCTTCATCCTTGTCAGAGATTCAAGTCTGGGAACGTCAGTTAGTCAGCTGATCTAACCCGTCTTGTGTCCATATTTTTCGCTTTTTGACCAAGGAAAAACGAGTTGGTTCAAATCAATGACTTGGAATCATAGGTGGACTACTTTTGATGGCGTCATAATGAGGGATGAGGGGGTAATGGAGAAATTGGAACAACCCTGGTGGTCGGAGCAGCCCAAATACTGGCAGAGTTAAAGCAGTCTGCGACCGAAAGTGTCGCCCCGCCGAAGTTCTTCATTAAACTTGAATACAGTTTGCGGCCCTTCAATTAATGACTCCTTGATATGGCCGCACTCAATAACGTCGATGGCAGGGGATAGAATTCATTCCGTTTTTTCCGAACGGTAATAGCGATGGATTACTATGTTGGTCACCTCGAGTTTTACAAGAGACAAGTACACGACTACTGATACTGCTTTTCAGCACAAAAATAAAGTGCGTTTTTGGCTCACTTCTGGTTTGTTGCTGGACTTTACTGATGTGTCGCCGCAACCAAAGCGTCTAAAGTGCTTGATTATTCATACCGAACATACGAAGTTACCGACGCAGATATAGCTAGTTGAATGGAAATTTTCATGCACTCTACTGTTGAATAAGAAACAGGTCACCATAAAATACGATTTCGGTTTACTGACCCATTTTTATTACAACAAGTGACTCTAGCGGTTTTGTTCATATTTGTGCACTCTTGTCTGTAAATTCTAGAAGTACTAGGTTTAAAGTGTGTAAAAAAGTAGATGCCATGGAGCCTCCTGTTGATAACTCAGCGCCGTACATTGTTTGGGAATTATTTAAGTGAGCCTTTTTAGTCTACCTGTACTTCGCAATTTTGCATCGCAGAACGAGCGCGAGAAAAACAGTGGTGGTACTACTCATAAGAGGCCTATCCCTCCACGGGTCGTAATAACCAAACCGGCCCCTTTTCTCAAACGTCGTCAAGGCATGGCAGCTTGGTGCAGCAAAATAAGGCGACAAGGGCTTCCGGTTCGCGATCCAGCTGGAGAACTGCGCAAAAAGCAACACACAGTTCAGTCATCCATCATTCAGAACAACTCAGTTGGTTTCGTACAGCCAAACCAGGTGAGTTTACTTATTATCGACCTACCTTGCGTGACAGATTTTGTAACCTTGTTTGTCATTAGTCAACATCAGAGATAGCAACATCACTGTTGACAATGTTGCTACGTACAACTACAAAGTTCATTTTACCTTTTGCCTTTAAGTGATTAGAAGAGAAAAGAGTGGGTGAATAAGAGGCGTAATGCTATCCTACCGCAAGAACTCTGAGGTTCCTGGATCTCTGTACGCTCAGTCGGACATTCTCGTACAACAGTGACATCGATTAGTCGCCACCATTACCAGCCAAGCGCAAAGGGTGTCGGAGACCCCGGCTGGAAGGCTGACCGGACGAACATCACTTAAACTCTTCGTGGCCTGTTTCGGACGCGAAGAACAAGACTTGTCTCGGTAGACAACTTTTCGGCATGCGTGCGGAGCTATCGCGGTTGGTGGTACTGGGTGTTTTCCGCACAACAAAATACCTGTTTTCTAATTACCTCGTTGTGAATTCGTTGACATCCGGTATCCGACGCCAGCAACCCTTATGGGACATTAGTGGTAAAAAACCAGAAGACTCCTCACACCATTGGTCTACAGAAACCACGTCAAAGAAGTATACAAAAATACAATCCACACTGATACACGCTACCCTTGAGACCCAAGGACGCTACAAGTGACGTAAATTGGCGTTAATTTGTATTGTGAAAGTGCAAGATGCATGCGGGAAAGTGGTACGCTGGTGTTCAGTTTATTCAACAGAACTTGTGCCTGGCCTTCATTTTCAGAGTTGGGGATGATGTTGTCTTCGCACTCCAGATCGACCGGGTTCTCATAAGCAACGATTTGAACACCGGTTTTTGAATACCTTCCAGCGTTCGCCTCACTATTTTATCGACGATGAAGTTGATTAAGAATCGAGAGAGTGGATGTCCTTGTCCGACCTCACTTTTTGTGAAGAAAATTCTGAGAGAGCTCACCAAACATTCGGATGCTCGAAATATGTGAATATTAGGACGTTGTTATTTTCAAAAACTTTTCGGGCTTATGAGTACTCCGCAGTGTTCATCATACGTAGTTAATTTGAGGAGGAAAATCGGTCTTTGACAATTTTGCACCTAGAAGGTGTGATATGTCGAGTGCGGAATAATTGCCTTTGTAGGGCAACTCCGTTATGATGATCCGCTTTGAGAGAGGTGCTATTTACTACGTGGTGCATCACACCCTTTGCTCTTTCCAATTGTTTCTTAGAAGTTCTTTTCCCATGGTTCGCATCCATTAAGTATTTATCTGCTTGTTTTGAAAACTTTGCATTACATATCTACCCTGTTTCCCACCAATTCTGGTGCCTGTCATTCCGTTTTAGCGACACAGCTTGCCTCACGCTCATTCGCAAAACGTGGTGGGTGGCTTTTCTCCACCGACCCAAATATCTCCATTGCAAGATCCGGCCGGGGGTTTATTGTGTGGACTGATGCCATGGAAAAAGTCCATCAGCAACTCTAAGATTGAAATCGCTGAGCAGCAGCTAAATTCGCATTCACCTGCCAGTTCCGCCAGCAATATTGAGAAGCTACCTGCTCCGAACTCATCAGTGTCACAAAATGGTCTTCACAATGAGGTTAGTGATTTAGAGGAATTCGAGCTGTTGGAAGAGATCGCTGAAAATTCATCGTTCTCTAGTCTGACCACATCGTTTATATCGAAGTTGGGTAAAAATTCTCTGCGCGATCGTCTCCAACGAGCAGAGGAACGGATTGAAAAAATGTCGCTTGTGGATGGCTCGATGGCCTTCAATGGCAATCGAAATGCGGATATCCAATACGATCCTCCGGTTTTGCGAAGGTACGAAGCTGCTTCTTTTCGTCTTTGTTTCAGTCGTCTCGTTCAGTCTATCGATTGGTTTATTACGAAGCCCTATTTTCGCAATCGTAGATACAGCGACCCATCCGATTGTTGGTTCTCAGGTGCCTTGAGACAGAATTAGCCACACACACATCCGAGGTCAGACGCAGCGTCTTCGTCCGCGATCTTTCTGAGATGTTAGGTTGCTTTGCTAAATTCTACTTAGAACTTAAGCTCAACCAATCTGAAGACAACCTTCACGCTGGAAAAACACAATCGGCTCGGCCCCTCTTCTGCAGGATAAAAGGACAACACTCATGAGTCTGGAAGCCTTACACACAATCAGTCTGTCACAAGTTGTCTCGAAGCTGTAAGCTTCTTTATGATATCTTAGGTTGAGTTGACGTTGATGCCCCCTTGTGTCCCTCACCGCTGTTCCAAGTTGTGTTTAAATTATGCTTAACTCACATCTGTCATTCCTAAAGTACGAAATATCTTGGTTGACATTATTCGCTTGATACCGACCAATCTTATCATAATGATTCAGATCTTTAAATTCGTTGTATTTAGTCCATCCGTCGGTAGGTTGATGGTTCCAACGATTGCAACCTGAATATGGGTATCAATTCCTGCAGTACGCAGAAGATGCAGAATGGACCGAATGTTTTTTAGGGCGATTGCAGCTTGATTCACTCAACTCACTAAACATGTCTTCGATGGATTTCCGTGGTCCATAACTAGGATTATGTTTGATGTTATCAGGGTGTCTGCCGTCATTCGTAGCGTTGTGCAATGTTCTCTCCATGGAAAACCCATTTCTACTGCGTCTACAGAAGCACTCGTCGTCAGCCATGATTTGATGGGCGATGCTTCCAAGGGTAAGCCCACGGGATTACTCGAATTACCTGATTCTTCGTGACCGTGCTTTCCCCAAGAAGGGTTATCTGTACTCAGAAAAGTGCTCTGATAGCCAAATAAGGCGTGGTTCAAATAAAGCGAACTATATAGATGGATTTAGTTAGCTGAGCTGTGAATGTGTTTTTCATAAAAGGGACGTGTTGCAACTGTGTGGACCACAACGCCAACTTCCTTGACAGAATTCAAACAGTTTCACTCCATTTTCCCTGTTAGTTATCATATACTAACTACTCACTATCATATACTAACGAAAGTCATCTGGCCTATTACAGTTGAGGCACTCATGTGATTCTGCATCAGGATATTCCCGGTTTCCATGATGTTTCAGTCCTTTTTCTGTACCAGGGCTATTTGTACTGTCGTGGATAGCTATGCCTTATCGTGCTTACTTTGTTAGCCGAAACAGCGTCCATCAGTCGGCCTTACAGTCTACACCTGAGCGCAATATTCTCTCTACTGCGAACAAACATCGATCGGATTCAGGTATTGGAATTTTACGGTCTACCAGCGCGGAGCGTCCCACGGATGGTATCCTGGCGAAGGGTGGACCAAAGAAAGACAAGAAGGTAACCCGCTTTCATCTCGTCCGTGAAGCAACCTCAACTTCTCGAGAGGATGTGTCGTTAAATGGTTCAGCACGTGAAGTGCAAGTTGGGGAGACTCCAGCCGAGCAGCAGTTGAAGAGAGACAATACGCATGGTTCCATGGAGTTTGATGACATGAACAGCTGGAACTGCGATGCCACAAATGAAGTTCAACATCACCAACGCTCACCAATGAACGCCGGCTCTCCGCGTGAGTAATTTATCACAATACACATACCCATTCGTGTACCTAATGATTGCCATGACGCGAATTAAAATTTTCCATTCATTGCCTGTACCACCCTTTGAAGTAAGTGTATATGTTTGTGAATTTCTACTTTTATTTCTGTAGTTATTTAAAAGTCAGTTTTAGGAATCTCTAGTTGAGGTTCACCACACCAATTGCAAGTCGGTCATTCTCTTTAGCGCTTTTTTGAAAAAAGTTGATCTCCATGACGCAATCTTCATTCCTTCACTTCTTTCGTTGTGGTACGCTGTTGTTTTAGAATTAGCAAACGGGACCACCGTCGATGCTGAACGGTTTCCTCACGAAGCTAACAACAAGTCACCCTCTTCTGGGGGGCGGCTTGGTGAAACGTGTACGGCAACCATTCCTTTGGTCAAACGTCAATCGACAACTCACCGCTCACTTGGTGCTAGTTTACACTCGGGGTCCAAATCACCATCACCACAGAGACCAGCTGTGCCTTCTTACGAGACTGAGATAATCGCACTTGCAGACGAGTTTGTGGAAAAGTTGAAACGAGATCCGGTAGGTGGCTATCGAATAGTTGATTCTGTCTTGTTCTTATTGTCTAAGGGCGTGTTCCTTACTTGCCACCACTGACGTTCTTGGAGACCTTCTTAGTTACGTGCTCTTGCTGTATGTGACCTACTCCGAATTCGGTGCCTTTTTATTGACCCTTGGTTCACTTTCGCTCAAATAATTTTCATCTACTGTTAGAAAGCAATGTGAGATTTGCACGGACCGGAGCTAGACGGAATAGTGGTATGC
>NW_008751660.1:1431300-1486786 GCF_000715545.1 Opisthorchis viverrini
TATATATATATGGGGGCCCCACTGTAGGCGGATAATATTTTCTAACCGCATTCAACCAGGATTCTGTTGCTACAACAACCTATAAATTAACAATCGTAAGTGCAATGGGACTCTTGTGGATTACTGGATGCATACCACTATTCCACTGTCCACATGCCTTTAGCCCAAACAAACAATAGAAAGTACCCAGCTAGAATCAGAGTAAGGGTTATCGTGTACCAAACTTCGTTGCGTGGGTACTCGGAGACCGGAAATTAAGCTGTTCAGTGACCAATAGCTACGTGCATGACTTTCGGCTTTCATATGTGATGTGAACAACTGAACATCCCATGAAGCTGGGAAGGCTGCACGTATACCTACATACGGGCAACGAGGAGTGTCAGCTACCGTAGGCAGCAGACACTAATGGTGCACCGACAAACATCTAACGTGCGATCTTGTTCTTCACGGCGTGAGGTGCACGAAATAGCTCTAACTGATCAAGCGGATGCTGCAGCTTTCATAAAGGATGGAGGACCCGACTGTCCTCAGCTCCTGTCGCAACGGACAGGACGATGTTACTAATGGTCAACCCTATGATGTGGTTAAACCTATGATAGACTTGTTGCTTTTGGTTCGTTTTCCCGGTCAGGAGTTTCTGAAAAAATTAAACCCAAAGCAACGAGGATTCCAGTCATAATAGCCCTCCTGTTCATTGTATCACACAAGCATAACCCCACGTCGAAGAAGCTGCCGCAGGTTGGGCGAAAAATCACATATATACATTATATATATATAAATATATCGCAGGACTTGGTCTCAAAGTCCCACTTAGCTTGCCGCTTCTCTTTTTCTCAAAGTTCTGCTCATTTCAAACGCGTTTTCTTTTCTGGTGTCTCTTGTGTAACTGAATACTCTGGGTATGATACTGATGCTCCAGATGCATCCAGAGTGCCATCCATATCGCCACCTGCTACCTCTACTTCTGCGACCGAATATTTTCAGGCGTACATATACGCTGTTGCTGTGTAGGTTGTCCATCAACCGTGAAATGTTGGACTGTTGTACGCTAGCAAATGTTTCAACCTAGCTGGTCACCTCTGTCAGAAAGTAATTCAAGGGATCGTGTTCACGTCCCCATATATCCTCGATGGATAATTATATTTTACCGGTCGGACTTTGTAGTATTCGACGCCAGTAAATCGTTCTTCCGTTTTCATGTACGTTAGACAAGTTTTTTTTACTTGGAAAGAATAGCCCAGTAGACCCGATGGATGGCATGTGTGACTCTGCTCAGCTTTGCTACTCACTAGGTTTTCGCTGACTTATAACCATCCAATTACTGTTACAGCAGTCCGCCGTCGGTCGAACCTACGTGGAATCTCAAGCTGCTATCCGGCAGTGGATAACTCGACTTGAATCGGAGGTTAGACGATTTAAAACGGAAAACACCAATTTGCTTCGCCTGAAAGCAGAACGTGAAGAGGTATGTGTTCTGTTGTCAACACTAGATCACACCGTTCTCAAAGTAACACTTAAAATCACTAATATTCAAGTCGGAATGAGGAAATCGAACTCTGGGATTGACTCTCATTCCAATGTGAATGAGGAGCTCTGGTAGCTTGTCATTCTTATGACCGACTTATGCGAGTGGTATCTGTTCTTCAATGAACACTTCGTTTCATTCTGATGTTTTACTAACTGCTAGTTGTTCAACTATAGCACCCTTTCGGTGCTTGACTGCCGTGTATTTCGAAGGAAGCACAAAGGCTGATCCTGGAGAGGGGCTGCGAAAAGCTACTGACCGGAAGACCAGTGGTTTTGTGCCTTAACCACTTACCTTTCTGGAGTTCATTCTGGTACATAAGCTCTGAGTATTTTCTCAAGCCATTGGCTACGGTGTCTGGCGTCCTAGTTTTAACGGGTACTTTGTAAGTTTGGTTGACATTTAGTATCCTTTGAAAGCACAGTAACCGCCTGTCTTCCGATTAATCCTTAATCTTCCAAATTATTTAAACATTTTATGAACGCATTCTAGAATATTCGTGATCCTCACCTGTTGTAGGGTTCTGAAATTATAATTGTAATTTCCAGGGACGAAGTAGCTTCATTAACTCCTAAATCTTCTGATATTTGGTGACCAGGATTTGAGACTGCAGAATATTGTGCTGTTGGACCCACCCTATCGCTATTAATCTGTTCAGCTGAGGGAACCTGGGCAACTTATCTTAATGGTTATCTTTTTATCTAGCTATTGCATTTCGGGCAACGTTGTTGATGCATTGAGTTGTAGACATTCTGGCTTCCGCGTCTACGTGCACAGCGTTAACCGTATCTCCGGTTATCTCCGTGTATAGAACGAATGCACTATATTGCTTGCATGTTTTGTCCGTTTTTCTACTTCCCGTAGAGTATGAAGCGTCTGGAGTGTGAAACAAAGAAGTTTGAAGAAATGAGAGAAAAGGAAAGGAAGCTGTTCAGTGACTATAAGGAAAATGAAATGCGTAAGCTGAAGTGAGTTCTCCTCCCGGTTGGCATTCTTTATGCACCTACTTCATTCATAGCCTGACTGCTTATTGTTTGGGGGTGGTAACTGATCAGACTCAACCAGGTTGTAGTAGAGTGTGCCACCCAATAGTTGGTCTTTTCAGAAATTGTGTTCTGTCTTCTGACACTGTAAAACCATCGTCTGATTGGATGCGCCAGCTTAAGGAAGCGCTGAGCACACCTTCTCGGCCGCTACCAGTAATCCTTGTCTTCGCACGTACTTGAACTCATGTCAGAGGAGGCATAGAAGATGGCTCGACGTTTGGTCTTTTCGTCCGGCTGAATGATGTCTCATAGATGCGGATCAACTGTTCTTGGGCGACGGCATCCTAGGATCCCTTGAGTGGTCTCTGCAGCCACCCCAACAAGTCTTGAAATTCTTCCGCGATATACCGTGGTTTGTTGTGCGGGCCCGTATATCAGCTTCGTATATCCTAGTTGCCCGCCTCTAAATAACACTACTTTGGTGAATGTCTGACACCTTATAGGTTCAGGACACGGTCCAGTGGAATCTGAGACATTTTAGAAGTGCTTTTGGAACAGTCTTGCTCTACTTTAGGGTATTTTTCAGCAGTTAAGGTGTATAGAAAAGAAAGCGAAAGCCTTCAGCTGTAGCACCCTTCTGGTGCCCAGCTGCCATGCCACCTGAAGGGAGCACAAGGGCTGGGATATTGCCAGGTTGCCCAAGCCTATACAGGGGAAGTCGAGAGGCACAGGTTGTGTCAGAACCACGGACCTTCCAGTTAGTAGATTCGCGCTCTAACCACCTGAATGAAAAAGACAAACCTTCAGCACAAGGGATGTTCATTCTGGTCATTCATATGTTCAAGACACAAAATGTGCAAACTGAAGAACAAGTGGCGGTTCGTTACCATACTTGGATTTGCTGTACGACACTTTGTCTAACATTATTGAAGAGCGATATACTGTGCGAATAGCAGTAGTTGCACAATCTGTCGTCTTGGTTTGCGTAAAACGAGATACGCGACTCACAAGGTAGCAATTTCCCCCCGGAACTTTCAACCAGCCAGTGAAGCTGTGGACATTTGTTTTGCTCCTGCCCAGTACTGCGTTCAGTTGGCTTTATTTGTGGTGAAAAGTCCAGACACTGATCTAACAACAACTGCGTGAACATGAAGTTCAAGAATCCAAACACCCGCCTCTACATCCAGTTGCCGTTCTAGGAGAGCTTAACGGGTGTAGTCATGCTTTTTCACATGCAAACCAACCACAGAAGGTCCGGCGATCACTAACCGAACAGCTGCTGGGCAAATGTGGAGTTAAATAACCGACAGTTTCATGCAGGTTTAGCCGATCCAATCTAGACTCTGCACGGTCGTTTTTTCCCTTGTAATGAAAGCGGTCTTCTTCATCTATGAATTTATCTTTCCGAATAACCTGCGATTCTGCTGCAAAAATACCTCATTAATGTCATCCTTTCATTTATATGCTCATTAGAAAAGAACGTCGTGTTTTGGATGAATACCAGCGCGCACTCAAATCTATGCCAGCCAAAAAAGAACGTGAGGAAATCGAGCGTCTCAGAGATGAGGTTTGTCCCCCCTGTATTTTACGTTGCAGAAGAAATAATGTTTCTCCTCTATCTCGCCTACATCCTGTTCGTTTGCCAGATCGGATGTGACATATTCTTCTCCGGGTAACTCGGAAGCCTTGTAAACTTTTCGAACGAACCAAGTGTTAAACTTGTCCCGGCTGGCTAATTTTCAGTCACGAACGAATGAGGGCAACACACAGAGAAAAATCAAGCCGTAAGAGATACCGGCGGACACAGCTGCCGTAGTTTATAGGAATAAGCGATGTTTCATGTAACTAAGGCACAATCCCGCTGACATGTTACAGCTGGTGGCTCTCAGCGTCTGAATTCTACATTCCATCAGAATTGGTGCATACTTCGTCATGTACAGTTTGTCTCACATGAACTTCGAACCTCCCTCTTTTTTCCAGCTCCAGGAAGCTCGATCGGATTTGAGTAGACGTGAAGTAAGATGGCATGCAGCTATCGCTCGTTTGCGCTCACGAATCGAGGAGCTGGAGGCTGAACGGGATGAACTGAAAACTCGCGTCCATCGTCTAGAGGGTGATAGAATCGAACTGCAGGCTCAGTTGAACACATCTCGTAGCGCCAATGGTTCGCTCGCAAGGACGCAGATCCGTAGAACTGCGTCGTCTGTGGGTATTTCGCGACAGTTAAGTTTTTGTAATGGTGCTAACGCTCTTTCATTAACACGTCTTGAAAGAAGACTGTGGAAGACTTTACTTATCTCAAAGGGCCACTTTTGTTTCGTTTTCACTCATCCAATTTTCGTGATGTTGAGCGGTCTCACCTTGCTGGAGCGAATTTTCGGGGCGTTGGTCAGTTGAATTTGCTCTCGTTATGAATTTGACCGAATAACCTGAGCTTCTCATCTGCAGAAGTTCAGCTTGGTCCTGCATTACAGAATCATCCGTACACCAGTAGGTTCCTTAGGTATTCCTCTGGTGGGAGTACATTGTCACAAAAAGTTCGGACGAAGGCAACCAACCTAACAGAAGCGGTAGGATTTTCCTAGGTCAAATTTCTGCTTGTCTGTGGTTGCAGCTCAGGCAAACTGCTTCGAACGACAACTGGAACCGCATTGTTGTGGCCTGATAAACCTGATAAGCCATAACTAGCCATGGTTCAGCCTTCATTTTTGTAAACTGGTTTGACGCTTATGAAGTGGACAGTTAATACTGTGTGATGCTTTAACACCCTAATTTCAATCTCAAAGGAGACTCACCTTTGGAAGACCTTACTTCCTCGGAATTATTTCTATTTTCAAAATACCACTGCAATACATTGTATCACTCTGTGACGGAGCCGTTTACAGAAAGGCAGACTCCGTAAAGACTGGCAGTGTTGTGGAATATGGGTAGTTCGGGCGCGCTGATTGGCTAGTTGTTGTAGCCTGTGCCTGTCAGTGAATTGAAACGGAGTAAGCGCCATACGTGGAATGACAACTGAGTTTGACATTTTGGAACAAATACGGGAAGAGTTGTCCTTGGAACCCAGATCGCTGTGTACTAGTTGGTGGGGAAACTCATGTTTGGTGTGAAGAAAGGCTTAGTAGGACAGACAAAATGCAGTGTGAATATACTGAATTACTCGGTACGGTGTGTAGGGGTAGAGGGGGATGCTTGACATGCGGCGGCTGCAACAGGTTACAAGACAGCCAAGAAACCTCCGGATTCGGTCTGCTGGCCAATTACCGGAATACTTCACGTTTTAAATTCAAAAATTAATCCGGTTAGTAGGTTTTTTGTTGTGGTCAGTACTACAGACATTCAGAGAAATGAAGGTAAACAACAGCCGGTCAACACAAGCAGCGGGTCCCGCAACCAGCCACAAGTAAATTAAAGAACCAATCAGGAGCTGAACCAGTCGCACTCAAACGAGTTCAGACAACCAATGGAGAGTTCTTATCCACGTCCAGTAGGTTCGCACGTACGCTCAGTGAGAGACTCCGGAAGCAAACTGTGACCTTCTTGGTTGATTTCCGAGGTTAAGACTCGGCGTTCATACATAGCACGCTACAACAACAAGCAATCCTCGGAATTTACCTGGATATATTTTGTATAATGAAAACAGCCGTGTAAATAATACCTTCCACCAGAGACGTGCGCTGTCTCCAGCAGCTCGAAGTTTTTTTTTACGAAAAGAAATGAATACCTGTTTCCTGTATCCCCCCTCCGACCAGCAGTTCTCTCCTGGGGGATAACTGTCAGTACTTTAATACTCGATGTTCATGCACTTTCGCAAGCCATATTTATCATAGTGAAACGGTCGGATCTTTATAAGGACATTTTTGACAGAATCTGATGAATCTTCCCAAAAAAGGCGAAGCCGTGGAAAAGGTTGCAACCGAGCGCTTGTTGACGAGCTGCAAAGTATTTGAACACAATACTTCCCTAGAAAACATCTCAGAAAGGCTTCGAAATAATTGGCACGGTTTAGCAGTAAGAACCGCGCCACACGCTTTCTGCACTTCAATGAAGAACAGTTTATATGTCTTTCAAGCGGATTTCATGTTTTTAAGATGAGGAATTTTACCTCTTCCAATGTGAACGAGCCGCAATGTTTATCACTTCACTACCTTCAGTTCATATTGCAACATTTTGATGAACGACGTGATGCGCGTATCCTACACCATTCGCCAAAATGCACATTGGTTGCTCACCAATGATGTGCACCTCAATCCGCGATACAAGCTCCTACTGGCGTTTGAGTATACATCTGATCGCTTGCTTTGTTTTATTACTTCACTGTGTTCGTCTACCATTTTGTCATATCAGACAGCTTGCAGCTGCATGTTACGGGTCTTGAAGCATGTTCCCCGTATGTTCCAATCGATCACTGTCACTGTTGCTACAGCCTGTCGTCTAGCCTAACTAGTCTTCCCCTTTTAAGGTCATATTACAATGACACGGCAGCCTTCTGGCATCTGGCAGCCGTCTCTGTCGACGACCGCGAAGGTAGATGCCAGAGTCCAGCGCGCAACGTTATTGGAGGGATCAAGGAGTGTTATTTTTACACGTGATGGCGCGGGTGGATAAGTTTTGCTCTGCACTGTGTGCGTTTGCTGAGCTGGGCGATGCATGCCAGAGTCCAGCGCGCAACGTTATTGGAGGGATCAACGAGTGTTATTTTTACACGTGATGGCGCGAGTGGATAAATTTTGCTCTGCACTGTGTGTTTGCTGAGCTGGGCGATGAGCAGCTCTATGGGCAAGTCAGCGTCCATCACTGCAACCTGAGTTACCAGTATTCTCCTCAGTTCCGGTTTCCAGCCCGTATATCGTGAACCAACAACTCACAGCGCTCGACCTCCTTCATTCATCCAGACCCAGTTCTTAGTTGACACAACATCCACATTGATTGTTTAGTTCCAGAAGTGGGACTCTGTACATGGTGACATTGGTAAATTCCTCCAGCCTGGCCACTGGAAAAGCAGAAGTTCCTTCAGTACTGCTCGTGGCATAGCTTTCGTGTGATCGTAAAGGGGTGATTGATGGAGAATATTTTCGTGTGTGGCCTCTATCTCACCGTGTTTTTACACATCGCATCTCTTCATGCCACGTTTGGTTTGCTAGTCTTTCCATTCTTCTTGGATGCAGCGGTTGAGCTGCAACCAACCAGTCGACGGATATCTGACCACCTGACAACCTTACTTTCGATTCTTCCTTTGCTCATGCTCAGCTGTGTTCGTCAGTTGGTTCCCATTCTGTATTTCCCACTAACAGAGTTTGAATGCGGTGACTCAGTCCATAATCCTCAAAGGGAGTAGGACCACTTCAACTGAGACTTCTTCTCTTCCCGCGGTGAACAAGGCTGGCCGATCAAAACGAGGGAATCAACCTCTGGGCGGTTATCGCTGGACATCGCGATCTGGGTCGCATTCTGCTGGTCTCGATACACTGGTGGGTGTAGGAACGAAACACCGATCCTCGACTATTGGCTCCGGCGTGGATCGACCGCTTTCAGCTCGAGATAGTGTTAGTAGTTCTGGTAGACCGTCATCATTAATTACCCGACGTGCAACGTCGACCGATGGCACTCGAGAAAGTGTCCACAGCGGTGGATACTACACTGGCGAGGACGATTGTCTCTCTTTGACAAGTGGAGGAAATGCGGATACCGAACGTCACGATAATAAGAGCGGCATTGATCTTGATCAAATCTCTCCTGCCACCGTACCCGTGCAACCGCAGTTGGACCGGTCAGCGTGAGTTTTTGACTGCTGTTTTAGTTTCTACACGACAGACTCGCGAGTCATCACTAGTTCGGTTGCAGATGTGGACCTAGCCAGTTAGCAAAAGTATGAAAAGAGTAATCCCTTCAGGTCATGTACTTATGATTCCTTACTTGATTTTGGTACACTACTGCTTGCGCCGTACATGAGACAATACAGCTGATTTATACCGGTTGCATTGCATCCTATTCATTCTGAATAAAGTTAGACATGAATCATAACATTTTCGAGTTAGTTTTTACATTTACTTTGTACATGCACTATCTCTTCAACAGAAGTCGACACAAAGTATAGGATTATTTGGTCTTTCCCGGGGATGGTTTCTGTTCTCGGTTTCGTACATTAGATCAAGACCGGTGGGAATAGCTGCTGTTGACTTTCCAAGGGATTATTGGTTCATTTTGCATCAAAAAACCCCCGTATGCGGCCCCATTTCCGGTAGCACGCAGGTGGTATATCTGACAAAGAACTTGGAAAAGAATCACTTAACGCAAGGAGGATTCAAACGCCCGTGCTCTTAGTATCGTGTCAACTTAATGCCGTACTTTTTTCTTTTCCCATTTGATATGGAACTTTCGAAATTTTCAACACATTTCAGAGTAACACCCTGAACATCTGCTGAATGCTGACAGTTTGTGAAACGCTCTTGATCCACTTGACATCTATCGCTTAGCTGTCTCAAACGTGCGTGATGTTGATATCAAACAAATGTTAATCCAATGTCATAGTCGCAGTGTTCTCAATCGTTGTTAAAACTCATTGTTGAGTTATGCTTTCGATACGCGCAGCATAATAATTCCATATGGTCGATAGAAAGTGAATTCTGTCCGCTGTTAGTGAGCAGAAAAGTTGCGTGTAAATACAAGGAATAAGCGGCAGATGTGTTTCAGCATGATTTACTTGGTAGAATATTCTAATTGACGGTTTTCCACCTCTCTGAGTACGTTACCAGGACGATTCGCGATTGCTCACAGACCAAGCGAAGCAGGAGTTACTGATAACTTCAAATAGTTGCGCTGGTTAGGATATGTACTTCGTATGCCAGAGTGTCGTCTGTCTCGCATAGTTCCCTTCGCTTGTTTTGAGTGGAAGCGACCGAGAGGTGAGCAACTAAGTATAGAAACACTAACCAGATAGGAGGGAAGTGGTACTTACTGATGATAAAAGTGCTATCTAATAGGTCCAGATGACCTTGGCATAGTGCAAGAAATAAGAGGGAATTTATAGAAGCCGAGGTACCAGCGGGATATTTTTCATGATTTTGGACTACGTTTGTGTGGCAGAGAAACTTCATGTGACTAAACTAGGCGGAAATTTACAGCTCATCTATCGCTGCGGTTAACGGTCACTAGGTGATAACGCCCATGGCCCTACTGCCTGTTAAGCAGGGTCATCGTTTCTCTGAAATATTCAGTTCAAGGACCGCCTACGTCCATATCCTGATACAAGTTCACTCGAACTAACAGGACCTGTGTGACCGAAACCTGCACACCACTGCTATACTGAGGGGATGAATGGGTAGGTAAAACTTCATTATAATTCTGTGAAACGCTCTATCCTAAACGCTCTATCTGTGTGATGGATAATGAGGACTGTCGCAAACGTAGTTCGGACTGACCACCATACCGTTTCACACGCACAAAAGTTAATTCGTATGCCCGAAATCACAGCTGGTCATAAAGCTAACGGGCAGCAGACACCTAGAGGCGAATTTGAAAACTTGAGTGTTCTAGACTGAAAGGTTGCTGGAAATTATGACGGATGAGTGGCCCTGAAGTTGTTTCGTACACTCTACTGTTCAGCACGACAGGACATAAGCTCACAGCAAGCACCGTATCTTTGGTTGGGTGAAGTCGTCTTCCAGAGGTTTTCTCCTAAATCCATGTAGAAATGCAAGTCTGTTTGTGTTCAGACAGCTAAGCCAAGTAGGGGAAAATGAACATCTGCGGTTTAAGTTCAGGCTGGACTGGATACATTTCTTGCTGACAATTGTGTGCCCATATTTTATAAAATTCTTCCCAACTGAATTTCCACAGACGCGAGTAAATACGAATCGGTTTGGTGGTGGGCGCATTCTCATGTCCTGAAATCACAAGTATCAAGCGGTGTCTGGAGTCAAATATGGACTATTTCGGACTAGACTCCTTCAGAGTGCAACGGCACGCTTGCGAGTACTACTCTGGTGGTTTTACTTCAAATTTCCGAGTAGTTGGAAGACCTTGATCTTTTCTTTGACATGAAGTGCTTACATCCTGGCAAACGGAAGACGGTTAATTCGTCACACAATGTTCACTGGGGGGGGGGGTTACACGATTAACGCTAGCGGACGTGCTGATAGGTCACTGAACTTCGTTTGTGATCCATGATCTAGTCTGGAGATGTTAGTCTTGCAGTATATTCTTGCATTATCTTCACCATCTACCACTGAAAGGGACTTTTTGGGCTTTGATGTTACATTTGTAACTTCCTTGGTTATCTTTCCCTGTCTCTTTTTATGCGCTTTACAGGTTAGGTCCTTCCAAACGCAGTGCTGCTGACGAAAAGTTACCCGTCCCTGGTACTGCTGCTTCTGGTGCCGTCGTTCGTTCAGTGAAACATCCAGATGGTTCGGTAGGTTCTTTGGTTCGTCTTCCAGTTTACGTCTGACGAAATAAAAGAATGCTGCAGTGCTGTTCCTCAAATTTGACTCCCTGAAACGCGAACACTTTGAGGAAGCAGACTAAGTTAGATAGTCCCGCCTTCCTTCTCCGACGGACCTAGCTTTCATCGAAGTGAGCAGTGCAGTCCTTCAAGACTTCAGTCGGTGTGATTTAGCGAGGTTTCAGAAGACTACTTGGATGGGTCTTTTTGCCCTAGATATTTGTTCGAACAACCGTACACAGCACACTCAACCTAGCTGTTCTACATCCCGTTGCCTCGTCCTATTGGCACGACATGTGTTCACTCTGCAACTAGCATAATACACATGCAGTGGGTTGTTATCCGTTCCCGGATTTATTTCTTCACATCATGGACCTCCGTGTAATGTGGGTAACGACACGTTCGGTTTACTGTGAGCGCAAACCTCTGAAAGCCTTTGACCAAGTGTCGGATGTTCCCACACAGCTAAGCTAGGTCCGCTAAACTGGTTTCATTTGCCGATGTTTTACCGACGGTTTGCCATCTGTTCATTGAAAGTCTGTAGGTCCACGAGAACTCACACAACCACCACTACAGTCACTGCAGATCCAGCTAGTTCTATGATTAGATTCAGAAGATCGCAAAACCCTGTGTCTCTCGCATACTTCCTCTTTCTGGCTTGAAGCTGTCAGATGCCGGGTTGTATCACTCCTAGGCTAATCACTTTGTATTTGTACTTCCAGTTTTCCAAAACTTTGACCACGGCCTCCTTGTAACACCACTTTTACCCGCCAGGATCTCACTTCATAGTATTGGAGTGAGATGGCTCAGTGGTTAGAATTTACTGACCGGAGGGTCCATGGTTCGAACCCAACCTTTGCTTCTCGACCTCCCTTGTCTAGGCTCGGGCAGCTTGGAAGTACCCGTCGTGCTTCCTTTTGGTGGCGTAACAGCTGGGCACCAAAAGGTGTTGAACGATTTATATTATTTTTATTTTGTGATATTCTTCGTACAAGCGCTGCTTCGGGATCCTGTTTCCCTACATTCAGCAAATATGTCATCATTCTGCCACATTGTGGCCATCTCTCTCTCTCTGGCATCCTTCCAGTCCAGTTGATACCTAGCATTGACCACAAACTTTGCATATGACAGCTCTTAGATTATCAGTTATGCCTCTACGTGATCAATACTTCATGACCATACTATAAGAAGAAGAACGATTACGGTTGACCAGCATTAGAACCCCTCTGTTAATTATTCTCCTGTGGTTGTGCGACGGTGAAGCAATGGTATTAACACTGATGCTGTTCTTTTTGGTAATGTTTATGAATATAGGACCACGGAACAGTTGCTTTTTCGACACAGCTTGACATCGAGCCGTAACCTTCGTTGTCGTCCGGTTCTGATCTTATCGCATTAATGCGACTGAGAACCTAAGCTAAGCGCACTATATTATCGCCATAATTCTGGGTGGAAAAAGCAGGAAAACACAAGTATCGGTATACGTAGTATTCTCGGTATCGACACAACACAGTTAATACAGTATCCGGAACACTGTTGATATAACCTATCGGTCGATTGGAAAACGGTTGCTTAACTGAATTTGGATTTCTGTCGGTGTGGCCGTACAGATCTTCGATATTTGAGTTGTATTTACTGAAAATCTCTAACCATGTTGATCATCTCAGTTCAGTGTAACAGAACCGGCTTAATCATGAAAGCATGCTCTCTTGTTGGTGTTCCGTGATGGGATGTATCTTCCAAGGGATAGAGGGATTGTGATCCATCACCGTTACCAGGTAGATTTGGAAACAATAAGTCACTCATGGTTGGAGTTCAAAAGTAAGTACACGAAGGAAAACGGTGTTCTCATAGGGAGGTATGTTGAACTGTGGAAAGAAACAGAAGAAACCCGGCTCCCTGTCGAAAGTGAATACACCAGAAAAGCGAACAGTTTTGTCTGGACCCAGTGAGTGAACCGTTGGGAGGGGGTTTCGGTTGCAGGTTGTGCACAACAAAATGACAGGGATATTTGATATGTTGAAACTGCCTTCTTCCTCGTCTCAGTAGACGCAAACATCCTTCATGTTAGACACAAACACCGTTTGGATCATGTTGGTCATCTCTGTTTTCCAAATTGGTCGATGTATTGAAGAAGATAGGGACTTTTTACCAGTCGATTGAATGGGTTTTGGTTGTCGTTGATTCAACAGCGACTTCTTTGACCACTGTGGACGCCGTAATCTGGTTTGATTTCGCGTTCGGAAATTAACCCGTTTCTCTGCTTCGCACCGGATTACTCGTTCTCTTTGGTTTGAACTTCCGAACAACTTCTCCAAGGGAACTTTTTAAAAGCGAGCTTCTGATCTTGGCTAGGTTTACGTTAAGTTCTAACCAAGGAGAGTGGTTTTTTTTAATGTCGCACATGTTTTGGTCATGAAGTCTTTCCATCTTATTTCGTTATACTTAGTGTCTGAACTATCCCCGACAAATACCGTTTGGATCATGTTGGTCATCTCTGTTTTCCAAATTGGTCGATGTATTGAAGAAGATAGGGACTTTTTACCAGTCGATTGAATGGGTTTTGGTTGTCGTTGATTCAACAGCGACTTCTTTGACCACTGTGGACGCCGTAATCTGGTTTGATTTCGCGTTCGGAAATTAACCCGTTTCTCTGCTTCGCACCGGATTACTCGTTCTCTTTGGTTTGAACTTCCGAACAACTTCTCCAAGGGAACTTTTTAAAAGCGAGCTTCTGATCTTGGCTAGGTTTACGTTAAGTTCTAACCAAGGAGAGTGGTTTTTTTTAATGTCGCACATGTTTTGGTCATGAAGTCTTTCCATCTCCTTATTTCGTTATACTTAGTGTCTGAAGTCACTATCCCCGCTAGAAGTCGTGTGAGTTTTACACAGTACAACTGATTATATTGAAAATTGTTCTGTTACATTAGGAATCGCATGGTGTATTTCCTTCTCATCCCAGTCTTCTACGACCGGAAAAGACCAGGTGTCATTCAGGTCGGATGCCCGCAACACGGTCGCTGGTTGAGTAGGAAGAGACCTGACCAGCGGTTCTTTCAAACTGGGCGTGGACGTATAGACATACTATTAGCTCACTAATATCCATTCGCTTGCCTTCCAACATATTTCACAGAATCGTGGGACTCTACGTATGCATCGGTACACGCACATACCTGGGTAAAATAAGTTGAAAGAGGAATTTCCCTAGCATCATATGAGAAGCCTCCTTGCAATGGTCGTCAAACGCTCTCAGCCTATAGGTCGGTTGACTATGACAATAGCAGCATCATTTGTTTTCTTATTCACTCCGCATCTTTTGTACGCTGACTATCCAGTATAAAAGTGAGCAGTAACAGATATATTGACGTGCTGGACGTCGAGATAAAATAAAGCAGTTTCGATATTTGCATGGAAGACAATACATGATATGCGGGCACTGGCCTGCTGTCGTTCCACAATGACTCGATTAGTGATTAAACGCCTGCATCCTAGTTAACTGGCTCACCGAACACGTCAACGACCGCAGCTAGACGCAAAATCGATGTGACATGCTCGATACCAATGCAAAAACTCTTCGGGTCTGCAGGTTATTGGCCAAACTTTGGTTGCCTTCACTCATTGTGATATCTGTACTATCAACTTACGTATGCTCTGTGTGCCATTTCACTATGTCAGAGCGAGGAAACCTATGCCAATGGTGCTACTGTGATATCGTATGCCAATGGATCCGTGAAGGAAGTGTTCCCTGATCGGAAGACTGTCTTAGTATCTCTGTTCAATGGAGATATCAAACGAACTTTGCCAGATGGGCGTGTGGTAAGTTGGTTGCTCTTTAGGTAATTTTATTTCGTTATCATCAATCATGTATTCGTACCGCAACGCTTCTTAGTCACAATATATGTAGCAGCCACCGTGGACCATAACTTGTAATGGAATTTGATAGCTGAGGGTTTTTCTCCTTGGTTCCTTAGAACTAATAGGTCGGATGTCAGAAGTATAGCTGTTTAGCAATTTGACAAATAACTAAAAGAGGGAACTAGCTCTTCTTGAGCCAACGGGAAACGCCAGTTGATTTACACTGGGCGCATAAATGTCGGTACCGGTACGGTGTTCCGGTCAAGAGTAGAAGCTAAGTAAGACGTCTCATAACTGCTCCGCCTGTATCAATCATCATCATCATTATCATCATCATCATCATCATCATCATCATCATCATCATCGACAGCACGACATCAGTGTTCAGCAGTAATGCCTTTATCAGGATGTAACTCCTAGTGAAGTTGGTTTACCTGACATTGGTGCCACCATTGCCTGACGTATAATGAACAATAAAAAGGATGGCTGCCATAAATCTTTGTCCTTTAGCTGTCCTCGAGTTTTTAGGTTGTATTCCATCGGTTTTGTAAGTATCGTGTCATCCTAAGGAAGTCTAACAAGCTCTTCAGGTACTCACATCTAATGAGCGATAACCGATATGTGACAAGTACACTCATCTGCATACCAATTTGGTTTTCACGGTAACATCATAAACAAGAGATTCAGCTGGGATTCAGGTGAGTCTCTGTGAAAACCAAATTGGTATGCAAATGAGTGTCTGTCGAATTTTGTGCAATTTCGGTTCAAACAGAACATAAGATCGACGGAGACTCGGGGACTGCGCCTACTAAATGAGCCCCAAGAAGGGCGGAACCAGTCGTGGGTTGTTGAAGGGTTTCCAGCAGCCTAATGAGTAGTGTGTCACGTCGATAACCGATAACCTCTTAATTAGCTCGGACTGTTGGGACAAAAACTTCTGAACATCAGATTGTGCGGATCCGGTGCAAGACACTCATCTGGTCTTAACGGAATATCCAACTGGATTTCACCCGAACCTCTCATTTCCGATATTCTTCAACTGAATCTACTGCACAAAGGGCGCCTCGTGTTTCATTTGGCACGATATTCTGGATATCCTCACTGACCAAAAGTCAGGAGTCGCGGAGGCACTGTCGTAGCATATACGCATAGCATATATGCATATATGCACTGTAGTATATATGCGCTGACAAGAATAAACGCTGCGGAACCAGACAACGTAAGTGTCTACCAAAGCCTTGAATAGAAACAGAAGGCGGGACCTTATGATTGAGTGTCAAGACGATGGATCTATTCAGCTGGGGCTGACGCACTGCTCTACCAATCCTCAGGACAGGTCACCGAAACAGTTGTCTACACCCCATCAGGATATTGTCTGAACCCCAACACTGACAGCAAAATATTCATTGGACAGTTCAGTTCATAACTAATGATTATTACCATGAAATATTTAGCGCTTGTCCGGTTTGCCTGAGTTGTCTCAGATCGCTTAGGTGCAGGGACGTATATTTAAACGGACAAAAACTTGAAGACCTCTACGAGATTCTAGCATTCGCAAACTGAGTCTCAAAGGCCATGTATCATCCCCCAAGTTTCTCGGCTGTTTGAAGCAACGAGGTATTTGTTGTGTGTTTGTGCACAGTGCTCCAGATGTGTTCTGGTGAAGACCGTGTAGAGGAATGCGTCTGCCGTTTTCAGCTGATTTAGTCTTCCCTCACACAACAGGTGAACTGTTTTGGCAATCTTTTCCCCATTTCCTGGACCCCTGTGTCGAATGGAAGTTCAACTATCATTTCTGATAGACTCGCTTGTTTAGAAATCTTCTGAGACCGTTGAAGTTCCCGAAGTAAGGTGATGTAGAACTTAGTGTGGCTCTCCCCTCTGGGACGAGCCCAAACTTTTCGCTTCTCTACTACCAAATCACTACTAAAATGGCATTCTTCATCGCCTTACATTTGCGATCATCTTTGTTATCGTCTCTCCTAAAGCATTGTAAAATACTGCTATCTCCCCCTAAAGCCCACATGATGCTACGTCAAAGAGATCTTACTCGCAAAAGAACTGAAATGGTCACTCCTTTTGACCGTCTTTTTGAGGGGTTTGCTTTCGCTCCAAATGATTAATAGATTTGAAGTTGTGAGAGTTGCGTGTTTGAGGCGAGAGGTTTTCTACAGAGGCATCTTTGTCAGTGCCGCTAATCTGTGATCGGTCACACTTCCCCGATAGTCGACTACCGCTAAGTCACAGATCAACTCATTATGAGTGATTTATGTTGTTCACAAGTCTAAGAGGAAAGAGCGCAGCGAGGCACACGATCATATGCCATATGAAGTATCTGGCTTAATCTAGGAGTTTGTTCACAAGTCTAAGAGGAAAGAGCGCAGCGAGGCACACGATCATATGCCATATGAAGTATCTGGCTTAACCCATCTAGGAGTTAACCGTCCTGACGACAGTTCAGTTTACTATTATCCTCGAAACAGTTACCGTACACAGGCCGCATCATCGCATCAGTTTGGCAGTTCATCGTCAACAATCGATCGATCGATCACGAGGCTTGTTCCCTTATTTCTACAGCTCACATGCCACGGTTCTTGTTTGCATATCAGTATGTCAAGTGGAAGCTGGTTGTAGTCGGTGTCGAGAAGTTTATTTTCTTTTCTCATTCTAACTGATTTGAAGTCCCACCTATTCGTTGCCTGTTGTTTACTGTTTTCAGCTGCTGTTTCGCGGCCACTGTTAATCGGAGCCATTGAAATGGGTTCAATGTTTATGGTGAAACCTCGCATAAACATGTCAAATTCATCAGTGCTTTGATCCCAGTCCAATTTCCTTTGTGGGTCTTGATAGAACGTTTTTATTTTCATCTCCTAGATTTACCATTATGCTGGGGATGGGACCGTCCAAATAACATATCCAGACGGAGCAGAGGAGATAAATTATGCCGAGTAAGTTTTGATTGTGTATATTTCTCGTTCAGCAGTCATTCATCGTGCTATTTGTCTTAAACCCTCTGGGGTTGGGGTAGTTCCTAGGCATGATATCGGTTGCATGTGTGGTTCGACCGACGTGAGCGAAATATGCAACCCGCGGCTGATGTGCCGTGGAATAGGTTTTGGATTTCACAGCTGGGGGTATTGTGAAAGTTGTCAGTTTAAGCAGGACGATGCAGACCGATTCATCCTTCGTCTATTCAGCTTCCTACTCCCTAGTACGCTGACTCGGTTTGCTTCAGTTGATAGGTAGATATGGTATCTATCTGCACATACCACAAAACGTTATTTTATCAACATAACACCAACTGAATCACCAATTTTTAGTTACTGAATCAGGGTTTCACCCAAGTGATGTAGTCAATGATTTACCTAATTTTTTTCAGTGGTCGACAGGAGATTATTCATCCGAAGTCCACACAGAAGTCACAGGGCGAGAATGCGGTAAAACTATCAGGTAGTGAACTAACCTCCCGACGTCTGCCCAATGGGGATCGAGAGATTTCACTACCCAACGGCCAACGCGAGGTACACTCGGTTACGGGGATCAAAGTAAGCCCTCGGGGACGATTAGCTGTGTACTTCAGCCTAAATGAACTTCTTGTATATCGAACTGTGACGTAACTGTGAGAGATGCATTTCGAGTCTTTTCCTGCGTGTGTAGGTGTTGTTTTGCATGTTCCCATTTCAGTCCCAACCTTGTGTGTGCGGAGTTTAGAAAAACACCTCTTCTCCTCGCAGCTAGTGGGTTACAATACATGACGACATAACTGTTGGAAGTAAACCGAGTGGTGAAGTGAATAACATTGTGGACTGCCATTTCGACAACTCGGATCCGAACCCCACATGAGCCTTTCCGTACTGGCTACCGGTCATTGTCCTGATATTTCGTAATGTTTCGGGAATAAGGATGTAAAAAACAAACAAATAAGTTTGGTGTAAAAATGAGTAGAGTAATTTGACTTCCATTGGCAATGAAAATTGACACTTACTAGGCGGAATTCCTCCAAAGGTTCTTTGAATCATTAAACTGTATTCAGATCGTTACCTTGAAGACCAGTGTCGAGCTTTACAATGTAGTGGAATGAGGGGCCACGTTGATTCAATATGGGCTGGTTGAGAGCGTATTCAGTGCTAAGTTGCTGCATCTTTCAGAGAATGCACAGCTTGTCTTTAATTCGTGTGTTAACTTAAGTTATGACCATGACTTCCGAACAAGACAGTGTTGTCATTCAGTGTAACTTATTACGGCTCTCTGGCTCTGAATTGTAACCAGTGCCGAGCCCATCAGTTCGTGAGATTCATGCCTGTCTGAATGAGACAGGATAGGTGTTGATCTGAGCTCGAAATAGCTCAGTGGTTAAGGCGCTACCTTATGGGTCGGATGGTCCGTCGTTCGAACCCAACCTCAGTATCTCGACTTCTCGTGTCTAGACTCGAGCAATCTGGCAGTATCCCAGCCCTTGTATCTCCTGTTGGCATGGCAGCTAGGCACTTGTATTTGGGCAAGATGTAATCCATGCATTGCGTCTGGTTTAAGGTCCTCAGTTCATATTTATTTAGGTGGTTTTCTGTGTCCGCGGGGTATATTAACACATCTTTATTTCCTTCTTCGTTAGTGTCGTATCTATCCAGACGGTACAACTAAAACCGTGTTCCCTGATGGTCGTCACGAGACACGGTACTCTTCAGGACGCTTGCGTGTGAAGGACGCACAAGGTAATCTGATCCTTGACACGCGATTGCCCGTATCTGTCTTACCATCTCAACCTTCGATACAATCCAGTAATTCAAGCCCTCCACCCAAACCAACAGCGGACTCACGGAAATCTTGAGATTTCGCTCCTCTTTTGGACCGGTTCATGTACAGTGTGCGCAAATTTACTGCCATCGTGAGTGGCTGTGATCGTCCGTTGTCTGTATTTGCCGTATGAGAAAGAAAGTGACATTCCTTCTGACCGATGTAAAAATGTACTATGTCACAGACAACCAGCGAAACCGATGAGATAATACTGTCTTCTTTTTCACTTTTTGTTGTTTTCTCTCTTAATTTTTGCGTCATTTCCGGTGCTCACACACAAGGTTATCCTCTCCAGTAGATTGGATCTCACAAACATCTACCCTTTGCTTGCAAGTGAACTCAGCTCGGCTCCGACAAATTTCATTCCCGTCCCTGTTTATCAAACGGCTTCCCCAACCACGATGTCAGATATGTTTACCGAGGCATCTGAGACCGCCGCCGTGTACATATGTAAAGAAGACAATTGACATTTTGACCCGGACTACCATCCTTTGGTATAAGTTTACTGGTGTTCCTCGAAAAATCCGTTTGATATTAAGAAGACTAGATTTTTGTGTTTGGTTTGCTTTCGATTTTGTGCTGAGTGAGATAGTTTTATGCTTCCTTTTTCATATTCACCCACCGACTGCATTGAGCTGTACTTTTTGCTCACATGCACAAACTCTCCTCGTCATTGGGCTTTTGTTGACGGAATAACACGGCGTACGCACGACCTTATTCTTCTATGCCTGTAACTTCATCGAACCAACTACCTTTTAGTTCTCGTTGATATCCTCAGCGAGGAACACCGGGGGAAGGGGTAGGTATCTCTTGGAATGAGCTATCTTCTATATCTTCTGCACTTGTTGTCGTGTTCTGAACATTTCGACCCAAGTGAATGCTCCAGACACGCAATAGACTTGTGACATGCCCGGTGAGAATTATGAAACCATTCATGGTTTTAGCTATAAGCGCATCACTCGCCTGATGTCGGACTGTTTTTAGTGAGCGGACAAAAGCCAGAATGTCAGATCAAGTAAAAACATCCAGGAATAGGAAGTGATTAACGCTACCGGACCGTGGAACTACTTTTTCATTCAACTTTACAACAATGCTCCTCCACTGAAATGATTTGATACCACAGATGCCCCACACTGGCACTGTCCGGCAAAGTTTATCTCAGGCTAGGTTCGCAAGATTGAGGTCCCTATCCAGTAGTACATGCCATTCGCCACGTTGACGTCGAACCGTTTCATATCTAACATGACTTTGAAGATCCAGGAATTCCGAGGTCCATATGACATCGACGTTTGTATGTTCATTATTCTAGACTCAATAGTGTAGCAGTTCGATTACTTGTCTTATCTACCATTTCTCCTCTGTGCAATGAAGTACCATCTGTTCGCGCTCTGCATGCAAGTGGTTTTCGAGACCGGGTTTTAACACAAGCAAAACGAATTAGACGAAAACTGAGCGGGGTCACCCATATTCGGTGAATCACCATAGTAAGCCACATAAGTGAGTAAGTGAGCCGCCGTACAGGTCTTTCGGTCCGCTCGCCCCTGCTGATCGAACCTGAGACAGTGCTGGTTTTGCGGGAATAGGATGCATTCGGTCGTTGGCTCCACAGCCGATCAGCCCTACCCTCTTTTAGTTGCTTTCCTAGTCTGCCCCACCCAGGACCAAGCTAGGAATTACATGATGTAATGATGAAACTGCCTCACGTAACACACAATCCGTCCAAATGATTGAGGTGAAACTTGCGGTACATGTGTAAAACTAGTTTTTGTGCAATCATAAAAACACGCACTCAACCTGAGGCAGACAAGTCACAAAAGTTAAACCGAAACATCTACTGGGGGTGAATCAGGAGTTCTGTAGCTTCTCTCAACATGACTTAGAATCGTAAAAACACGTCTCACTACTTTTCGAGAAATACACTCATCTGCAAATCAATTTGGTTTTCACGGGAGACTCAATTGGATCTCTCGTTTATAATGTTCTCCAGCTGAATATGCTGCACACAGGCCGCCTCATGATTCAGTTGGCACGATATTCTAGATATCGCAGTATATTTTCATAAAGGAAACTACTCACAAGGTTGCTGAAAACTCTTCGACAGCCCACGACCGGTTTCGCCCTTCTCACTACTTTTCAAAGGATTTTGCAATGGAAAAGAATTCCCTGACACGATTTCCAAAATGGCTCGAGCTTAGAAATGAAGTTTCCTGTATGTCAAATTCAGACAACTCAGGATATCTTCGGTGAGTGCACGCAACTCCAAGTATTTCCTTTGCACATTTTCCAGTCTGAACCAGTCCAGGTGGTTGACTATTCGTACATCCGATGGATGCACCCGAAATTCGCACATGCGCATCTAGGAGACCACTTGTCAGTCTACCAGCCAGTGTGCGCCGTTCGGCATCTACCATCCTGTTGAATTATATGTTACTTAGACCTCAGTAACTCAACCGCGGCTCTAAATCCGGGCCTTTACCTCAGTTTTTCGATAACCTTATGATGGTTTTCAGTGTTGTTTTATGGCCACTTCTGCTCGAAATCCGTATAAATCACTTGTATGGCACTTTTACTGATTCCGGTGCTCCAGATTGCTCACTGATAAGAAAGCGAGACGGCTGAACGGAGGGTCGCTAGTTCGAACCCAGTCTCAGCTTTTCCATGGCTCTTGTCTAGGTTTCCGTACTATTTCACCCCTCATGCTGCACAGCAGCTATGCACTGAAAGGATACCACAGACCGACTATAATTATTTTCATTCTCCGATGCATACATCTAAGTAATGCAGTGATCGTTATCGTCAGTCATCACAAGAACAAACAGGACCGTAATGTGAGGGTGTTGAATTGGCCGGCTCGTGCTCCTAGTCGTAACCTTATCGAGAGCACTTAGGTCACACCATCACGACAGATGCTTAGAGGGGAAATTCTGCAGCTCCAAAATTGAATAGGTAGTTAGCGTAAAGTGGGGATCGGAAATCTGTTTTTACAAATGTTGATGCGATTTATAGATATTCTGAGTTGAACCGGTTGCAATAACTCGTTGAAAATTTGTTGAAGTGGTCTTCCTAGTTCTGCACTAGGGTTGAAGACGACCGTTTTTGGATACCTTGTCGCCTCTTTTGAGAGAATCCTATTCACTGGCTCTCTGTAATAGTGTCGTCAGGGGTGTGAAGGCGTGTGTACGGCTCTGTAGCCTGTTTAACTGTCAGTTTTTCTAGAGGAGTTGATCAAGTCCTGGTTCCAAACCTGCAGCGACGGAAAACTGAAGAAAATCCAGTGGATCCGTGGATGGAAAATTCCCTTAGAATCCAACGGCCCTGCTGATGTTACTGCTCCATTGCTTTCGGCAAATTTCCGGGTGCCCTAGAGTCGCATCAGATTGTGCCTGGCTAGATGTTTGTCATCGACAAAGGCCCGTATAGGTTACGCTACCGTTTCATGATGCAGCACTATCGTAGTGTATACTCTGCCACTGGCGGACAAACTGACGTCGCACCGTCGCACTGTCTGATTTTCCTTCATTTCCCTTTGCCTTGTCATATTCTGTTCACCGCCATCTGAATCGGGCACGGAGTACAACGCTATTCCCGAGAGACCACAACTTGGTATGCATGACATATCCCAGCCAACCTGGCTTGCGTTGCCTCCTACTTTACCGGTGGCTATTTTCTGAAACAGTTCGTTGTAAGATCAGCGGTTCTAGCGGATTCCAGCTATAATTTTGAGGCGTAGATGGTCAGAGGTCGTAAGATATCTCAAATCCCGCAACTGAGCTAGTCAAGTCTCGCAACTTTTCAACAATACAACTCGCACTCCAGTCTGATACCGAAATTTCTGAGACCCATCAAAATGCGTTCTTCAAGCTACAAGTGTCGCCGATCGACAAAACTAGTCCTGGCCTTTGAGGTTGACTTGACTTTGTGTCACAATTCTGTCATTGCTAATACCGGTTCCGAGATAGCGTTCTACGACTTTCAGTGTCAGTCCTTGGATTTTTAGAGTCATTTTCAGAAACTGCACGTCCCGAAGAATGGCTTTGCACTGTGCGAGTGGGAAGCACTCGCCGAAGTACCGGATGACCTCTGGTTAGCTTTCCTAGTATTGTCTATGCTCGTTTTCGAAAATGAGTGTCGTCAAGGATCTTGCTCGGAGAGATCCGAACATTGGGGTTTTAACGAACTTCCAGAGTTCGCCTCTTCACCTAGTCTATGAAGAAGTTAAACAAAGATGAAGAGAGTGAACACCATTGTTGGACACCACTGCCATGTGGAAAAGCTTTTGGAGAACTCCCTATATACTGTCAGGAGCCCACAAGTATACGAATACTAAGAGCATACGATGGTGACTTCTGCGTCATGCTCTATTACACAAGTGCGTTTAGAAAAACGAATCGGTCGACAAGACAGAATACCACCATAAAGAGGGAATATCAATAATGCAAGGTTTCTCTAAGCATGTCGTTGATTTAGCACTTGAGAGAGTGTGAAGCTGAGGTCCACAAAGCCTATTCCCGGACGGAATCTTGCTTCCTGCTCTTGATTCACGTGCTTACGCACTCTCCTGAGTTGATGTGAAATAGGCGATGCACGCAATAGTAGCACCTTGAAAATTAGCACGACTCGCCCCAGTTGATTGGGACGGTCTGTTTCACCCAGATAGAGGCAGATAATTTCGACAAGCACCTGCTAAGGATTTCACTCCACTTAAACAGAGTGGAGGCGAGTGCGTCAGAGACAGCAGCTTTGAGGGAAAAATGTCTTTCGCGTATTTCTAGAATCATCTGAGGTTCAAAGGTCATTGTCCAGGGAGGTTTGAGAATCCGGTTGTACAGTTAGAGGTAGCCAGTTGATTTGTTGCTGGAAATGTTCAGTCCGATGATCCAGATATTCCTCTCTTTTAGGGATGAGCCAGCCGTTTTTATTATTAATTGCTTCACACACCGGAGACCGTTTTGTCCTGATGCGCTTATCAATGGGATATTTTTCGAACATTCCCAAGTTCTATTGGTTCCTCCATATCTTCAACTTTTTGCCCCATTAAGTAGTTCGATCTGCGCAGATCCTCCTCTTGAACTGACGTCTGACGGTTCGTCGTACTCTACTCTTGACTAGGAAGAATAAGTGCTCGAGCTCTCAGCAACGTTAGAGTTTCTCCAGATCCAGTGCCTAGATGCGGTTAGTTGTGTTGCTGCCCAAGCGATGTGCTCCGCTTCTTGTAGGGTTGCACACCCCACCTTCCAGTAAGAGTTAACATCAGAAGACGTTTTGTCCGTAATTTGCTTCAGTAGTTGGTCTTTTGTAGGTCCGCTTCGCATCAGGTCTCGGGATTTTTTATCAAAGGCCAGGTGAGGTGCGCGAATCATGCGTGCCCCCCCCCTAAAAGTGTTTCGGGATCCGCAACGGGCAGGCGCGTGATCTGAACCGCATAGGTGTTCCAGAACGAGCAACAGTCTTTATTTTGTCTTGCCACATATTACCAATAGCGATGTGGTCCGTCTTCGTCGGGAGTTGGCTCATATTAGGAAGACATCATGTGGTCGACCGGCTTCGGTCGTTTCGGAAGTTTGTACTGCACTGAAATATTATGTGACCCGCACATAACTGTAGCAGGTGTTTCCCATTGTATTTGCACCTCGATTGCACCTCCATTGAGCCTCAGCAGCTGTAATTCTGCCCAATCCTACCCATCCATAACTCTCTCAACCACATCAGTATCTTGACGTTTAGTTCAGCATAATTTAGCTTCGTATGAACTGTCATTGAGTGTATTGGAACAACAGTCTGCTCGAGCGTAAACAAATAGAATAAACAGACAGTGATAACTGGCCGTTTACGGAGAACTCTCACATACTTAGACCAGTAGCACATAAACGACTTCCAACGAGCAACCATCCAAGCAGAATTCTCCTATCCTGCTGGCTAAAAACTATGCCAGTCGCCTCGGCTACTGGATGACCAGAGGTGCGCAACCGCAAGCGAGGAAAACCGGTGAGGGGAATCACTTCAATAACCATATTTGTGTCTTGAATTATCTTTTCATAATGGCAGCACCATAGATCAGTAGAAAGCCAGTCCAGCCTACAAGCAATGGCACCCTGTTGTCCAGCTTGTTCCAATGTGACTAACTGCTGGGGTTTGTATAATGCTTCCACAGTGTCTACAGTCGTGGCGGCCAAGACAACCGTATAGAATACAGCTAACGGCAATAGGCGTGATGTCCCCCGGTTGAGTCAGATGTGCTCTGAGCACGCGATCGAAGTGTTTTTCCTCATGATTATCCCTAAATAGTGAGCTATGTTCCGAGTAGGAGTAATCAGTACTTAACATGACGAAAAAGAACGATAGTATGCGAAATAACATCGCTGGTGGATACGTGCAACGATGTCAAGCTAAACGACGAAACTTGACTGATAGAAAATTCTGGTAGGAATATTTTCCCCGATCGATCGCTCGTGCTGCAAACACTGCATGCCAGTACTTAGCAAAATTATCGTATACCTAACTGAACAAAACGTACCTCCAAAATACTCTTAGATTTGTGGCTCAGGATTAGGTAGGTTTATACTAAGGACTCTGAAGTCCGCTCGCGTTCGTAACACGCGAGCATGAGGAAACGTTTTAGCTGATCAGAATTCAGGTGGAACCAAATTAAATGAGTGCAATATCTTATTTTATGGAATCGTGATTGGAATGAAGTAATGTCCAATAGTGATGGAGAGTAATAGCCACTTGGTTTGCATGGTTACATTTGCTGTTGGCGTCGTACGGATGAAGATTTACAGTGGGCGAAATCTCAGTGTTGCAAACAGTTTGGCATTTCATTTTTCGGGCTCCATGAATATAACGTCAATAATAGTAATAGTGATAATCCGATTCATATATCAGGACTCAGTCGTCTTCTTGTGCCGTGGTTCTAGGGAGAGCAAGTATCGAAAAGTATATATTATTGTTACGCGCCTCGGCTCATGATTACAGACAATACTGGATTACTGCACGAAAATAGGAATCATAGCTTAATGATGTCACTTCACAACAAAATCTCCACATATTTTGGTACGTAACTGCAAATAATGTCATGTGTCTTGAAATAAGATGAGTTTTGTGCCGAGGTTGGACTGGCTTCAATGGGGGTTCACACAATTTCAACACGTAGGATTGGTTTGAGGAGACAGTGTGCACACTGGTCGGAAGCGACTGTAAATTCAGTGAATAGCTGGCTTGAGTGATGCAGATTGGAAATTCAAGTGTCACTATTTGAAGGCAAAAGAAGAGGATCAAGGAAAAATGGTCCCACTGCACAGAGTAATCGAGACCCACAACTCTTGTTATTTTGACTACAGCCATTAGCGAACTAAATGGATATCCCAACCATAAAACTTTCGGCACTGCACTTGCGCAGCCGACTTTCCCAGACTTATGAAGTAGAATCCCCAAAATTTTCCCGCAGATGCCAGTTTTCCTGTTGTCCCCCCTGATGTTCAGTCCAGGAAGTTTGCAGTGCCACTGTTGTTAGCTTGATTCCCACCCTTCTTCAGTTTTTACAACTACTTTTTAGCTTGAAATAATTTATCAGGAAACAAGATAATCATTAAAAATTAAAATGAAACGAGCGATCTGCATTATTTAGGGTTTTTCCAATTCTGCGAGGGATTTAATCCAGTCGAGAAATACAGACACGCGGCTGTAGAGTCCAGGTGTTCCAGGAGCTGAAATATAAAGTAAAAAGTTGGACAGAACGGTTTCAAAAGCGCCCACTGGGAAAAACTTGAGGGTTCCAAAAGAGAAGGCGAGTGATCAGCGAATTCGATAGGTTTTTTGATTCGTTCCTCCGCTAACGGAATGTAGCGTGGTCGGTAGTGTTATTCAACAAGAAGCAATCGAATCACGCAAAATGAGGTCGGGGTCACCAAGTTTCGTATTTTGGGCTCTGTGCAATCATAAACTTATACGCTAGAGTGGATTCGATGCAGCAGACAATTTGGTTGCTTCATTAACCTAACTTTATGTAGGACCCAGCCAATTCAGAACCAGCGTGAAATGACGATATTTTTGCGAGACATTTTCTTCATATATCTGACAAAGTTTAACTTTCAATCTCTTAATTTCATATGCTGCTCGCTGTGGCTGGAAAACCTTTTTCGCCACCACCGTACAGTTCTGCACATCGTTAAGGTTTAAATGCGCATAAATTAAAGCAGGCATCAGTGTGCTCAAAGGTGTATCACATTGAGTTACTTGATGCCCTGTAGATAACTCTTAAATGCACTAATAAGCTATTTGGTCAGTAGTCTCCGGTGATATCTCAGAATAGACTGATCTCTGGTAATATCAAGACTGTGGGGTTCCAAACTTGGGGATTCTGTTGTCCCTAACAATTACAACTACTATAGCCGGCACAATATCGATGAATCTGTAGATCAGTAATGCGTAAGACACCTTTGGTGAATCAGGGCTGAAACCAGAATAAGTGTATTTACCGGCGGAAGGGATACCAATCACGTAGCGTATAATATCCCTGCTAACTGTGGCAGTTGTTTTGCAGATACCGAAAAGTAAAATGAAGTGTCCGAGACTCTGGGGTGATTTTGCCGAATCAAGTGAATACCCAGAGGAGATACCGAATATTCCACACGAAAGCAACACTGACCACTATGATCATACGAACAGAAAACCCTTCTGTACGAAATCAAGTTTCTCATTCATGTGGTCCTCTCACGTTAAACCATGGCCAACAAAAGACAACTTCGAGAACCGCCAGTTGACGAAGGCCAAAAGATCAACAAAAAGGGAAAATATGGGGGTGTGTTGAGTAAGACAGTTTTGTCCAGAAGTTTGACGACAAATGACTGCATACGATACATTGTCCAAAAGAGTTTTTTATGTTCACTTCTTTGAACCGAATCCACTGCAAAATTAACATCATCCTATCTGATGCTAGGTTGCTTGAAATTATTTGCTTTTACTTCAGACGGGCCGGCGTCATGCCATTTATCTTTTATACTGGACTTCGTATGATTAACTTCCCCTTAGATGCAAGCATTCCAGAGGCATCTTTGTTTACCACATCACAGTAAATCTTCATGAGGTCAAAACCAAATGCCAGGTCTAGAACTTCGACTACCAACAATGTAAATTTTTTTGAATAACTCTGACACGTCAATATCTACATTTTTCAAAGTAGCAAGGCTGTTAGATACATCCGGGTTGATCGTCATTAAACGTACAATTCATATCCTGCATTTATTTTCTTTGGGAGCGATTTGAATCCGACGGAATAATGTTCTGTTCAAAGCCGATTTCACATCATAGAGGTAACATTACGTTTGGCCCAGAGGAGCTATTGACTAGCTGTATGCAACTTCCTTCCATAATGCTACGCCCATTATTCCCTCCGGTGAGGCACTGGATCATTATTGTGAAGGCTTCGTGGGAATCTCGCTCATTGTAAACAAGATTATCATAACTGCATGATCCAGTAACTTACGGTGACATGCATTTCGCAGAGAAAACAGAAGTGATAGTGTGAGAGGAAACGATGACCTGAGCAGGTGAGCTGAGTAACTGGATTGAGAACTCTTAGAAACAAAGTGCTTTGTCGGCGTTGTTATCCTACATAAGCTAGTCATTGAGATGTTCCCCGCTGCTGTGCCACAGGGTGTATTAAATGGACTGTAATTTTCAAAATCACTGAAAAAACCGCGTGTAACGAAGCCCCGCCTACCCTTACGACTGAACCAACCCTAAAGGGTTGGTTTTTGGCGATTCCGATATACAGTGTTCCTAGAAACCCTGATCATTCTGCAAAAAAAGACATTATCTTCATGGTCTACCACTGGCTTAGAATCTAGAATACAAATGACTCCATCTCTTTTTGTACCGGCGGAAGTACGTACAGATCCGAACACAGGTGTTTCTATGTGAAAATCTATTATGAGTTGCAAAGTATGACAGCTGCCTAGCAAAAAGTGCATTCGTCAATAGGAAGTGCCGACTAACAATAAGTGACACGAGACAAGCATCTTTCTTTGAGAAAGAGTGGGGGGAAGCTCAGTCAGTTTCATTTGAATAATAGGCACATATTCTATCAACTGGTAATCGAGGGACGAATGGACTGAGGACCGCGGAAAATATACCACCAGGTCATGTTGTACATTGTAGCAAACTTACCAGCACATTGCTTTCCAAAAGATACGATTCCAAGTTGGAACCATCGTCCACTTTTTTCTTCTTGACACATTAAAGGTCCACCACTGTCTCCCTTGCATGAATCCTTGCCCCCACTCATATATCCCGCGCAGAGCATAGACGAGGTCAGCTTTCCTTTGTAGGCCTCCGTTTTGTTACACTGTGCTAGACTGAGAAAACTCAACTTCAGTTGACGCAACTCGTTGGAGACTGCTTGTGCTGAAAGAAAAGATTGACAATTATAGAGGTCATCAACCAGAATACATCACTCTGCTTACGGTGGTCACTTGTCCTAGGAATCGTCACTGTTCTGCACAAAGTGCTTAGAATAAACAGCTAGTCTCATGACGAGCTGTTGGAACCCGAACCAACACACACAGAGGAACGGAACGGGTTAAAGTAGCTTTTTAGCTTCACTAACTCCAAATACTATATTAAAAATATGGTGCGTAGTGTGCTCGAAAGTTAGGTTGATATCGAATGGAGATTTAGCTGAAATTCACCTGAATCCCTCGCTTCTGATCTCCCGCTGAATGTATGATGCAAAGGCCGCCTCGTGTTCAGAATAACATGGACAGTTTAATCTACCTTGAACTCGTTTGCACGAACTCATTTCACAAATGCTTGTTTATCGCTACATACGCACATTTGGTGCTCAGGAAGTAGCGGAGATCAGGAAAATAGGCATTACTGATGAGCTGCAAGAAGGTCAAAAGCTATGTTGGAATTTCCTGCGTTTCACTTGGCTTTGTGAGTAGTGTAATATGATGAAAAATGCTAAAGGATACTTCAAATATGTGTGATATTTAAAAAAATTGTTACTGGTGGACTTTTAAGCAACTGAACTGTAAGTGCCTTTCAGATGTTAAGTGAAATGCTTCTGTTGAGAGTAGAAATTCAGAGAGCTTGCAAACAGCAAAATTTATGCTCCATACGATGAGGGCTGATGAGATTTGCATCTCTTAGATAGATGCATACTTTCCCATAAGAGTAGGCTGACAGAACAGAGGTATCTTCGGAACGACGCAGCATATGCCAGCTACTTATGGAGGAAAAGTGGACTGTGCTCAGGGAATGTCTGAAGAGTGAAGTAATCACCCAAGGACTCATAGGATGGTGGACACTCAAGTCACACGAAAGCAGGTTAGCACCAGGTACAGTAAAGAATATGTGCGGCTAGTAGGCTATAACGAAATTCGAGGCCAGGGTTCCCTGCCAACCCCGTCGGACACTACATATCGCCGCATTTGAAAGTTCCCATTGATGCCAGGAAAACCAGGCCAGTTGGCGCATGCGGATCCCTTAAATGAAGATCAGTGAGCACCGTAGGATTGAAAGTGATCGCTAGAGGATAGCGATCCCAGAGATGAAGAAGGTACAGGAAGCCTCCGTACCCTATTCCAACTGATCGGGTCGAATGATTGGAAGAGGTCGGGTGTTGGTCGATTGATTCCGGAAAATAATGTAACCTCTTCTCTTTCACAGAAAAGTCTTGGCCATGGGCTGAAAAACAGCCTAGTTGGCTCCAGTCAGTTTAATCCCAAGAAGGAATTTAAGTAGAAAGAATCTAAGTAGAACGTCGGGATAACGGAATCCCGGCGTAAAATTACACTTTCAATGCAACCGAGTATTTAGTCTACACGCCTTATAACTTCAGCTGTCTAAATAAGGTGGCTAGTTCCTTGTGACTGACCTGGCGACCGTGATTCAATACACTTGGAATAAAGAGAGAATACCAACAGACTGTAGTGCCTCGACGATACAAGAACGTGTAAAGACTACTAGGGCATACGTCAAGCATTCATAATCTCCAAAATGCTTTCTTCAGTTGTCCTGTACATGTTGAAGCAATGCTGAGAGGGTTAGGTTTGCAAAAATTGAGCGAAATTTTGCCATCATCGAGGCTGTATCAGTCGTATTTTCACTTTGTGATAAGTGCTTGAAATGCGGCAATGGTCGTTGATCGTCATAAACTGTGACAATACACATCGATAAATAAGGTGTCTTTTATGCTCATATCATTTATAAGGATTTTGTAGACCTACTGCTGCGGACAGATATGGCACATGGGAAACTTTCCTCTCAGTTTACAACATCCGGTGTTGCCGGACAAGACTGCCCTCAGTGGCTCTTGTTCTTTAACTTTATAATGGACACGTTGTTTGAATATTCTCCATTTCCGTATGAGGGATCGAAATGGTTCCAGAATGTTTACTAGCATACACTGAATGTGCTGATGATGTTGCTGTTCTTGGGTCAGACACTTTAGGAATGGAAACTATTTTCGCCTAACTAATTCCTTCACACGGTTCTTTATGCACCTCATACCTTCAAACCATGGAACAAGAATCCTATGCTTGCAGATGAACTAGTCAGTGTGGTGGATAAGTTCATCCAACTTAGCAGGTGCTTCAGCCTTGGACAACCTCCGGCATTTATGTCCCCGGTGTGACATCCATTAGTTCTTCAAGTATGAACGCCCTTTGTTGCAGTGCGACGTGCCTTATGTTATAGATATGTTGTGTAAACCGAACACACTCTATGGGTTACGCCAATTAGGTCGTATGCTTCATATGCCAGATAACCGTTTGCCTCACAGAAACTTGTACCCACATGTATGTCAAGCGGAGACAAGTCGAAAGCGGTCAATCCACGATTTCGCTGATAAGCATAAGCTATTACCAGTCACCTGATTTGCGTTGGTAGCTGCCAGGAACGAAGCAAAGCGATGAAATTGACCCTGACAGATATGACACTGTTGCGCAGTCAAAAACAGTCTCAAATCCAAGTTATTCATTCATATGTACAACTAACGTACTTCCTAATTTATAAGACGAACTGAGCAATTTAATCTCAATGAGCTGATTAGGGTAGTGCTTTTAACGCCCGGCCGTCATCCCCTTATTCTCTTTAACCTGGTTAAACGAAAATGTAGGAGCCGAGAGCAATGCTTTATGGTTCACGGATTACTCGCTGAATAAATAGCTGACCGACTAGTGTTTTACCTTTGATATGGACTAACCAGAATAGCCAAAGAAAAAGAAGAATCAAGAGAGTGATATGAGTAAGTCGAAGCCCCAAAGCCCAAAGTACTCAGCCTAGGTTCCTGTTTCTGTGTGATAAGAGTTCCGGCATGCGTTTTAAAGGACCCACAACATTGACGAGCTCGAGACTAGTACATAATGTAGTACCTGCGTAGAATACGCTGGAACCACCTGGTTGATTCTAGAAGGTATACTTTGTAGTCAGCGACGAATTTCACGATAGCGAGGGATAATCTGTAGCGATCGGATCGCTTAAGTCACCAGGGACAAACTGACCTCAGAAACTTAACGCCATCAACTATTTGAGCTCCAGTTGAAAGTTGGTGGACGAAGCTTGCTTCATCTGATGGCTTCTAACAATTTGCGGATGAAGTTGGGCTTGGCCTTTCGAGCGCTATTGTCGCACGAATTTACGCCTTTCTAGAGTTTTTTAATCAAACGTCCCTGCTCCTTTTCACCTTGTTAGTGACAACATACTCTGCCTCAAACCTATATTCAGGCATTCAGGTGCTGGTTATCTCAAGTTTCTGAGAAGATTTCTTATGCTCAGTAGTGAAGCTTAAGGAAATTCATACCTGGTTTTCGATTTGTAGTCCTTCTGAGTAAGCATTAATCGGACCGAATCTAGCTGGTACCTAATAAATTGCATTGGTATACACCCCACCTATTGTTAAGCTCTGTTATACTCTGTGGTATATCTTTCTGTTAAGAGAATAATAATGTTAGCATTCTGGGCGGTGAGCGAAAGATACCTCATCGAATAAGGTGATTTCACTAAAGGGGAAAATGTTCCGCGCCCGCTAATGAGAATAATTGACTGAAAATAAGCCTAATATTAACCTGCAGGAATTTCAGTAAAAATGTGCTCGACTATTTTCTTAAGGAACTTCTAACAGGCCGGTCACAGACACAGTCAGCTCCCGGGAAACGAATTTTCTCAAAGAATCAAACGTTGAACTCAACTTACTTTCTGAACGTCCCCAGCCAGCAATATAGCATGTCACATTGGAATTAGGCTCCAGTGCATCAGCTTCCACAGTGGTTTGTGAATCCGGGGATTCCAGACAAATTGGGATGGCCGTTCGTCCGTAGATAATGGGTGACTTAAGTTCGATCAGCGCTATATCGTTATCGTAGCGTCCACGCGACCTATATTCTGGATGAATATGGATCTGCTTAACCTCAATGTGTTGTTCTTGAGTGTCGAATCGATCCAACAGAAGATCACCCACGACAGCATGCCATGTGGATGGGGTGAAGTCCCTGGTAAATAAGCAAACGAAGAAGTTAGAAACACATCGGAAGCTTTCTTTAATCCTGGTAGGATTCCAGGCATTGTACGGCCTCAAAATCTACGCACGAATAAGTTTATTAAGTAAGGATTATTGAATACGTCAAGCGATATTATCGAGAACATGAAGATAATATTTCCCTATAGGTAAATATACAAAGGGCCAAAGTTGTGATGTAGGATGTACAGCTCAATGGCGTTCCGATCACAGCTGAATGATCGCTCAAGTGATATTAAGTACAGACAACTACATACGATCTGCTGAGCAGAGTTCGTTCAAGTGCGCAATTGTGTCTAACGGGCGCAAAACTTTTGAAGTGAACATAATGCACACTCATCAATAATCTTTTGTGTATACCCCCTGATACTGCTGTATTGGGGTATTTAGTCAGGCTGACCTTGAGAATTAGTGTGCTCTAATGTCACTCACTCTACCATGAGATTTAATTGCTTGTGGGCGCTGCTGATCCTGATTTGAACAGATCGCGGAGCTGTCTTCTAGTGCCGTTTTAAACCATCCAGTTTTGTATTTCTGCCGGTAGCAGCTGTTCTGCATGGCTCATAAGTGTGCCCACAAGAAATGACCTTAGCCTGTTTTCGCTGAAACGGCAGACACTTGTCGGTAAAACTGCCACTCAAGGAAAGTGCTTATATCTTAGCTTTAGATGGTTGGTGTGTTCGTATATTCTGTGCACGAAATTTCGTTTAAACTTCCCCTGACTTATTAGTCATTTCGATCTCTACACATCTGGTAACAACTCAAGGTCGACGCGCTCATCTGTTTATTTGAACCCACATGACTGATTCTTGCCGACTGTGAACATCAGTAAACTTCCTCAGCTTTTACTACTCAGTTTTTCGCATGCAGCGTCTGTATTTAAAATCACAGAAGCGCCCACTCAGAGACAAACTGTTAATGGATAAACCACATTATGCGACCACTTTGGCCTCTCCCAAGAGAGACAGAGAGTGAATGTAGTGTGTTTCATCCCACCAAACTAAATTCAACCTACGTTCCCTCCTGCTAATGGAATAACTCTATGCTGAAAGACTGGGATTAAAGTACGACTTTAATTCTTGTTGGTAATCTGCAACAGTGTGCACGTCACAAATCTCTATATACATTCGAATTTTGGTATTTCCGGACAGAATTGTGGGCACATCATCAGTTGGCTACAGTCCGTAATGTGTAGAGAACATATAATGTCAGTATCATTCGGCTGCATAATCCGCATTGCGTAACTTCTTTACAACAATGAAGCCGCTCCTCTGTTTACCCTAACTTCGCTTGTAGGGTGCATTTCCGATCAAAAATTTAATTTTTCTTCATTACTTACATACTAGAACCAGTTTGGTGCAGGTGAATAAATAATAGGTTCCAACGCTGTCACCTTAGTTGCATTTAGAAAAGCATGGACTGTTGTGTCGGGGTATCGGTACATCAGATTAGTTTATTGTGGTTGTAGACCTGTTTGTTGCAAGCAAATTGTCAGGCTCCATCAGAAGGTCAGCAGGCACGTGCTTAACAGCCAAAAGCATGAAGTAGCAGAGTAGAGTACCAAATTAGTTGGAATCTAACAAAGTGACCCACAGAGGAAAAATGTTCCGTGAATGAGAAGAGTGAAATAATGGTATCCAGTCTGGGTGCAAACATAAAACATATGTTCATAGTTCAGTCACTTCGAAACCATGCGGTAATTTATTGAGCCCTGCATCAAACTGGATGAGCCATTAGATATAATCGCATTCGACTGAATTTATGAGGCTCTAATCCTTGCTAAAAAGTTCGTGCCGAATTCACGTGATTACTCTACATGGATTTTTCTCGTGCTGCTATTTAAGACCAATTTCGCGTTTAAAATAAATAATATCTGTACAGCCACAGTTTTTTACTAATTTTCAAAACTGAAAGCGCTTCGTTAGTAGATGGCCGTTCGTAGAAAGCAAAAAAATATCAATAGGTTTTCGCCTAACGTCACTCACTTCGCAAAGCAGTGCGCTGCCGTAAGCAGCCAATTTTTGTTGAGGATACTAGCTCCACATTTGAACACGCCTGAGTCCCACAAGGATACCATCCAAGGCCACTGCCCCAGTGTAACAGGCATGCCACCAATTAGCCGAGCGATTTTAGAAACTGTCTTTTGTTTTGGAGCAAATCCACATTGTGTTGTATTCAACGGTTCTTTTTCTATCGCCTCGTACGTAAGGTTAAATCCTTTCGCGTCGTTTGCAGCGTCCGATGCAAAAGTGATCAGAAGGGATGAACTTGGAATGAGGATCGGGAACGATGGTTTGTCTTTTCCACAAAAGTAGTATGGATCGTCCGATTCGTAGGCACCAATGCTCATATAGTCGAATAGGCATCTGAGTTTGTTGCATAAAGTAAGGGAACTGATTTACAAAATGTCACACATTACCACTCGAATACGGTTGACCAAGAGAACGGTCCGAATATTTTCTTAGTATGCATATGAACAAGCACCTATTTATATCTCATACTATTATCGCAGGATCCAAACCAGAGCAAAATCCTTCAAAAGTATGATTCAGTTCACAATAAAACCAGTCTTAGCAGGATAAAAATTTCAAGTCCTTTGCTTTCGTCAATAATAGCATGGAAAACATACGCAATAGTATTTGCAGCATGGTATGAAGTTTGCTGAGTCTCCTGGTGTGCAGTTGGACCCCTTAATTTAGTTGTACCAAGTGAAGATCTAATCGTCCATCAGTTTTGAGTAGCATCTGGAATTACCAAGTGGAACTGCTAATGTTACTCTGCGCCTTTGCACTGCTTTATTTGCAGTGGAACACCAGAAGAATCTGGTGGTTAATGAGAATTCAGCCAATACATATAGAGCGCTACATAGTGCAACGAAACAAAAGAGAGACGATAGTCAAGTTTTTCTGTGTTGTGGCGGTAAGAGCCACAGGCTGAGTTGATAAGAGGCTATGAAAGAAACTTAGTAGCTCAAAAAGCTCATGTCCCAGATATCGTCTGCTTGTTACACAGGATATAACCGTGAGCAACATGTGGATAGTCGACCATTACATTCCTCGCATTTGAAAAGCAGCCGGGTCATATGGTAGTGTACAAGTATTATACACTGTAGCAGAAAACCTAATAATAGCGACTCCGAAGCCGTTCCTTTTTGCCACGCCAACCTTGAGTTGTTGTGGCTTTCATGCAAGAGACCTCTCCAAATGTCCAACCACATATGAACCTCGTGTTTGAAACGGCTCCAACTCGGATTTTCGGAGTCATCTGATTCCTCACTATACAGCCTTATCTAGACTACTGATGAATTTTAAATAGTTCAAGTAATCAAAACCTTTTAGAAAACATCCTCACTGCCCGAAACTGATTCTCATGGAGATTTTACCATAGAAAGTCTCACAGAGAGTGGAGTGATCAACATTTCTGCCATCCACTACTAAAGTCTGGCGTTCTTATCAGCTCAGTGAGCTTTAGATATGAGCTATTGGTGGAGATTCCCGGGCAGTCAGAATTACTGCACCAATAGTTACACAAAAGTTAGCTTGGTGTAAAATTATCTGGGAAGCTCAGTGTGAGATAAGGTGCACACACACCTACTAGAAAAACAGATTTAATGTTGTGTGCGCAAAAGATGGCTATACTTACTGTCCTGATTCTTCAATGTCCATATCCACGATATCAACCTTGAACTCGCTGTTCGCTGTTCCACGAATTTCGTAGCTGCAATGAAGCTCCGATGGGTACTTCTCCTTACCGTAACGTGCATGTGAATAGACAACACCCGACTTAGGAGATAATGCGGATGTGTCATAACAACCTTTAGCGAGTAAAGCGAATATGAACTCAAAGATTTTCGTGTACAAGTGGACAGAAAACTGACCTGAATAGCTGAAATGGAACACCAGAAGAATCTGGTGGTTAATGAGAATTCAGCCAATACATATAGAGCGCTACATAGTGCAACGAAACAAAAGAGAGACGATAGTCAAGTTTTTCTGTGTTGTGGCGGTAAGAGCCACAGGCTGAGTTGATAAGAGGCTATGAAAGAAACTTAGTAGCTCAAAAAGCTCATGTCCCAGATATCGTCTGCTTGTTACACAGGATATAACCGTGAGCAACATGTGGATAGTCGACCATTACATTCCTCGCATTTGAAAAGCAGCCGGGTCATATGGTAGTGTACAAGTATTATACACTGTAGCAGAAAACCTAATAATAGCGACTCCGAAGCCGTTCCTTTTTGCCACGCCAACCTTGAGTTGTTGTGGCTTTCATGCAAGAGACCTCTTCAAATGTCCAACCACATATGAACCTCGTGTTTGAAACGGCTCCAACTCGGATTTTCGGAGTCATCTGATTCCTCACTATACAGCCTTATCTAGACTACTGATGAATTTTAAATAGTTCAAGTAATCAAAACCTTTTAGAAAACATCCTCACTGCCCGAAACTGATTCTCATGGAGATTTTACCATAGAAAGTCTCACAGAGAGTGGAGTGATCAACATTTCTGCCATCCACTACTAAAGTCTGGCGTTCTTATCAGCTCAGTGAGCTTTAGATATGAGCTATTGGTGGAGATTCCCGGGCAGTCAGAATTACTGCACCAATAGTTACACAAAAGTTAGCTTGGTGTAAAATTATCTGGGAAGCTCAGTGTGAGATAAGGTGCACACACACCTACTAGAAAAACAGATTTAATGTTGTGTGCGCAAAAGATGGCTATACTTACTGTCCTGATTCTTCAATGTCCATATCCACGATATCAACCTTGAACTCGCTGTTCGCTGTTCCACGAATTTCGTAGCTGCAATGAAGCTCCGATGGGTACTTCTCCTTACCGTAACGTGCATGTGAATAGACAACACCCGACTTAGGAGATAATGCGGATGTGTCATAACAACCTTTAGCGAGTAAAGCGAATATGAACTCAAAGATTTTCGTGTACAAGTGGACAGAAAACTGACCTGAATAGCTGAAATCGCAGAGGACAAACCTATCATACAACCTATCATACAACAGTGGCAGTCTGGTGATCAAGTCTTCTTTAGATAGAGTGAACCGAGCGAATAATCAGAGATGCTTTCATGGGATATACTCACCCGGAAAAAAGGGGTTTAGTTGATAGGCTGTTGAATTATTGGCAGCTCGGGTGAGTTTATTGGCTGTTGATCAGGTGGCTGTTAATGTGTTCCCCGAGGTCGACAATTTAGTTGCAAGTTAATTGCCAAGTTCGGCACGCAGACTAAGAAAAACCTAATCGACAACCAACAGGAGGTTTAATACCCATAGAGTATAATATTCGTGGTGCTTCATGATTATACCGTGATTATACCGTTGTATCAATGTTTCCTAGGTTCATTTCAATGAGCCCCAAACGGGACAAACGGTCGAAAAACAAGTTTATACAAGCGCTGTGGAACTGTAAGTGTTTCCCTGCATAAGGAGATGGATTTCTTATCTTTCGAATAAGCAATTTACGCTCTAAATGTTCAGTGCTTGCACACAACTTTTAGTTCTTGAAAGTGGGTAAAACCTACAGTGGTCTTCAAAGCGAATAACTTCGCTGAGCTCGGTCAGAATCACATTTCTTCATTGATGGAGTTGAGATCAAGGTCATCTAAGTAACATCCGGAGTTTCTGATTTTCAGTGGCCGGTTAGTTGAGGGGTAGGGTAGGCAGTAATCTGACTTGGGGATGTTTACAAATAGTTTCATCTAACAAACTCCCAACAAATGGCGCTGGGGGACAAATGCTACCGCGAACGTGAACAATTGAGGTTTGTTGTACGCATTTGCTTACCCTTGTGTAAATAGTACCGTAGAATTACGAACCCAATTCTTCTTTTGGATATGCGGAACTGTCGAACCTACGCGTCACTCAAGGTTCGGAAACCTCAACATTGATTGTTTCGCTGGGTGCTCAGCGATAGGATATTATATCCAGGCTTAGCCAACATTAATTACCTACCTAATTATGGAATATCAATTCCTTTCGTGTTCATCAGTTGGTCTGGTTGAAAGTCAGTGTTCACTGCTTAGGTTTTGAGGTTTCCTTGAATCTCTTCCGCCCAAAGCAATGGACAGTGTGGCCTACTATCAAGACACCAATATGCCTATTCATGCTATCCCCAGAGACTAATTACTACACCCAAGGAACCATGCTTTTCCCAGCTATAACGCAGACCGGCAAAGGAGTTCCATTAACAATGAAACATCCAATATTTTTATTCACCGTCTATTTCAAAAAAATTCTGGTTTCACCCGAAAGTTAACAGACTTGGCTATTGATTCAATTCTTGAGTCCAGTTGAATAAACACAGGTACGCATATCACAGTTATGTGACCACAGAGCAAATAAACAATGTGTAGAGTGAGTGGTGCAACAGACGTCTAGAAATGTTTGCCCGCCATTTGTCCAAATTTAGGTCTCTTGACAAACATCTGCAGCGTTCAGCTTCATCCTGTGACCATGTGAATTGTGCGGTATGCAGTGACAATCACTCGGTAGGCAGTCATCGAATATGGCGGTGATAGGATAAATTGTAGAAGGTTGAGGGTAAACTGCAATCTCACGGGTTGATCGTCGGAGCCCCCATCGAATTCGGACTAAAACGGGCCGGTCAGTAATTCAAAGTGGTCATGTTGATGTGGTTGCGTTCAGCGGACCTGTACACCTTCCATCTTGTTTGCACATTGAGCCAAGTTCATTTTATACATCCAGAGACCTTCGCGTTCATATGTTGTTTGTTGAAACCTACTCAGAAACTATTAGAATTTCATCACCTGCTCTTTCTCACGAAAAGCCAAGCAAATTTTCTACGAACTGAAAGTTGCCCGGTATCCAATAAATGTTTTTGGTAGATATCTTGAGTGTTATTTACTCTTGCGAATGGCACTCAGTTGCAGACCAATTTGATTTTGCTTGGAGACTCAGTTGAACCTTACGATACTAACTAAACGAAAGTGCTGCACAAAGGCCACCTTACGTCTTAACTGATAGGATATTCAAGACATTTGGGTACAATGCCTCGAGAAAACAAACTATTCATAAGGTATCTGGGAACAGTTCACTAGCCCTCGACAGGTATCGCCGTTCTCGAAGCCTATAAGATAGACGCTGTCCACAAGTTCTGTCAACCTCATGTTCTTCTTGAATCCAACTTGTACCCTCACTTGCAAACCGAGTTGTTTTAGATCTGAGGCTCAGTTAAGTCCCAACCTAATCTCTCATTTAAAAATCTTTCACTTGAATTTGCTGTGTACGATATGAGTTCAAGTAAAAAACAGAATCAGTGAAAACTTGGAGCTGCGACCCAGAGAGTGTGAAACCGGAGTTGGATTTTCAGAGAGCCCTCAGCAACCTTATATTTTATGTTTCGTCAGGAAAAGTTATCTCATTTTATTTGTTTTTGTGAATCATGCACAACTTGATCCTCCAGGACGACTTCTAAATTTCGGTTAGGTCTCCAAATATCATCTAAGGCATGCCACGAACTGGTTTAAATTTCACTCGTCATTGCTAGCATTATCGTTCAATTTGGTTTATTGGTTGTTGATTAAGTGGCTGTTGAAATCTTCGCCGAGCTTCGCAATTGAATTGCAAACCTTTCGTCACCATCATCAGTTCGCAGTTAGGTGGTTACTTCCTCTTCGCCTCGTGTGCCTATATGGCATTTGAGGACTATCCGTTATCTCTCAACGTGATTGGCTAATTGGGAGACAACGCTTTGGTGAGTTTATTAGTCCGTTTGTGATCTTTGTTGCTTTGCGGTCTGCGTTCTGTCAAGTCGATCGGTTATCCCTGTTTCTTCTATTTTTAGTAGTTTCTTCGTTTGCTTCAACTGGTTTCGTGCTGGTATGTTGAAGGCGACCGTTGTGTTGTGTTATATTAAGAGCTTTGCAGTCATTTTGCCTATGCTCGTTGTGTATGAGACTGTGACGCATTTTCTTCCACTTTGTGCAGTTGTATCAGTCATACTTAGCATTCTCAGTGGTCTCCAGATGGAATTCCCAGAGTATTTATTTCTCTGAAAGAATTCGTATGGGCGTTTTTCTCCTGAAACATTAGATTTTCGGCGCCTAAATTGTCTCGTTCCACCTTTTTGATCTCATCTCATATTTATTCCGTTAGACAGAAGTAGAGCTTAATCTATTGTGGATCCATGTTGTTATATCTAACCTCTGTCCCCGATCCAGTTCCGAGTGCCGGGAAAAGATTCGGCGACAAGGAACACAACAGCTTTATTCCTGCAAGCGAGTGAGAAAGTACAGCAGCCTCGAGCAATATATTAAAGGGTACTGCCTGACCTTGATCCAAGGTCGTCTGATCGCTTTTAGTGGATTTTGAAAGTCTCAGTAGGTTTCGGCTATTCTAGGATACTCTTCAGGACTCTGACCATGTCATTATTTACCCATTTGATTTTCAATCCATGACATCTAGGCTGTTCACCGTCATTACTCTTCACTGACATCATAGGTCTGTGATATTAGAGCATCCACACAAATTGCACTTCGTGAGTCTACTGGGTTATAGGTCAAATCTCTTACCCTGATGTATGCTGGATTATTAATCGGTTCTAACTATCTAGTCGATGGAACTACTGGTGAGTTTTGTGTGTGGGGCCTTCAACAATGGATGAGAAGCTAAGCTATCCGGAAAATGACGATATGGAAGGTTGTGGAATCTCGAATAAACAATAAATCAAGAATGACTTTTTAGTGAATCCGGTAAAGCAGGAATATGGTGCAGTATATTAGCGCCTAATTTAACGTTATTAAATACAACAGAAATGACCCGAAACAAAAATGATTTACTAACATATTCAGTAAGTTCAGAGTAGTGGAGTAGAGCTAACGAAATATCAAAAAGGCACTATTCACTTCATTGTACACTTACGTGAGTCTTGTTCGACCTGGCACTCACAAAGCAGCAAACGAGCAAAGGCGATAAAGAGAAAAATGTGGTTCCCGCTGGATAGTTCCATTTGTGCTATTTTTGTGACAGAAGCTCTGTCCTCACCAAGTTCAACAATATTTATAGTCAGATCGGGGAAGTTGAACTGAACATAAATTCACTTCTGCATTGTCCCATATAGTGAGTGATTTCATAATTGTTTGCGGTTACTGGTGTCCCACAACAACGCGGATGTTACCAAGTCTAATTGTGGTGATCACACCGGTCATGGGTTTGTACTTTTAAGTGACAATTATGTATTCATTTATCTGCTATGTGCCACGTTAACATGCAACAACGACTGTAGTACTTCTAAAATCTCCGGAAATTACGCTTTGGAGCAAATTGAAGACCTGTGAAAGAGATTTTCCTATATGTTTATTCGGACGAAAATGGGCTTTTAGAGACAGCCCAAGTATGAAAATGCAATAATATTAGACATTCAGGACTGTGAATATAAAAGTATAATTGGCGAAACCTCTGCACATACCACGATGACAGGGCGAAGCAACAAGCCAAATCACAGTGACAGATACGGCAACATGGTCCAGTAGATCTACAGAACAAGTAGCATCCCCACATACGGCCAGCAAATAGGATACCACCGGAACAGTACACAAATCTCATCGGTAGACGGACTGCTCACAGTGCTAAGCTATCATAATTGATTTTTGGCACAGTGGACGTAACAGACTTCGAAACACTTTCCAGAAGGAAAAGTGACTAAACGGTAAGATAGTGGGCTAACATCACATGTTATTCTTCGATAATGTAGACAAATTTCCTTGCGTTGTAGATTCCACGGTTGTGAGATAATCTGGACCTTTGGCTTCACTAATGAGCCCGGAAACTGAGTAAGTGTTTTTCCCGGAAACTGGCGTTTTTTGTACGAACATTTCAACAAACAGTTTATAAGGCCGTAATTGAACTCAACTGCACAGTGAGACTTCTAAACCTGTGACTGGCACGACCGAATGATATTCAACAAAATTGTCAATTATTCCGCTGCACCATTTGTCCCATCGACCAAAGCCACATCAAAATCGCATGCTTGTGACTCTAACTGTTCCCTTGCTCAACTGGTATACTCAGCCCATCTAGATGGCAGGTGTACATGGATTTTCTAACTCACAAACGACAGTCGTCATTTATCCGAACCGGAAGATGGGGTGCGCATAGATCTGTGTACATGTGAGCGTGCGGAAGAGTGTCATTCTTAACCAACTATTTATCGTCCCATACATCTGACAAACGCTGATAGCTTCCAAGTCTAGATTGGTGCAGAACTGACAATATGTGATACGATTTTAGATAATTGGATTGTAACCCTCAGTTCGCTGACAGAAATGTGCCATTTGTATGCCCTTTTCCTAGAAACATCTTGCAATGTGCTTCAAAGTTGACATTTGGTGAAGCACTGTCATCTAGGAAACAGTACTTCAATAAAGAAAATAACCCCCTGTGTGTGTGTCGCTGACAGAAATGTGCCATTTGTATGCCCTTTTCCTAGAAACATCTTGCAATGTGCTTCAAAGTTGACATTTGGTGAAGCACTGTCATCTAGGAAACAGTACTTCAATAAAGAAAATAACCCCCTAGTGTGTGTGTGTGACCTTGTTTACCAACAAATTTGTATCTTTGTAGAAAGCGTCACTTTTGGCCTGTGTTTGTTGGGCTGTGTCAACGACGCGTCAAGCTAGGAATTCGAATTGTACGCAGACAGGGATAATAGAACGACAGCCGATGATCACCGAATGTATTCAAAAAAAATAGTAACCAAGCGTTGTTATGCCTTTATTAGTGTACAACAGTGTACATAGGGACGGCAGCCTATGACAAAACACCCACAGAAGTATGGAACAATTAACTCATAATTCGATGCGCCGTGAGGTAACAGAACGGACAATCTTGGGCAGAACCACCTTAAACCTTTCTTTGAACTTTGCTTGATGCAACACAAAATGTATGGTCGGACATTGTGCTTCAGCATTCATGGCATTCCCACTAATCTCCTGTTCCTCTGGATTAAGATTGTTACTGTCGGTCTTTCCGTCATTCAGTATGCTCCCGGTTGAAACGACGTATTGTTTCGGATGTTCACGTCATACTTTGTAGACGCAAATGTAATATTGACGCTCTGCCCCTAGCTGGGCTGAGCGCGAGGTGATCGCATAGCGTTCGTCGTTCTACTTACCGAAAAGCTCTGGAATGTCATTTGATAGATGGTTCCACACCATTTTCTGTCCTCAGCGAACCTACATCCTGCTATATCAGACGCAGTACCCATTTGTATGCATCAAATGCACGAGACGATTAATACTGGGTCAAGCGTTACATATCCTTCTGCATGCTCACATGTACACAGATCTGTGCGCACCCCTTCCTCCGATTCGCATCAATTACGACCGTCGTCTCCTACTTACTTGGCATCTGATTAATCGAGAAACCACCAACATGCGCTTGTCATTCCATAAGGAAGCAATATATTCGTGTCATAAAACCATCCATGAAACGTGTCACTGAAGATGCTTCAAGTGGAAAACTTGACGAAAATGAAATAGGAACAAAGATGTAAAAACGAAATGAATATTTGTATTCTTGCTGTTCCTATAGTCAGGTAAGCCATCAATATTCACTGAAGAGGCGCCGCCTTTTGTCAAACCTGATTACGGCATGGGAGAGTTGACAGATGTTTTCAAGCACACCTTACATCAAAGCACGCATATCGCTTCGAGAGCAAAAAATGATTTTGTCCGAAAAGTACGCGTCAACCCAGCCTACACTTACTTCCACGACTTCGTTCTCCAAAGTAAAAAACAAAATTAAAAAATGCGGAGACTACTCACAGCCAGTCACATACATTTTTCTGACAGGTTTCAAGTGTCTACAGGGTCATCTGATTGGGGGATGGTGAGTCAGCCGGTTGGCGCTACAATGGCGAGGGCTTAGATACTGGTCGTGACTTACTGTGCGAAAATGCTTTTCCGATTATAAGCTATGGTCCGTCTGCATCCACTGTGCACCGTTCACCTACTGCACCTGAGTTTTATCAACGTCACAGCCGAGAACGCACACAGTTACTGAGCTCCTGTGGGACTCGAGTTCTTGCTTTCCTCTATCCTGTGGACTATTCTCAGTAACCATACAGAAAATAAAAACTGAGTAGAAACCATCATACGAAGAGTATGTTGTCAGTGAACTGAATAAACAAGGGCTTTTACTCGAAAACTTTGCATTGTCCTTCAGCAGCAATTCAGTTTGGGTCCCACAGATGAATTTAAATCTGTCTTTTGCTCTCTTAGCTAACTTTGCGTTAGCTTTTATGAACCCGGTTGTATCGAGACAACATCAGTTAAGCAATCAGAGGGCACATGAGATAGTGAAAAACCTAAAAACGAGTACGGTGGATTCCCACTTTTTGTAATCAAATATCCAATCACGAAGTTTGTACATTTACCGGTGAACTATATACGGAAATTAACTTTCGATATCCTTCTTCATAGGGACTGAAGTGTGTAGCTCATCAGAATCGATTATGGCATCCAGTGTGAAAACTCCGTATGAGGTCCGAATCTGGGTCATCGTGGTTTCCAGCGGTAATGTTCGGTCGGCCACCAGATCCCAGGTTTAGTGTAAGTTGGCCGAAACCGACAACCCTTACTAGCACATAAAATAGTACGGATGAGGAACTGAAATAAGACAAGTTAAGTACCCCTTCTATGAATGTATACTAAGCGTAGGAGATCCACCAGTATGGAATAACTAAGTACGATTGTTAAAGAGATGCTTTGACTCCAACCACAATAAATTTTTCGTTATGGCAAACACTTTTGTGGGCTCTAACACATCCTTTGTAGTACTTGGTTTTGTCCTGATTCGGTTTGATCCTCCACAGATGTTGCTGATTGTAACCATGGTAATGATTGCCTGGGTGTGGTATACCCTGTTTGTCATATCCGGAAACTGGTCGGTAATAACAAAACCTGACTACAGAGAGTTTGGGTCAATTCCATCGCTACAAAATGCAGAATTACCAATTGAACAGAAGTTTTATAGGAGCCGAATTGACGCCCTTTATTAACTACAAACGAAAAATGCCCAATTTATCTGTGTGATATATCACTACTAATTGCTATCGTTGCCGAGATATTGACCATACCCAATGTGCAGCAACTAGTCAAAATGGTCAAATTTATGGGACTTAGTAAGGACATTCACACTGTGCCTCCTGTTTATGCATCAATGATATTCGTTTAATTCGTTCAATTTGGTAACAAGATATATTAACTGCTGTTTTCAGAAACTAAATACTCTTAATGGAGATTTTACCCCATAAATAAAGCCAATCTGTTGTGGAAAGCAGAGCGCGACGAAACCTCTATCGAAATCGCAGAACTCGTCACGTGACCGTCAGTCTATAGGTAGTCCAGAGGAAGAAAACATTAACAAGATTGATGCAACTGCAATCTGAAAAGTCGTTGCTTAATAGGCCAGTCAGCACGTCATTACATGATGTGGATTCCGGGAATGAAGGAGAACTCGTGTGTGAGTTGATCACACCGCTGAGCAGCCGCTGGTGACTCAAAAGTTGAGTGATCACATCCTAAATGGGAGGTTACGTATTCGAATTTCTATGATGGTTTTTGGGGTCCACACTGCTGATGACTCCCGGTAAAGACGAAACACCTGTTTAGTGCTTCCTTCCCTTTTGGCACGGACTGATTTTGCTTGCGAGAGAAATGTCTGTTGCAAACTTTAACACACAGAACTATCCAGACAAGTGTTATTACATTCCAGAAGCATATCCAGAAACCAAACAGGTTGTCTGTTCTAAGTCTTCCTAAAATGCGATGATAGTAACCCTTCTTTGTGAATAGCCGTCCACAAAGAAGACACTTTGGGCGAGAGATTCGAACGATTCCATTTTAATGAATGGGGTAAGCTGTTTTCATAAAGGAAACTACTCACAAACTGAAAACTCTTCGACAGCTCATGACCGGTTTCACCCTTCTTGGGGCTCATCAGGTAGGCGCAATCCCCGAGTTTCCGTCAACTTTATGTTATACTTGGACCCAAATTTGGCTGTTTTCGAGAAATACCTACTTAATGAGTCCCAAGAAGGGCGAAACCGGTCGTGGGCTGTCGAAGAGTTTTCAGCAACCTTGTGAGTAGTTTCCTTCATGAAAACGTACTGCGGTTCTCGAATGTCGTGCCAAATGAAACATCAGGCGGCCAGTGTGCAGCACATTTAGTCGTAGCATATTATAAGCGGGCTGAGCTCTTCTTGCAAGAGGACTTCTGTGGTAATTAAAAATCGCTCAGAATAGCTTACACTGTGCACCCAGGGTTTTTCTCATGCCATAGACCTCAGTTTGATTGCTGGATGGGGTGTGTCGATCGTTAAAGACTGGTAAAATTAGTACAAGTGATTAGTCTTGGCAGTCCCTGAAGGTGCTCGGCTGGTGCTGAAGGCTCCAAAACATCGGTGTTTGTTGATGCACGGAAATACCAAGACTGTGCATTCCAGCGTAGCGACAGCAAACAGTGGAGTCTTGGAGCGCAGTGTTCGTTAGCAATTTTAAGGTATGATCCACAAGTAAAAGCATAGACGATGTCATGGAAACAATACCAAGTGATGGTTCATGCAATTAAGTGTCTATTCAACCACTAGTATTCTACTGGACTTCACTGAAAAATCCGGCTGCAATAAACTGTTGGCTATTAGTGAACTGAGAAGTTTGAATTATAACTCTTGGTCAAAAGGGTTTCTGAGGGCGAAATATACTCCACTTTGGGCATTAATTGGAATCAGATATCGCAAATGAGGGATGAACACTTGTCAACTTTATGTTTATGATAGCAGACTTTGGGAAAATGGCACCGGTGTTTTGGGCTATCGGAGGATTATTGTCCTCGGTAAAAGAACATCTGTCAGTCACACATATCTGTGGTAACGTTGTGATAAAATTTTACCACATTTATTCAGTGAAACTGTTCATCGTTTTTGCCCACGTAATGAAAGAAACGACAGAGAGAGGAAGACGATGAGAACCTCGACCAACAATCTCATCCACATTCGAGTTTGGTTTGGACGGATGCTCACCTGGAGCCCAGCTGAACCTCTTGTTTACGATGTATGTCTTCAACTGATCTGAGTTGTAGTAATTGAGTTCAGCATGTATGTCGGTATGACCAGACGAACTAGAAATTGAGAATTCAGCACGGCGTAGAAAATAGCACGTATGTATTCGAAGTGAAGTATACATACAGTCCTTGAAATATTAAAACAAGAGCTTAGTCAATAGAGTAATGATTGGAGCAATAAGCATGTTTACCGCATAAGTACTGCAATATGTGCGTGCAATTTATTGCAACATCTCGAATACCGTACCAACTGAAGCATGCGGTTGCCCGGTTCAGTACATTCAGTTTGAAGAAGAATACTGAAAAGGAGGGTTTCAGCTGGGTTCCATGTGAGTCTCCAGTTAGAACCAAATTTGTATGCAGATAACCGTATTAGTCTGATTGCGTGCAATTCGGGTTCAAATAATACATAGGGTTGATGGTGACTCGGGGGCTACGCCTACCTGATGAGCTTCAAAAAGGATGAAATAGCTTATGGGCTATCAGAGAGCTTTCAGTAAACTTATGGTTAATGTATCACGTCCATGTGACGAGATCCTCTGAATGGTGGCCAAATGCTGAGATAAAATCAAATTATCAGAAAATATCAACCCGTTGACGTCTACATCGTTCAGTTTGATGCAAATTTTGAACCTCCAAACTGGACCACTGGATACCGATATATATATATATATATATATATGTATATATATAATCACTTTATCCAACGTGATTGAATTCACGGATAAATTTGCTGGTACACAAGAGTATAGGCAATCTTTCCGTTTCATCATAAGCACGTTTATGCTTAAGGATTGAACCCAATGGTTTAATTAAGCAGAGAAAAAGGCGTCCTTAAGCAGGCGAATTCTTCTGGAGTCGTTGTTACAGGCAAACTAATTCCCGAATCAGTGTGCACCGTACCAAAGTGAAAAATTGGAAAGACCATAAAGTTTTCCTTGGTATAGCACTACTCCCAAGTTGTCATCTGCACCATGTATGAAGGTGATTTGACCAAGAACGACTTTAGTAAATTTCGCTGAAGTAGACAAGTTCAAGATGATTCAAAATGAGCTTTTCGCCGACTGGGCATCTGCAGGCTATGTTAGAGAGGGTCGTAATTCAAGACCAAATATTTCCTCGCATACATCCACAACTGGTTGAGATGAGTGCAACACTCTGCGAGGAGGAAATGTGCCAAGATATACTCAAAGATTCACGGAAACTTGGGATATAATAGAAAATACTGTGGTAACTACAACTCTTCTGTGAACTGTCGATGTTGTACGGAACAGTAGATGGATCAGATACGAATCGGATAGCATAATCTTGCGGTGGTCCGAACTAGCCTGTCCTACTTTGGACTGTCCTACTTACTATCCTGGAAGAAGAGGCTACTACATTGCTTCTGTACCACTTTACTTATAAGCAGGATATAGATTACTACCCAGGGCCTTATTCTCAGTAGTCTTTAAAACACTGTGGACAAACAGAAGTCGCTGCACTGACGAGAAGTGTGCATACTTATTGTAATTCATCTGTTGGAACCAAGTCGAGCGAGGCTCATTGATAATAAAATATCCGGATAAGCTGCTTAGTGACCCGCCTTCACGTAGAGCTGAGCAAGCAGCGTCTAAAAATCAATGACACATTAGGTAATATGACGTTCTTGTGTGTGAAATAAGTTAAAAAATAATGGGTTTATCACAATGAATTCTTTACCACACAATCAGTTTTACCAAACCAATAATATCGCTTGATCGTCTACGAATACCAAATGAATGAGTATTCTACATCCTTGGGGTGTAAAGAAACGTTGACTTTTATTTTCTCCTAATAGGATACATTTTTAGCAGTCTGATGGATTCATCTGGTTAGGCTAACCTTGAACGAGAACTTATGCATAATATCAACATTAAAACGCCTGGGGTAAACCTCAAGCTAGTCGGAAGGTCGTTCTACCAACTGACCTAGACAGAACGCTCTGTGGGCTTACCATACGTCTGAATGATAGATTAACGGTTGCTACTTGTCACTGTCCTGTGTACTCTCCTCAATAGGACAGATATAGATATTTGTATGACAAAAGTGGTGCTTTGACGTAACTCGGTGAACAAAACTTCATCATGTTCTGTTTACAACGTTTTATCTGCAACACATCACGCACCCTTCAGCGATGTGTGACTGGAATGAAGTGATCCACTATGTTGGATATCTGGATGTATCGATTGTTATTTTTCAAACCGTTATGCCATATTTAGGTTTTACTGGCTGCAGGTGTGTTTGTTTTGTTAAGTGCTTCCCCATCAATCACGAATTCAGAATACCATAAACTTGAAGTCACTCGTTTGACTTGTATGGCTGTGTGAAATACAGCAATCTGTCTTGCTAAACCAAAACGGGCCACTCAATCTTAGCATTGAAAGAGGATGACGGAGGTCATTGAACTTGTTCATCGGAGAAAGGCAACAACTTCCTCATGTATCACATCCGAATTGTATGACAATGACTGCAAAGTATTTGCACTGCACCAGCAATGTCTAAACCTAATTTGAGTCCCATGAGTGATCGTTCCACAACATAGGTTGAAGTCCTTCTTCTCAATCAGTCCCACGCGGATTGAGTGAAACATAGTGCTGGATCTATTCTGGTAGGCGCTCTTACCACCTTCAAACTTTCACCCTTATGTTGAGGTAAACCATACGCTCTAGTTGCTTTATTCAACAGTCCATTTTAAATCTTCATATACCTTCAAGTGATACTAACCTTATGGATTATGCTTATCAGTCCACTTCGTCCTTACTGCAAAGCAACCGGTCTGTTCCAAGTATTTTGCGATATCGTACTCGCCGAAATAGAGCAAAGCTGCAACCCTAAATTTATATAGCTGCTATCATTGATCAAAACAGACCATCATAACACATCCTCGATTCTTCACACTTACTGAGCGGATAACAAAAATCACAGCTAAATTAACAGCTGAACGAATGAATTGGCTCTAAAGCCTTTTCACTCTTTCAGGTGCAACTTATCCCAACCTCCTTTTCAAGAAGTCCCATGTCTTTTATTCAAACATGTATTGTTGAGAACTAGGGTTTGCTTCATATACGAATCAAGGATGGACATGTCTGCCATATTCAGAGGTCAGGCTAATTGTAGCGTGTGCGTTTTCATATCAGGCGCCCGTGGTTCGAGTTCCGACACAGGTGGTGGGTTCTACTGTGTGAGACAGACTTAGTACAATTTAGCACTGAGTAACCAAACGTATCGTCCAAGAACAATGGGAGGCTCCCCACAAAAGGGCGACATGGAAGGAAATTCTTCAGCCCAAAATTATACAGCGTGAGCACATAAATTTGCCTTTTATACTCCTGCTACATATAATTTACTTCTTATCTCAATATATTTTGAACTTTCTTCTAATTTCAAACTACTTATTCAGTTTCGGATCGTGTCAGATAGAAAGACAAGGATTATGGGTATTTTCGTCTGACGATATATGTTTGAAGCCAAGGCAGCAACCAAAAGCTCACGGTGAGCTGAACAACTGTAAGTCTCCATTCTGTAATCAAATTGTATGTTAAGGATTATTCGAAGTCACAAAATGGAAGATGTGGATATGGAGGAATCTTACACGGTTGAAAAAAAGGAAGACCCCGTAGCTGCAGCATAGCTATCGTCACGTGGTTTGTGTGGCGAAGAGAACCCGTGTTGGATGACACCTCGGATATGGACGAGATAAATTTGTCTCGATTGGTGCAGTCGGGCAAATTTTGGGAACACACTGACTCAAACAAAGTTGAGTGGCGTTGCACTGAGAAAAGTATGACGGCCTAGTCTTCAAGGTTAGATGAACGGATACCACATTTTCATTCAAATCGTTCAAAGAAATGCTGCTAAACCTGCAATGAAGCAGTCAAATTGATATCACGTGATAAATTCTAAATTCGATCCACGTGTTCAGGTAAAGACTCGTGATTCATATAGTATAATGTGGTAGACAGTTATTTCGAACAGAAAAGTGCAGATGACACCGATAAATTTGATGTCTCTTTCTATAGCATATATACCTGGATTTGAATAAAGGGAACGTATATATATAAAGATTGGTATCCAAAACAAATCTGCCAGTAATTCGATCCCTCAGACGTTTGTTCACAACGGATAAGTATGAGAGATTTGCCTGGAGTTGAATGTGATGCTACGCACAACCTGCGTAGTGGGCAAACACGAAGAGGCATTTTAGGACCCATCAGTAAGCCCGAGCATGAGGATGTAACAGTGAGCAAGGCATTAGTACTTTTACACCAAGCTTGGCGTCATCCCCCGATTTCCCCTGTTTCGGGATACTGCCGAACCCCCTACTGGTAAACTGCCTTAACAGTGCGCTCCAGAGGATGTCTTCATCGCGCTATTTAGGTTGGTTGGTCCGAAACACAATAGCCTGGTCATCAAATAGCTACTGCTACTGTCACCTAGTGGCATGACAGTAGAGTTGCACAGATTTTAGTTAAAACCGGGAGCAAACTTAACTTTGATAGACGCTAAATAGAAATGTATGATATTTATTTGGGCGGTTCACTGGCACGTGTATGGTGGATCAGCAGTTGGTAGGCTGGTCACCGGTGAATAAGATTCTGCTCAGGTATGTGCATTTTCGAGTTCCAAAGTACCAACTGGCTGTGGTTCTACTCTACTTTGTATAGCCATTACTAACGACTGGTCTTATTACCAGCATTTAGACGCATTGTACCTCATTACGTACGAAAGTTCGTCAGATCACCCTGTTGATAATCCAAGAAGTCAAACTGCGACTAGGATTTTCTGAAGTGACATGATGGTTTTCATAATATCGGAACTTCGGACGTCCTTGAGTTCGAGCTCCTTTCTTCAAATAACCGTAAATAAGTTGTTTCTTGATGTTGTTTGAGGTGCTTCGTTTTATCTAGTCTGTTCTGCTTAGCTAGTTTTACATCGAGGTGCACTCAATTCTGTTGGTTCGTTGAAGAAACTCTGCAAACTGGAGTTGATATGACCGCTGAATTCAAAATGTCTTGCATGGGTGCTGTAAGTGAAATTTGTCAGGCATTCTGATGTGCCGTTGACACAGTCTCCACGTTTCACTTCCCTACAATGATGAAGACTGTATGACAGCTTGATTCACTGCTACCCTGGTGTCTGCGTGCAACATGTGGCTGACCCAAACAAGTTCGTTTAGGCCACAGACCAAGCGCCGCCGAAGAAGCGGAAATTCTAACAATATATGGTGCAGACGTTGTTAATTTGGTCTCCTGTTGTAACTCCTAGGTAAGTTAATAAGAGGTAAGTAATTCAGAATACTTGTTGCGACTGATTCAATGTGTGAACGAAGCTGTGGTTAACCGCTGTATTGGCTTTTTTAACTATGCAAGTAAAATATAACCCCCAGTCAGTGGATCCTTGACTCTAACAGTTTTCGTATCATCGTCGAGTGTGTCTAGTTGAAGAGATGATCATCTACGCAGGTTTGAAGTAGCTTGCAATCACAAAGCGCTCTCATGACTGTTAGCCAGATACAGAATTAGCAATTCTGGAGTTAGAAGGCAACATTGCTTTGCTCCTGCTTTGACTTGCAGCCCGGCAAGGACACCTACTCAGGCCCTCATAGCATATTGAAGGAAAAGAAAATGTTAGCAGTCATTTGGGGAAAAACCAAGGTGGTAAAAAACCAAGCATAGTGTCTCCCTGTTTATTGCATCAAAAATTTTCATAAAGCCTTCAAGCAAAGCACATAACGGTTAACTTCATTCCATATGTTTTTCTTGCAGCTGACGAGCGAAAATTACGGTCATTCATGATAAATCCTCTTTGAAATCCGCATTGCTTTTCAGGTAGAACGCTCACTCGACCGGCTGAGAAGGGCGAATGGACATTTCGGAAAGTAATTTGTTTTCTGCGGCATTACTGCCTTTTTACAGTTTAGTTATCGCCCTCCCAAGTTCACTGTTCTTAGGTGGGTTGTGAAATTTCATTTCGATAGGGACCGGAAGTAACTGTGTAAGATAATCCAAATATATGTTGAGTGTTGTAATGTTGTAACAGCAGTCAGAATATCATCAAACTTATCAGGCCTTCGACCGGTGCGTGGCTCCTGGTTGTGTCTGAGATATTGCACTTTCTGTAGGAAGATTTATTTGGGATCTGTTTCAAGAACGAATTTCCAGCCAATGCAGAACCATTGCAGCACTAAGGCAGGCACGCCAAGGTGGAAGATACTGGTTGGGATATATATATATATATATATATATATATATA
>NW_008751660.1:1487081-1534838 GCF_000715545.1 Opisthorchis viverrini
TATATATATACTGAACGAGGGACATGACAAGATCGAACAGTTTGTACAACTCAGAAGTAATCTTGGAAATTTCTCTAGGTTAGCCTATATCCTACATTTTTACTCATAGTAGGTCTGGAATGAGCTGGGTGAGGGGTGGGTGAATCAAACATGATGGTCATTTTAATCCAATCCTCTCTTCAAAAACACACTGAGCTGGTATTTCTGAAATTACAATTTCCAGGGTTTCGCAGCCATTGGCCTCAGTACTGCATCTGTTGTCGTTGTTGCCATTGTGTGTCTGGATTTCGGTGGGTCTACCGGCTGCAGCCAATCACATGTTCCCCACATTCTCTCATTCGATCACGTGATCAACAGATGATGGTAATAAAAATAAAACGTCAAGTTCTAAATACCAAGAAAGGAGTTGTCGAAATCTCCAAGATAACCTTGAAATGGGTGCCCATAATCCGGCTGTAAATTGTCACGAAGTTTGGTAGATAATGTTGTCTATTCTCAATCAATCCAGCTGCCACAGGAAGCTGCGTCTCAGAAATACGAAACATCTCCTTATACCTCTCTGCTTAAAGCAATCCCTGGAGGTAGTGGATTTCGAAAACAATTTTCGACCATTTGCAACTCGAGGTACACAGAGCGTACCCAATCTGCAGAGCCTCTGAAAGACTCAGTTAATCTGCAATGCATAAGACGGTATTTCAAATGAAGCTGTTAGACCTTTTTTATCTTAAAAAGGGCAATTGTGATTTCACTGCGGTATGGCAGAACTTGAATACTGACCGCCAAGATTTGTACTTCTCAGGCACATCAGGCTGGCTCCAGGTGATAAATTTGAACATCCAAGGACGAATTGCTGAGAAAACGAAGGATAAATAACCACTGATCTACAGATCCAATGGAATACCAACATGTTGAGTATCAGAACGGGTTGGAGAATCCGTTGAAAAAAATAAAACGGTCGCTGGCTCTAAGCAGTGAACATAGGTTGTAGTGAATGCAGTGAATTTCATCTTTGTTGCAAGAAATACGTTCAGAATAATCCAAGTGCCTCACCGTTGTTCAAGGTAGATGCCTCGGGATTCAGTACCTTAATGGTTTCCGGAACCAATATTCAGCTATCACTGACCAACATTCGAACGCATTTGTGAAAGTTGACTGTTAAGTTACGGACTTTAAAGGAAGTTTACCTTAACTTGAATACGTGGAATAAATAGGAGATAAACCTATTGCCCCTGCACCCCCCCCCCCCAGAAATTCATTGAAAATTTGGATAATATTGATGCGTGGTCATGCTAGTTCAATTATATGCTGCTATTTTCGTCAATGAATTTTGAACTCTCATCAAGCCTTTCGAATAGCTTTACGGACCTGAATCAACTTCACAGGCTTTCGAGATGTCTGGAGTGATGTAACGGGGTTGAAGTAGCATGAGACGCACCTTTGGACCCAAAAAATGTTCTATGTACCGATCGAACTTCCAGTGTTTACTTTCGATGAAACCAAAACTAGTATAGGTGAGAAAACGAGCAACATGTTAGTAGGTGAATGAGATGCTGTTTACATATGACTAATGCTCAATTGCAATAGGTTGGCGAATTGTTAGCAGTACACACAGATGTAAGAGACTCCCACTGTGAGAACGGTAAGATCTATGATGAAGGAGTTCTGGCGATTTTCCATTTGAATACGAAGTATGAAAAAAACACCGGCCCATTAGATGGTAGTCCCTGCTGTTGGTCGTACCGTCTGCAAAGTTTATGAGAAGTGAAGTGAAGAATTTCTGATACACAGTGTGGCTCTGTTAATGAATGGAGATGTCCAAGCTACCTTATATGTTCGGAGTGATGTTGCTCAGCAGTTCCAGTTTAGCCGTATGGTGTTCTAATCAACATCGCGAGAACTTGCCACAGACTGCGTCCCCAAGGCTATACGATACGGCATACGGCAAAAAGGTAAGGGATGAATTCCAGACAAAAGGGTCAATACCGGATGCTTTTAGTGCCCATGTCTGAGCTTCAGAAACACGGTAGTAGCTTCGAGTTGCATGATTTTATTGAGTGAAAGCGTATTACAGCTGATTACGGTAATTTTCTGTTACTTTTATGCAGGTGCGGAGTAAAACGGTCGACATGAACATATAAAATTCGGGTCCTCTTGTCTGTTTGAGGTTGCATTGAATGCGAACTGTAAATCCCTCCAGTCTTGTAGGTTTATATCACCCTTCAAATTAATCACCTTCGATGGCAGCTAGATGAAGGATGATGTTTTATCTACCGATGACAAGACAGACTGTGCGAAACTAGATGACTAAAGCGGAAATGTTCTGATGACACGAGATAGTTTCCTGATCTGTGCACACCGCAGAATAATCGTTCAACGCCATCCGAACAGCAAATTTAGTGGATAATAATTGTGGGTTGTTAGGGCATGACAACGTACTTTTACTCAATAACTCAGATTAGACCGACCAATCTTATCTGATCAGTCTGACAAGACTCGATATAGCCCCTGAACGCGGCAACAAGTCCAAAAGAAAGAATGATTCACAAAAGCACGTACCTTTGACAAACTCCTACAACCACAATAGAATCTGGGACAGAACACAGTAAATTCAATACACAAGGAATTTTCTTAATGCCAGTTTTTGAAGCGCTAAGAATGAAAATACGAACTGCTAAGAGATCCGGTTTTTTCAAGTTGCAGTTTAGTAATCCGAAGGATATTTTGTTACCAAACTGGTGGCATAGCGACCTGACTTGGAGACAACAAACAATGGGTTCGCGATGTTCGCGGAATCACTCACCGACAGTTGCAGAAACACAGTATCACGCTTTCGTTCCAGTCACGTTTAGTGAACATGAACTGCAAATTTGCCTAGCCCTCCTGAGTGAGACACTGGTTGCGCGATGTTATGTGAAACATGTCCTTCAGAGACGAAGGAGCGTGCAGCTTGTAGGTCGATGTATACAGGTAACCGACGAGAAAAACTACCACTGACATACCTTCATGCAGCAGCGATTGCATTCTTCTATTTATACCGTCAAAGCTAGTTGTTACTGAGGCAAAGTACCGGAGAAGGAAACATCTCCAGCTCCGGCACATTTAACGGGCTGTATGATGTGAGCAAGGATGCAATGACAGAAAAGTGAACAAAATGATCCGGAATCGGTCAGCTCTGAAGACCTCACACATCAACCTGGAAATTTTTTAGATTGTTTTGAGGCGCTCAAGGCAAGTAATAGGATTGTTGTAGAAGTTCGAGAAAGTGTGTTGTAGATAGAGACTGTCTCTCACCGTCAACAGCAAATCGAAACCTGTCCTTGGCTGGTAAACGCATGGGCTCTAAAAGAAGGTGCTCTAGTGGCTTTCGGGTCTGTACGGTTACTTTGGAGCAGTTTCGAGGTTTTCGGATATTGTTACCGAAATAATATGCTTCTTCTGCAGTAGGATCTGAGTCAGACTGTGGCGATTAAAGTGCTAATTCGAAGGAGCTTTATAGCCTTTATTAGGATGTCTGTGAATCCAGTTCAGTACAGGTTTTGTCAAAGACGAGTAGCTCGTAGTCATTTTTCACTGGTACCAAGACAAAAAGCATTCCATTAACAAACGGATCTACGCCAGTCAGATTATCTAAAAAAAATTATGCTGTATCACACCACTCCGCATCCGCCGGTGGTAAACCAGCACATTCCTCGATCTTCTGAATTCTGAGGTGCACCAACGTTTCCAGATGGCTGGTCTAGGTCCAAAACGTCTCACAATTATGTGCACGCACCTGAAGATGAATTCACGTCAGGTGGGCGTATTCGCCACACCCACTTTCACAAACCCAGTATCCACAACACATTTTAGTAGATAACAGCAGGTAAACGTGTCGCTGTATCAGCCAAACGAATTGTGCATCTACAGTTTTTCAACTAGACAGGACAACTGCACGATAAGGCCGGTTGCGCATAGGTCAGTGTGGGGGTGAAAAACCCTCAAGCATTTGCTGAAATACTCCCATGGCTGGTTTAGAAGCTTCCATAGCCTGTTCTTCAGGATCCAAGCTAGACTTAGAGGACTGATGAGTGCAGCGTACTAAACCTGCAACCGATGGAGATAAAATCTGGATCGCATGTTATGAAACCACATGTGGTGAAATCGTAGATTCGACTGAAGTTTAATCGATTCATCGTATCCCTCAGACATCTTATGATTTTGTGTTAAGGAGTGAGTTCACCGCCTGGTATTACACTTGGAAGGTAGGTACCTGTCATGACACCACTTGGCCGGGTGCATAACATCTGTTTAATCCTTGATGCATGTGATGGAAAATGCAGTTGGCCGGATTCAAACGGGGTCCAAGCCCTTAGCCTACCAGTCAAATGCAACATTGTATCTATTCCACTTAATGGACAGTACATTCTCCTTCACTGCCTTTGATGCACGGTTGAATCAGGTTGGACAGTGATGTATACGTTTCGACAGCTCACTAGACCATTTTATCGTCCGCGCTCCAGGTAAGATTCGTGTGGACTCCAACTTAATTTGCCAATAAGTGTTTGTTCCCATGTACGTCCTTCCAACTTGGTAGGAATTCCGATATTCCGCCAAGTTGACTGTTTGCGCTTCGTATGGGAACGCATCCTTGCCTGTAAGGTGTCACGAGAACAAGTTGCCTGACAGTCTGAGTTCACAAAGAGGCATTAACAGTTACAGTATGCGTCCTTTACCTGCTTAGCCATCATGATACCTGTTGGCTCTATGTATGGCTTTGACACAGGTTGGTTCCGCAAACCATCTAGCGGACTGCTCGATCATCGACGTTGAAAAAGCCAAGCATGCGTACGTGAACAGGGGATTCAGTTTAGACTCTCCGTTCTTGCACTTCAATGATTAGTCCGACACAGGTTGGTTCCGCAAACCATCTAGTGGACTGCTCGGTCATCGACAGTGAAAAAGCCAAGCATGCGTACATGAACAGGGGACTCAGTTTAGGCTCTCAGTTCTTGCACTTCAATGATTAGTTCTGAGCTCAGTTGGGCTAACAAGTGTCTCTCTCCAGAATTGATATTTTTTGGTTATGTGATACGGCGGACTTCAGTAGCAAATCATGTATTTGTGAAGACTGTACTCACGTAGAGGGCTGATCCATAGAAATCATCCCACCACAGTGGGATTTCATGTTCCCCAGAAGGCAAGCAATCGAACCAACGATTCCGAAAACACTGCTTGCTAGGGATGGGGCGGACTAGTGTGTAAGTAGTCTCAATCAGCCGTGTTTTTACTTCGGCTTACCCCCCATCGATTCACTTGTAACGACCATATTCACCATTTTTACATCGCACCTGTCCCATCACGCGGGCCTACCCCAAATTCGGCTTCATTCGACGCATATAGACTCGATCTTCTGGATGTCTATTCAAGGTTCATCCACTATCTGTTTAATTTCGCATTGCTTTTTTGGGATTAATATACCGAATCATCTCAAGCGCGGTTATAAGGTTTTTGAACTCAGCACTAACGTAATGGATTCAGAAACCCTATTGCACACTACGGATGCATCGCAATAGAGCATTCTTGGTACAGACGAAATGGGATTTCATTTTTAACGATAGCACTCTCCATAGAAGACAGAAACTGTTGGAGAGTTGAACCAGGTGACACGTATCACTCAAAGGCCTAAGGCGCTTCTTACCAGAAAAGTTGTAAAAGTCTGAACCTGCCATGCGAATTCGAGTTGTAAGTTTTCCTACCAAGAGTGTTGCAATCCGCTTGCTGACCTCAAAGCCCTGGAGCAGTTTACAACTAACGAAAACGAGCAAAGTCCGAACATAACGCGACGGAGCACTGGCATGTCCAACAGAGTGGGACTGCATATTCGTGTGAATGTTCCAAGAGATGTGGGGTCTTACAAACTGACTTATCCGCCAAAGACCTGTTGAAACTTTGGGGAGCCAGACAGGGTAGGCCTCTGTTCAATGATCCCAGAGATATGCCTGAGTGATGCACATCCTTCACTGAAAAAAAGGTGTGGATTATTTTAACGATCTGTTTACTACTGGTGAATGCTCCGATTGTTTGTCTAACCAGCCATCGATCTTTAAGTAGGAACCACCGACTGGTAGACAACGGGTTTAGAAAATCAGCCAGGGGCTATGATAAGAACACGATGTGAGCCTCCAGGGGTCACATTTTTCAGTTCAGCTTTTAGTCAATCTGCGAACTGTACATCCCAATCAAGTGTCAAAATCCGAATGCTTCGAAAAGCCGATTCTGTGCGAATTACAATGTATTCAAATTGTATGTAACATGGGAAATTCCTACTAGCTCATACTCTGCGCAACAAGACGAGTCGGGTTTTGACACCTTTTATTAGTGAATGACTTTCTTGCTTGGTTGGGCCAACGATATATGAGTGATCTTTTTCAACATTTTCCTATAATCACCGCATGTTGACTTCTGCTGCTCTTACACTATCCAATTTACTTGTTGTCTCTTGTCCAAATCAAAGCACATTTTGCCGCACGGAATACAACGGAGTGTAGGATCTGATCAAATGTAGTCGAATATAGTCGGTTGTAGTGGTAACAACTTGCTGCGCCATAGGATCACTTGATGGGGTATGATTTACTTGATTTTAGTGAACTTAGCGAGTGGTCCATCCCTGTTCTGACCCGGTTCAAATGTGTTCACATGGCAGCCGTAAACGAAAGACGTATCCTTGATGTAGTGTAGGGGACCGACTGAAGTAGACCAAAGTGTCGATACTACGATATAATCTCGGCTGATTCCAGAGGCGAACCGAACGGAAGATGAACAGCACTGTCTTCTTTGTTTTGTTTTTCTTGTCATAAAAACTGCACTCTTAATCCCCTGTTTTCAATCAGGCCATTTTAGATCAAGGTTCGGATAATGAACATCAAATACCGAACAGCACACGGAAAAGTGGAGTTTGAATTCACTGTCAGTGCTAGGATGAGATACCACAACTGACCAATGCCAGCTGGTGGTGAGTACTACCAAGCAGGTCGAGTTTGACTTTGGTCAAGCTGACTTTGTGTCCAAAAGCAGTTGGACAGTGGCCGAAATGTGACGTTAAAAAGGTAGACTGGTAACCGGAACCGGGTAGCGAAATGACAATGAACCTTGAATACCGTTACAGACGCGTATAATCATCGTGGCGTTCTACAAAATTCGAAGTGGTGCCTTCAATGTCTCGTCCAACGGTCACGGTACAATCGACCCGGCGGAAAACAAGGTCTGTCTTTAACGTTTAAGCCAAAGCCTTCAACAAGCACTTCACTTCCTCGCAATTTCTTGTTGATTCGTGAGCAAAGCAACTTGTACATTCAAGTCACGGTACAATCGACCCGGCGGAAAACAGGGTCTGTCTTTAACGTTTAAACTAAAGCCTTCAACAAGCACTTTACTTCCTCGCAATTTCTTGTTGATTCGTGGGCAAAGCAACTTGTACATTCAACTGTAAAGCCCTTTCGGTGCCCAACTGCCATGCCACCGAAGAGAAGTACGAGGACTGTCAGGTTATCCAAGCACACACGAGAAACCGAAATGCCAATGTTTGGTTCGAACTGCGGGCCTTCTGGTGAGGGAATTCGCACCTTGGTCAATGAGCTATCTTGAACTCAATCACCTATCCTACTGGATCAACAGGCCGGTTGAGGCCTGTCCGCGCTGTAGCAATTGAAGCCACTATCCACGACGCCGGCGGTATGGAGCACGGGTGTTTGGAAAGGCGGATAGATATTTCATCCGAAGACGAAACATGTATTAACGACAATGTGAGTTTACAAGACAATAATTTCTCGTCTTAAAAAGGCTAGGCGCAAGAGTATGTACAAAAGATAGCTGAGCGTACTGTTGTGATGGAATGAGGACAAAATGACTGACCTACAGGTTTATCTTTGGTAAAATGCAAGCCAGATGATAAATTGGCAAAAAGTTATAAACGGAATTTCAGGGATAATATAAGCCCCGAAGTAAAGGGAAAGACAAAATGAAAGCTGAATAGAAGGGGGCGTGCACAGCATGTTGAAACAGCATCTGGACGACGCATGAATCACAGACATGTTGAAACTAAGAACGGATACTTCGATATGGCAATGTAGAACAGAGCTCTGGTTAAAGTCACCGTGAACAAAATCAAGAAATATCTTCTAGCTGAAATTCCAAAAGTAATTCATTTAATTTGGCAACTATCGGTTGGAGCATCTTCACACAATTGGCAGCACCGGATAGTACCTAGAACAAAACAGTGTAATCAGTACTGATAGACAACAGCAAAAAAAGAATAACCACAGAACTGCATAGAGTAAAATTTGCACAACGGTGTGATATTATGGACTGGTTAAAAAACATACGACAAGTGAAAGTTACAAATCCACCGCTAAAAGCAAGTCAATCCGTAAGATTTTTGTCTGGATGTGCTCCGCAATGTTCCAAAAAGTACCAACATAAGAAATTCAGTCTTACTGATAGGAACGTTGAAACGCTCCGGTAGGAGGTTTTAAGTGTTCAACTTTGTGAGATGGCGGAAGAATCAAAGGTAGTGCCTTTTCTACCAAATGCCACCACGGTGGCCACAGGAGCCATGCTTAGAAGACGGCATTGTGTTCTTTCGACGTAAAAGAGCGAAGAAACAACCACCTTCGGCATGCTTTTCTATCGTTCGACCCTACCTTATTATCGAACCGAAGTACTGTATCCCTACACAGCAAGGATATTGAGTGAGCCAATGAGCCATCCCTCGCCAGCAGATATGCACTGCCATGACTTTATCCAAGTTATTCACTACAACTTTGTTTTTTCGATAGTCAGGGATGATGAAAGGCTCCCTGTTCGTTCGACTACTGGGACTCGACCATATGTAGCTTGGGCTCATCAGCACTGCCTGCTCTTTCTCCTTATAACAATATGGAACGATTTGTTTATTCTCACGAGGAGCCCACAATCCAAATTGGGGCTCCATCACCATACAAAAAGAAGTAGACGTTCACACCAAACGTGACCAGGAAGATTTTCATACAGATCCCCTAAATCTGGTGGAAATGTTAGAAAAGGATCGTTCCAACGAAGCTCCGTGAATACACTGCAACCATACGATACGTTCTATCAATTGCTCGAATGACTGGGAGAAGCGATGGAAAACCTACGTGATAATGTGGATGGTTGTTGCGATCCTGTCCAACGTACCCGAACTTTTTGAGTTCACAAAATCGTTAATCGTATGGACATATCAACCATTCGAAGCGCTGTAACCAGTAATAAGCAGTACGTAAAGTAACCACTTGCGTCCTTTCCCATTTCCATTCAAACTCCCCCCCCTAGTTGCCACCCACTGGAACTCCCGAAGAGGAGGACAATGACACAGAGTCTACCAGTGGTGGACGTTTTCAATAATGATGATGGTAACGATCGTTCAGCTGTAACACCCTTCTGGTGCCTAGCTACAATGCCACTCGAGGGCTGAGTACTTCCAGGTTGCCCAAGCCCAGACAGAGACAGTTGACATGTCAGGATAGGATTCGAAACACGTACCTTCCCGTCAGTGAATCTGCGCTTCAAACACTGAGACGTCTCGGGCTCGTTTTTCAGTAGCAGGCATGAGTAGCGTAAACTAGATGTGAAATTGACGTAGAACAGATGATGATTTGGAAGACCATACAATGTTCGACCGAAGAGATGGAGTCCTTGGACGAGACTCAAACCCGTTACCTCACTTCTACTGAGCGAGTGTTGTACCAGCTGAACTACGGCCGATACTGCCCCAGTACTGTCATCTTCAATTGATTGACGCCCTTTTAGTTTGTCAGAAAGGGGGGGGGGGGGGGGAGAGGGAGCTGTCTCCTCGATAAGAGCTGTGTCCTCCTGAGGGAGGGGAGAAGTACGAAGAAACTTCTACGTCTTTTGCACCCGCGTAATGGAAAGTCCGGTGTTCTTGGATGCTTCCATTGACGTATGGCACCTTGTAATGAAATTAGTCACCTCAGCCTCAGTCCATACTTCCATAAACTGGAATATGTGACATGAGACATGCTCCTGAAGCTGAGGCGCGCCTGCATGCTCGTCGTTGGAACCTGTCTCGGAAAGGGCTTGTGCTGACTAGCTGGGTCCAAATCAGTACCAAAAATTAAAATTATTGTCTAGCGAAGATGTGGTTTGATATTACAGCAAAAGGTCAAATACTAGGAATGGAAGAAATATACATATTGTCTGGCTTCTGTGACTCATTCGTTTTCCGACTGTGCTGCACGCTCAGAAATGGTTCTTTCTGAAACCATTGATAATTTGAATCGCGTCACATACATAATAGGCGGTAGAGGGACAGATAATGTCGGAAGTGATGATACAGACATCAGATGTTCTTATGTGACAGTGGCAGACAAAAGGAAAAGAGCACTTTTTATAAAGGAAACCGATCATGGATTGTCGAACAGCAACCTTATGAGTAGTTTCCTTTCGCTGAGCTGGGCAATTTGATTGCAAACGTTTCATCACCAATCGAGGTGACATCATCAGTGCGTTATTGGGGAGCGTAGTTGTGCATAGCGGTGGGTTAGTGGTTGTGCAAAACTACGCTCCCTAATAACGCACTGATGACGTCACCTCGATTGGTGATGAAACGTTTGCAATCAAATTGCCCAGCTCAGCGAACAATCCAAGGACTATGAGTGCACTTCTCCAAAATTCAATAAAGCGCGAAATTCCATGTATCTGAGAATAAAACGTGAAATAAGGTGAGTTTCTGTCTCGGACCAAAGTGACCCGAAACACCACAAGTTTACGATTTTTTGTAGGGACACTTTGGATAATTCAGACTGGTTTATTTTCACTTTACTGCTACTACTATGACAGCTACAAACCGGAAGAAGCCGAACCGCAATCTTACCAAAGTCAAACTCGAAAAACAGGCAAAAATGACCGATTTTGTATCTTATCCACTCATCCGACCACTAGTTCCGTGCCAGTTCTCAATTTGAATGGCCTTGAAGCAATCGGTCACGCGTGTGCTGCAGTCACATGCGTGACGGAAGTTGACGCCATGCGACGGATCAATAAACAAGCGCAAGAAGAAGTTGTCTGCTTTTCCAGTCGCCGTTTCAATAAGTTAAAAATCGAAAAAAACGACTGAACAAAGAGAAAAAGTGCACATTGGAGAACCGGTAATGAGTTTGCCGAGTTTAGTTAAGTTTATCAGCTATGAACCATGTAACAAGAGTACTTCGGTTTGTGCCACCTGAGTTTGGATCGCCAGAAAAAGGGAGGGCAGGAGAGATATAGTCAGGTATTGGAGGTGATGGCAGAACCAGTTGTTTGCTGTTGAATCTGCCCAATTGCTTGAAGAAACGAGAAACTGGGCAGCTACAAACTGAAAACAATAGTTCTGAGGCAAGGGCACCACTGGCTGCTTGACTGAACCATATCTGTCAGTGTCCCTAGGAATCAGTGAATTGAGTCTCATGGTACCTATCCAAAGAGATGGCAATTATCGACTGAGATTACTGTCTTCATACTTCGTTACCAAGTAACAGCCTCACCGATTCTCGGTCGTTTCCACTCAGCATAGCGCTGGGCAAAAAGAGTTCTGTGGAATACCCGGTCCTCTGACAAATCCTAACCAGCGTAAACAATGAACCACGGGCAGCTCAACCAACCAGGAGAGCCCCTTCGTCCTATCTCAGCATTACCACGTCAATGTTTCGGCGAAACCAACTACAAACGCCTGGAGTTTCCGTACATCTTATGCGCGCAGACGCCATGCTTCTGATCCACAGAGCAGTTTGAATCGCACGATCATAGTGCACACAGCCGCAAAATAGACAGACTGACTGCACGACGGTGCCATGATAGCGATTTTGACACCATGACAGTTCTTTGATTTCAATGATCCCTACCACGAGTTTCCTGTGAAGTATATAAGCAAAAGAAGCTTCCACTCCAAATAGAGGCCGTCAACTGTTGCAACATCGAACTTGATGAGCCGTTCAATTTCCCTGTGTATGAAGTGCAAACTAACTTTCAAATCGAACGACCGATACCTCATTATCTTACTTTTACTAAACTGATGCTCAAAGTTTCGGTCAACTCAGGCAGCCTTCATTCGGAGCGAAATGATCAAAATCATATGGACAAGAGGACACGTGTAAATTAGTGCCAACAGTGCAGTAACCAACATTCTATGCGCCACTCTAATTAGTCAGACACATGTATGGACGTGCGAGTCGGGCCTGGAGAGCCACATGTGCATGTTCAGACAACAAAATGTCATTGGCCTTCATTTAAACTGACAAACGCGGTTTGGAAATGAATGACAATGGATTTCACCCAAGCCACTTTGGCTTTGCCGAAAGTACTGCGTGACTTTCTGCCAGGCAGTAAGTACAATTGCTGAGTCTTCTAGTTCGTGAGGTTGAGTACTATTCTGGAGATAAAAACGTGTCTGTTACGCTCAGCGATGAGTACGCGCAGTTCTCTCACAGTTTCGCTAAACTACGTATTTCATAAACGCAATCGGTTTGATCATTCTCCTGTGGGGGCTATTTTAGGTGCACCAAGTACCCGCGTTTTATGTTATCTGGTCGGATCACCACGCGTATACTAAATTGTGATAAGATCGTGCGTATCACTTCGGACGTGCCGTTCCTACACGCGGCATTTGTATAGTTGTTTGGGTCATTTTTATGCTTTCAGTTGGTCGTAGGTTGCTTCGTTTCATCGTGTTTCGAGCATATCGGCACTCTAATACAATTCATTAGGGGCTCTCCTATCACATCAAAGGTCGCAAATATATTTCTGGGATATTTGGAGTCGAAACTAGAGGAAGTAGGTGAACACTAATCGCGTGTGTTGGTGAAGGTGCTTACTTTCAGCAACACCTTGTGCAGTGATGTGACAAGAGACCCACAAACATTCATTGCGTTCCTAGATCGTCTGATCAAAATTAGCACAACTGCGTGGTATGAGCACAGTGCAGTCACCCCATATGAGCACATCCACTCTCTGGTAAACGATGGAAATGGTAAAACCACGGAACTAGAAGGAATCACTTGTCGAGCGCCTAAAGGGGTACAGGACTATCGAGCAACCTCGCGCTTTGTACAGACGGTGAGTATGAGAATAATCTAACGTAATAAATTGTCCTTGGAATCACCTTATGTGGCTTAGTGTTAATTTATACTTTGGATAAGTTGTGCGAGTAGTTATTAATCAAAGTTGGTATCGGAAACACTTAACGTGGTGTCCTGCTTTCAACACTTCTAGAGTTTGCAAGTACAATGAACGCGTCAATGCATACGACCCATTGCTAGCGTCTGTTCACTTGGAGATCCTGCCTAGTGGAACTTCAACTGCATATTAGCGCCAGCAAGCAATGTCGGACTTAGTGATCCCACTGCTAGCTGGGTTCAAAACCGCTGGCAGCGAGGGCGTTTTGTACAAATGGTGCGAGTCCGAACGGTGGGCTGGCACGACGGAACACGTGCATGTTAGATGAAACAACAAGAAGGGCGAAACCGGTCGTGGACAGTCGAAGAGTTTTCAGTAACCTTGTGAGTATTTTCCTTAATAAAAATGTACTTGATATTGGTTCGTGAATACACAGGGGACTTTTTTGAACTTCTGTTAGATTTGTTCTCTATTTACCAAACAAGCCCTGAGTTTGTAACCCTTACTGTTCACCCTACCACGACTGAGTCTTGTCGAATTGCAGCACAGTTTTCGCATGCTAGCATAAAATATACTGCGATATCTCGAATATCGTGCCAACTGAAACATGAGGCGGCCTGTGTGCAGCACATTCAGTTGTAGAATATCATAAACAACAGATTCAGTTGAGTCTCTCGTGAAAACCAAATTGATTTGCAAATGAGTGTATTTCTCGAAAAAAACAGTCCAATTTGGGTTCAAGTAGAACATAAGGTTGACGGAAACTCTGGGACTGCGCCTACCTGATGAACCCCAAGAAGGGCGAAACCGGTCGTGAGCTGTTGAAGAGTTTTCAACAACCTTATGAGTAGTTTCCTTCATGAGACAAGAAGACGTTTGTCCTGAATCAAGTATGGAACTACTATGAGGCGGTGTAAACCCAATCTAATTGGATCAAAAGCGTGAAATTTCAAACCTATATGCATGGTCAAAAGAAACTTACAGCTGTCATCAGGAATGCGTTAAATCAAACAATAGAACTTCGTCACGTATGCGACAGGCTGACTGAAGGACCATGCCACTCGTGAGTCAAGCCCAGGACAAAACATGAGGACTGGCTGGTGTGCGGCTTAGTCCATATGATGATGGCTGCCGCCAGTAATATTTAGAGTTTAGCACACCGAAGAGTACACCGTGCTCACGTGAGAACAATTAAACAGCGAAAGATAATTGTGCTCGATTCGGGTCAGCTGCCTGTCTGCATTGGTTAGTACCCAACTCCAGGTCATGCACGCTCCGTTAAACATGATTTGACGTGCACCTAAAGGTCGAAAAAATGCGTCCTTTGTTTTGCCGGCAGCTGTTCATTCGTGTTATTCGTGCTTGGTCAAATTAATCATCGGCCAATTTGTCGTGTTACAATTAACCAGGTTGTGCTAAGCTATCCGAAGGGACCTGTGCTTTTAGAGCCTCTACATATCCGACAGTCCACTGCAGTTTCGTCGGTCTGGAGTTCACCAGGTTGGATCAGTCCCTGGACTTCCACCAATCTTACTTCATACTTGAAAATTAAATTGAACAGACGAGCAGATAGACACTCAGTTGAGACTTGAGCTGATACTGACGGGACACTCAAAAGGATCTTTCTTCGGCTAAATGTGGTGCTGTCTCACTTTTCAGTTGGAGCGAAATTCAGTATATCGAAGTAATTTCCTTGACTTGATACTACTTATAAGGCTGATAAAATTATTGAACCATCTATTACAAGCTTTGCCATTTTCGAAACTCAACTTGTAGGCGTAGTCTTCGAATTTCCTTCAAACTGATCTCGGGTTGAATTCCACATTGAACTTACGTGGAGCTAGTCACACGTTTGCATCGTTTTGTTATACTACACCTAACCATCCAATCACTCTGCACATTCGCGAAACAATCATTGACAAGATACGGGTTCTGGACATCTTCTAATACTCAGTTTGTCGTTGTAATACTACCTCGCGGCTGAATATACAATCTACCAAATACCGGAGAGAAAGAATGAACCACCGGAGATTCACAGACAAGCAAATAAACTTGGCACAGCATGCATGCCGTAAGAAAAACACTGCGACGACTAAGAGTACATATTGAGCAAAGTCATTTGCTGAAAGCAACAGCCAACAGACTTCAAAGAGATGAACATGCATGCACACGTAATCTGGTAACACGAAGACGAATGGAGTTAGGTGGCTGTCACATTTGTAAACAACTAAAAGTAAGTGGTTACGAAATTTCTCTGCTCCGAAACTAAAAAAGGAAATAAAGTAATTCCCCATTGGACAGAGAAATGACATTGTCATCGATGAGGGGCTCTTTTCCAGTTTTCCACAAATTACATCTGAAACATCTTTTCGAGAAATTCCCCTGTTAGAAATGTATGAAGATGTAACCACTATATCACGTGAACGGTATCCAACCTTATGGCTTTTATCCAAATTGTCTGAACGTTCCTAGAAGATCCATAGGAACGAATCAATCAGCAGCACACACATTGAGTTTCTTCGTTACTCTCGTTGTCAGTACAGTCGAACCTCTTACTATATACTTCTGGCTGCTAATATTCGTTTTCATGGTGCTGTGCTCTTGATTATTTATGGCTTCACAAATATCTATACTTTATTGGTAATTAGTAGTCACTTTTGTCCTGCTCTCATTCCATATGAATTTTCACAGGATGATTCAAAGAAACGCATCCGTTCCGATTTTCCACAACGGAACGCGCAGCAAACAGCGACCAAGTTTTCCATCAATTGGAAAAAGTTTGGAACCGATTGAGAAGTCATCGTTTCAGAAGAGCTTGGTAACTACCGATTGTTTACCAAGCTCTTTAGAAATAGCGACCAATTTTTTTCAAATTTCGAAAAAGTTTGGTGAAAATATATTCAGCATCTGTCGACAGATCAAGAGTGGGAGTGACAACATATGAGCTGCTTGATTCAGAGTGCAACCCACTGGCTCAGCGCCGTAGAACAAGGCCGAATGCCGATGTTCTCCTCACCTAATGATCGCTATCATGCGAAACATAGGACGAGGTTGTCCATTCCACCTGTCAAACAAGATGGTTCCTCTGTCATTTTTTAAAGCAGCACTAGTCGTGTCTCGACAATTTACATGGCGATAAATACGTTAATGTGTGCTCTTAGCGTATGTCGACCTTTAGTCACTCAGTATATTGTATGACCCGTTTATCCATACGGGAATCACTGAGACGATGCAACAATTCTTGTTTGAACCCAATTTCTAAATTGGTACGCGTGAGGTAAAAAAAACCTGGGGAGGAACAAGGGTAGACTAACGAGCTGGCAACAGGTGGTGAGGCTATAAAAAAGAGCGATGAATGATGACCACAAACCCATGCGGTTAGCCTTGGTCAACTCAGAAAAACGATAGATCGAATTCGCTTTGCTTCACTAATGATAAAACGTGGGACAGTAAAAATTAACCGCAAAACCAGATATGTGTGGCGTTCTCCCCAGTTTCCCTCAAAAAATTCAACCATGCGCATAAAATCGCTCAGCACCCTTTCGGTGCCCAGTTGCCATGCCACACGAAGGAGGCACGAGGGCTGGAGTACGGCCAGGTCGCCCAAGCATAGACAGGGAAAGTCGGGTGGCAGAGGTCGGGTTCGAACCACGGACCTTCCGGTCAGTAGATCTGTCTTTCGCTAAATAACATTTTCCTTGAAAGTCCGCAGTCTGTCAAAAAACTACCGTTTCTTCCTGTATCAAACAGAAGTCGGGAGTTCACCATGACCAACACCATCATGGTTGTCATCATAGACCAGCAGTCATACAACCACCGTATAAGTATACAGCATAGGACTGGTGATTACGATGACACCATCATAAGGAAGGAGAGCGTGAAAAAGGAGGGATAGAAATTGATGGAGAGGATTCTACTTCCTGAGGGAAAACGGCCAAGAAAGGAGTGTCCATAATTTCAAACAGAGATGGGTAGACCCGGGCAGCAGTAGGACCTCACAATAGGAATCGATCCGGCATATTTTGCGAAAATTACCCAACACAAGCCCAAATCATAGCGAAGAGTAAGCTTCAGCTGAGCGGTACGGTTGAAAACTGACAGTGCGCTCACCATTGGTATAGACAATGTGCCATGTCCTATAGGGTTTCTAACTACGTAAAGCGAGAAACACGAGAAACCCAGTTCAACTGTAGTCACTTTCACTTTGCACTGCCGTCATGGCCTGTCCTCCGCGAACTTCTTACCAGCAACGGTTTGAATGGACAAAACGCTTTCTTCAGTAGATGAAGGCTGCGCACTGCATATCCCAGTCACTCAAGCCCGATAGGTTTATCTACTGCTTTGGCGATTCTGAATTGTTACCGTGTATTCGGCTGCCTTTGTCTGTGGAACGACGTGCTCATATCGAGCACCGCAAAAGATCGCAATAGAGACTGTGGGTGATGTTTTTCTATGACACAATGTGTTTTGAGCCACACTTCAAGATTTTTAGTGAACCTCGAAGTAGTTTTTATTTCAGGCAAAATCAGAACAACATTCATAATTAGGCGACACATGCAGGCAACGTACGATAAGATGGTTTCCTCCAGCTACAAGGAGAAACAGGCTTGAAGCTCATTATCAAAGATACGTCAGATTGCAACTAAAGCAGGAGGCATCCTCCTGCTCTGTCGTTGCAACTTTGCACCAGATGACAAGCGAACAATCAACAACCTGTTGATCGGTCACATGAACAAAAAGAAACCGTATCGGCCGAACGCAAGTTTGTGAGAAAAACCACAAGAGTAGGTCGTTATCGGGTTGCAGATGACCGAAGATCATGGAAATCACATCAAAAACAACAGTTAATGATGCGAATCTACATTCCCACACCTGTTGTATCGCGATTTCCTACAAGAACTTGCGGAAACTACATCCTTGATGGCCAGTCACATCTTCTATACTGAAGTTCCTATCGAGGTACCCATGTTCAGCTCCCTCACCTTTACCATGCATCTAGAGTTCAAGCAAATTCAACTTGCTTGTGCCACAGAAGGGTTGTAAGGCCCAAGGATCCAACTTGAAGAGCTAGTCTACAAATTATCTTATAAAAAGGAGAGTGGAGATAGCCGGATCGACTACGACTGACTAAAAAATACGGTCTCGAATAGGCGAGGTAATTCATCAATCCGCTGAAAACCCTTTGTTCAATAGCTTCATTGCAGAAAGGTAAACAAAGTAAGGCAAACCACGAGTACTACACAGTCGTGTTGCGATCATCGACTCACTATATGATATGAAAGTTAAATTCCAGAAACAGGCATAAGGCAGCGGTGGGGTCTAGGAAACTAGTTCAATCGTCCCAATAACAGCAAGTGAGATCTCGAATTCATCTCATCAGTCTCGAACAGAAAGAAGAGTGCATTTATACGAACACTTGGGCCAACAGACAACATTAGAAAACTCATCTGAAAAGTGATTTGGTTTTAAAGGTGAATTCAAAGAGTCTTAATCTTACGTTCAGGTACGACATAAGACTGACGGAAACTCGGAGGCAGTGTCTACCTGATGAATCAAAAGAACCAAACCGTTCGCAGGCTGTCGAACAGTTTTCAGCAACCTTATAAGTAGTGTGTTTCGTCGAGGCAATGAGGTGCGATATTGCGGATATCACCCCAAATGCAACATGAGACAGCCTTTGTGCAGCACACTCAGTTGAACAATACGGTAAACGGGAGATTCAACCCGGACTCGGTTGAGCTTTCCGTTAATGAGTGCATTTCACGAATTGTGTCCAATGTGTGCTCAGGTAAATCGTGAGGTTGACGGAAACTCAGGGACCTAATAAGCTCCAAGAGCGAAACAGGTCGTGGATTGTCGAAGGATTTTTAGCAACCTTGTGAATAGTGCGTTCCGTCGAAAACCACGTATGGTTTTTCATGAGAAAATGCGGACAGTTCCAGCGTGGATACGGGATGTATCATTAACACCTCCTGTGCACACAAGGGCGGTGGTTCAGTTCCAACCGTATTAGCTTCAATGAACGTTAGGAAGGCTCAAACATGAGTTACACGGATTCCATTCCGTACTACAGACAACCCTGGAGTTCATGTGACCAAGGTGTGCGGTGTGTGTGGTTGTTGTCGGCTAAAATGGACAATACGAGAGGTCGTGTGCACACAAGACCCGTTTAAAAGGCTCTATATGCTTCAGAAGTGACTGTACCACTCTCGCCGTAAAACGATATGTGGCTTTTGACAAATACACTTATTTCTATATCAATTTGGTTTTCATGAGAGACTCAATTGAAGCGCTCATTTATGATTTTTAAAAACCAAATTAATATGTGTATTTACCGAAATCTGTTCAATTTGGGTTCAATTAGAACATAAGGTTGACGGAAACCAAGGGACTGCGCCTACCTGATGAGCCCCAAGAAGTGCGAAACTGGTCATGGGCTGTCGAAGAGTTTTCAGCAGCCTTGTGGGTGGCTTCCTTTATGAAAATATGTGGCTTTGATTCTTTGTTGGTCACATAGCCGTTGCACATTTGGACTGAACGTTGAACTGAATGAAATGTCAACGTCACGACCAATGTTCTAATGGAACGGATTAGGATAATCAATATGCGAAACAGCTCAGCCGTAACCAAAGAATCGTCGATGATGTCCACTAAGAGTGCCAACGATGTCAATACCGTAGGAGTGTGAGGCCTGGTTCATGCTCAGCACCAAACGAAAACAACACAAATCAGTTTTGCAGTTCTGCTCTGATCACCAGCTGCTGAAACTACCGGTTGCAACAGATAAGGAACCGAAATCAAGGACAACGCGTGAACAATTAGCCATTTGGTAGTTCAGGCGATCAGAGACTGACCTCGAAGAACACATTATCATTACGGCTTCTCCATTAGCCGAACAGTCAGACATGAAAGTTGCACTCAGCGACGTGTGAACATGCTAGAGGAGGTAAGTTATAACAGATTGTGGAAACATCTAAGAAAGTAGAGTGGTCTAATGAGAACAGCTGAATGGAGCAGGAATTAGACTACTGTTGTAATGCTATGATTGAACCGGCTGTACCTCTACACCACTAACGGTGATGTACAAACAAAAAAGCAAGGAGTACCATAACGGCACAGTGATATCCACCTAAAACCATTTGATGAGGGCAGACATCTCTCATTCCTGATCTACAGCTTTCACCTTACCGTGGTGGTCGGACTTCTGTGCTGCAATGATCCTGCAGGCTACACTGGCCAGAACTCAGTTCCTAAACGTTCTGCCAAGCCAGGAAGTCCAACAAGGAGCAGCCTGACCAAGAACAGCGAGTGCTCGTACTGCGAGTAATCGTATTACAAGGTGGCTTAGAGCTAAAGTCGTGCTGTCCTCTGCGATAAGAGTGTGGAGGTAGCAGCGAGCCTGCCTTGCCCAAAGGAAAGGACCTGTTAGGAAAGGTCAGCCCTAAAAACCACACACTCCGTCCTTAGTTCAGAACTGTTTTAACTAACCTAAATACTTTTGCAGCAAGCTTTGGCATGTGCTACACATCTACAAAGTGTGAAATTTTGCTACATGACTGAGCGGGATCAAACCCAAACTTAATGGTTGCATAGGAGCCAATCGATGCGGGAGATAAATCCGTTTACCCGGCTAGTTGTATAAGGTTGGATGGACCGGCTGGAGATGAGATTATTTCTCGAATCCGGAAAACCAGGGTAGCATTTATCAACACCTATGGCATCGACGTGATGTCAATTTCAGTCAAGAACGAAGTGACTGCGCTCCATGGTGCTCTATGTATTTTAACGGTGATCTCGACTCGCAGAGGAAATACGAAAGCTGTCAGTGTTTGACCATCGGTGTCTCCAAAGCATTGGTAAGGTGTGGTGGGAACATGGGATTAGCAATGCTGAGGTACGCCAGATGGTCTTAAGAAGAAGGAACTCTCCCACGATAAGTGAATTACTCACTCTTGATAGGCTGTACCGGTTAAGACATGTACTCCGCATGCCAAAGGACTGTTGCCGCATAGCACTTTTCCTTCAGCCCTGTGTTGAGTGCCAATGTATGGCCTGGCGACGATGTATGAAAACACTAAACCAGTAAACTGAATCGGGTCAATAACTGCCGCCTCTCCGGATGGGACTCAATTCACCAATGGTTGATGACAATGGCAAAAATGACTTAACCACGCAGCCAGTGATGTTAATGTATCAAAGCTATCTCTTTTGATGCGTATCTATCCAATTCCCGAACTAACTTAGTATGCCATCGTCTTCAAAACTTAGCCGTATCTCCCATGCTCCTATTTTCCTGTGGTCGAAACCTAAACAGCTGGAACCAATGTGTTCATGGTACACAGTTTATAGCTGACAAACTGATAATGAATTGATGATTGATTGATTAATCTAGAATAACCCTCCGAATATAGCGAGTTCACCCGCTCAGTCTATCAAGGGGTGGTTGATAGACCGAAAAAGCTGTGCACAGGGACACACGACCGAAGCCTTTATGTCGACCTCGTCGGTAGGAGGAAGAAGAATGGGTTCATGGAATGGAGCTCCTCCAGATCGACCACATATTTACCTTGAAGCTGAAATTGTCTTATGAATAAAAACGGAGCAAACGAAGCAAACATATGAGATCGATTTCCAAACGATATCACGAATAGGGTTTTATGCTTACCCTATATCCATGCAAATACAATCGTGCTGGGTGCATAGGACTGGGCAACAACGTACGTGAGCCAACGAAGATGAAAATAGCTGCGGCACACTACTCTGACAAGTTAAACCAAAAGTAAACTAGCCAAAGACCAACGAACTATTGGCGACATAGGGTCTACGATTGTATGCACCCAAAAAGTTTCAACACACTGAACATAGGAACCCAACGCCATCCAAAATACCACGCAGGCTTCTCATTGCTTGTTCGAATAACCGCAGGAAGTCGAGAAACCCTGCGACTTCAACAATGACTACAGGAAACCCTGGGTGACAATTAAGCGAATCCGTGAACTGCGAACAAGCGTTCAGTATCCTGCGTGTCTATCCGAAACCTGATGCGATCTGCGCTATATATTCCGTGGCATAAACAAACCAAACCTATCCAAGTGGAAGGAGTGTCACCCACCATCATCATCACAAGGCACCGCAATGGTGGCGTTGACACATGCATCAATGCCGTACAACTATATAGTTCATTCACTTATACTCGAAATCCCAAATTGAAAAAAGCTAACAGAAAAGATGACAGCAAGACCAAATGTTAACCTACCGCAATCACTCTGAGCTATCCAGTTAGAAAACGTGGAAAGAAACTAACAGCACAAATACCACTGACAGCGACTACCCGCCATTTCTTGCAATTTCTCTAGCTAAGTGCAGGGGGTCACGAGGACAGGCAGACCGTACTCAGAACACCCAACCTCTTCGCAATCTCATTCACAGTTTCTGCAAAGTCACACGCTGTCAATCTCACAGTTGGCGTCGTTAGTGCGCGGTGAGTGAGTGCACGGTAGGCACTACCACACCTAACTGCGCTGCGCACAAGGGTTGGACGGTATCACATTTGGTCAAGAATTTTTGAACAACCAAAATTCAGCGACAAAGGTCCTTCAAACTGGCCTGATCAGCCACATGCGCAAAAGTTCTCTGAAAGTGGTCAGCACAAAAACCGAGAAGTTCAAGAGGCCCATGTTCTCTCAAGTAAACATAATCGGTGAGAAATTTCCGATTTTGGTTGACACAAGTGAGTAGATGGTATGAAGTGTAGTGTCCCTCAAACAAAAACAGTCCACCAGTAACCCCAAATATTCCTCAGTTATTAAAAGGTACAACTTATTTTAGGTGATCCATTAATACCTATATTAGCGCCAGCAAAACCAAGAAAAACGAAGAGGCACATAGATCAGGATGAATACGGAGCGCTCACGAGCGCTGAAAGGATATGACTTGGTTAAATCAAGCGGGCCGTTTCAGTTCTGAAGTAGTGCAGGCTTAAAATTTAAAAAAATTCTGTAAGCGAGATCGGAACGAGATGAGCAGATTTAATAGAAACAAACTGGTCAGCTACTTCGAGCGTACGATCGATCTGAACAGACCGAACAATCAATCAATGGCCGAGCTTACCTGACGTTCGCAACCGTCATGATCGTAAGCCAATTTTTTGATGAACGCGCTTCTCTTTGGTAATGAATGTAGAATAAGCTGGAAAAAATGAATGGAAGATTAGCAGGACGCCATGTGAACAGAGTCCCTAATAAGGTGAGGAGAATTCACATGTAACATGGAAGAAGCCGTGACAGACAACGATTAACACTAGAACACCCAGGTTTGTTTTTCTTCATGAATTTTTAATTTCCAACACGCCTAACCGTTCTAGTTGGCGTGTCGACCGTGTGCAGCTCGATGTCCTAGTGAAAACGTATTTTCCCTTGGACGTCTTTCACCAATTTCCGTTGATTGGTTAACGTGCAACAACACGGGTATTGTGAAACTTTGCCTAATCGGGTTGCAAAAATGACGTGATGTAACCATGAAATGAGTGCTTACACGTGCATATCAAAATGCTTTCAACTAAATAGTTAAAACACCATAAGCTTTTATGCATTCGACCAATACTCAGCCGGCCGGTGACCAACGTTTGGGTTTCGAGTTTCCAGCAGACCATGGATTCTAGGTAGTCTTCGTTACCGCGCAGACTGATTCTACGAGACTGCTTAGTTGTACCTCTGTTGGCGGTTCTGCTGGGTCCCTCAGGCTAAAAGAGTGTGACTTCACCAAGGCTAGTAGATTGCTTCTACACTGAGGGGTTCATTGGTCAACGGTGTGGAAACAGAAGCTACGTTCACACAATACTCAACACCCGGACCAACCACGTTAGCACTCGGTGCTCTACAATGCACGCATTAGTTCGATATGGCAAGTTATTCAACCACTGTGCAATCTGCCCTGCTTACAATAATCCAATGTAGAAAATCGACAACAGCGTTACAAGCTCCAACCGATCGCTGGTTCTAAAACAATCTGGAAGCACTGGTAATGGCTTCCCACATTAGTATGTGATTAACATGATTTGAACATATACTCGCTAAAACGGCTGTCGCCACACACTTCTAAAGAACCTAATGAATGAGCTTATTGAAACGTGTTGGTTTGCCCGCCGACCCCACGTCTAGGCCTTCAATTGTCAACCACCAACTATTAGTAGAGAAAGGTGTCAGCGGTGACTTAAAAAATCTGAACAGGATATTATGTAATGTATGCATTGATGGATTTTGTGGACTGCCATTTCACCAAACAACTGATATCACCAAAAGCAGTACAACGAAAGCAGGCTGAATGAAAACCGGTTGATTCTCGTTTCGCCTATTCTATTTTCGGCTCATGTTAAGAGCCTGACGATACCACAAAGCGTGTACACAGATGCATTTGACAGAACCTTGATACCGTCAGATTTCTCTTATTTTTCTCTATTTATTGTTTGTTATCACAAGGATCGTTTGAAAATTTCTTGGATATGAATAGATCAAAGGGTTATCAGATTTCAACACTATTCGGGACTCAGCGAATTCCAACCAAGACTATACATAAGCCATCCAAGGAAACTAACATTTCGAGAGTTAAGGACTATCAAACAGCACTAAAAACTTGATGCTTTTTGCATCATGTCTTCAAGTTAGATGCTCAAAGGTGTTGCGGTAGAAATCGACCACAGGTAATCCTTGCAGTACTACTTTCTCTTTGGAAGTCTCTGCAGACAGTAGTGTGTAAGAGTGAAATTTTGCAAGTGTTTCTATCTAAGAAGAATCAAGTTAAAACGTTAAAAATGGCTGCACGTTCATTTTAATGTCAATACTAAGGGCTCAGTCAAGTTCTACTGCTTTTGAGAGTAGATATCGATCTGTTTGATCAGGACCCTTCCACTCCTAGTGTTCAGAATCCAGTTCTCAAATTTCCTCCGAACAGGATCAGCGGTTTGGGTGAGAGAAAACTTCACTACAAAACCGGACGCTGTAGCCCTTATTGACTACTGCAAAATGGCAAAAGAGGGCACTGAGGTTACGGTTCAAAGGGAAAGGAGTCAGTGAGTGTATGAAGAAATGTGTCCATTAAAAACGGCGATTTGTAGTATGCTGTGGGCTGGTACACAATCTCACAAAGGAAGTGATACTGGCTGGAATGTCTGTTTCAAGCCCGCTGGTTGTGGGCTTCAACCGCGAGAAATTCGATGCCGTTCTGCCTGACAACAGCCATTCAACAATCCATTCTCCAGCGGAGATCTGCACTTGTCCGTGATCCACATAAGTAGTACGCCGATCACGGCAGAACTCAGGTCCGTGATGTTTATGGATTACTGAATCCAAAACGTACAAGAACAGATTTATTTGGGTTGGGATTGCTCAAAAATTGTTTATTGACTTAACTATGCTTTCAAAGTTTATGTACTATTGAAGCCATTGAAAGCACAATGTCAAATGATAATCGCCATTGCGAAGTTTGTGAAGTTTGAGACAAATGTTTTCAATAGACTGAAGAATGTGCACCTCACGTCGCCTCACTCGTGTGGCAACCGTGAAGGATTCGAGCTTGGTCGCAGGGCTGTTGATACCGGTAGGAGTTTCACAGGGTTCGATCGTCTGTCCATACTGTAGACACCGAATACAAGGCCACAGATGCTTGCGATTAGAAGAAGTTTGGCTGAAGCTTCAATTCAGTGCATACCTGCCTTACACAACGGCTCAGGCCTGGAGCAAATCACGACTAAATAGCAGACGACATAGGCAAATAAGTATTGGGTAAGGTACAGAGAAAAAGTTTGATGTATCCTTCACAGCTTCACTTTTGGCTTCCGTAATTTGTGAAGTTTAAACGAGCTTACTTGAGCTCAAAATTCGTTTCAAGTGAAAGTATCTGTTGAAACGTTTGAAAACATATTAGGAAAAATTACTTTTCCAACAATGGTACCCTAGTTCCAACTCGGGTGCCACCAAAATAGCCAATAGAAAGAGGCACCTGCTAAACTATTATATGGAATGTTCAGGAGTTTTTAAAAATGCACACGAGATGAACATTTCAATTTTCGCCTGTTCGCGTGCTTACAGGTATTGGACGGCACGGCGGCTACCCAGTCGTACCGTTCAGCTGTAACACCTTTTCGGTGCAGCTATTGCCATTTCATCAGAATAATGCACGGGGGCTGGGATACTGCCAGGTTCCCCAAAGCATGAAAATGGAAGTCGAGACGCAGAGGTCGGGTTTGAACCATGGACCTTGCGGTCAGTAGATTCGCGCTCTAAGCACTGAGCGATCCCGCCCAACACTTCTTATCGGAGACTTGAGTTGTCTCGGCGGCTAAGTTTCGCTGAGGCGACTGAGACAGCGTAACGAACACTGTTGATTTTCTCGTTGCCTACTTTAACTGTACTTCCGGTCAGCCAAGGTAAAATATATCAGCTGATTTAGCCCGTAATATGGCACTGACTCAGGTGTACCGAACAGAAATGGAATGGGCAACGTACGAAGCAAACCACCTAGTCATGGAAATCACCAACAATATGAGAAGACAAAGAAGGAAGTTGTATCGAGCAATTCTATACGGATTCAAGGGATCCTAACGAGGGGATAGGCTTTCAATTGATAAACATGATTTGTATGACAGACGAATGGTTTGACAATGTCACAAACCAACCAACAGTTTCCAGATCTTAGGGTAGAGAACTGCCTGTTAGTCACCAAGTCGGTAGTATAACCAAAATATGCCCACTAATTGGGTTTTAAAGGGAGATCCAACCGAATCTCAACTAGACCTCTCACCAGCGATGCTCTCCAACTGAATATACTGCACACAGGCTGTTTGATGTTTTACTCGGGACGGTGTTCGAGAAACCGCAATGCGAAACCGACCGTGGGCTGCCGAAGAGTTTTCAGAAACCTTATGAGTAGTTCCCTTGGAGAAAATATGCTGCGATGCGTGGGCTGTGCGCTGCTGGTCATTCCAAATAATGAGACACTCGTACAACACTTCTGGGCTCTTCAGAACAGATTGGTTTCACTTACAGGACGAAATCTTCAATACATTGGTTCTATTTAGAAAAGCAGAGTGATTATCATTGTGGAAATACACCAGTCAAACTCGAGAAATTTCGCTGCGTGACTCCTCATGGTTCTGCAATTTTCAAAGCGAATGCAATGTTGTGCAATTGAGTTGAATGATCAGATTTCTTAGACACGTTCCTACCGAACGTTGCCATGCCACCCCGCGTAAACATTCTCACACTTTCAGGTCCGGCTGAAAGGCAGTTCAACCGAACTTGTGTGACGATCCAGTCCTGCTCATTTCGATGTAAACCCCGAGTTCATAACTTTGGGATTCTGTGTGCATTTGTTAATAGCCTCCATACAAGACAACCTGGTAAATAATAAAATAACAGTAATAATAATAGTTCTTCAGCAACAACACCCTTTCGGTGCCTTGCTGTCATGCTACCCGAAGGAAACATGAAGACTGAGGTACTACCACATTTCCCAAGCCTAGACAGGATTAGTCGAGATGCGGCAGTTAAGTTACAAGAGTTAATCGTGCCTTAAGAATCTGGTGTAAAAAAGGTGCAGCAGGCGGTCAGTGAAGAGGTGACGCAAGATACGCAACCGCGGACTACTTCATGCAACAAACATACATGTGCATGCCGGGCGCCTTACGCGTTTAGTGGCATTTCTGTAGCATGCCATCATACACAGGTATTTACGAGATGGGATCTGACCCGGACTGCATTGAATAGCTCGTGAACACCAGCGAAACTTATTAATAAGGGAAAGTTATGTCGACGCATTTTACATTTGTGAGAATCCAGAATAAGTCAGCAACTCAGTAGGCTGTGACGTCCTTTAAGTAGGAAGCTGCCACAATGCCAAAGGGGAGCAAAACAGCAGAAAAGCTTATGGGTTACCCAAGCTCAATGGAGGAAAACCGAGGAAACAAGACTAAGTTTCAGCAGCGGGGCTCTCGGGCGATAGCTGACGTTCCAAAAACTAAGCCATCTTGAGGTGTTGCTCAATCAGAGAATACTGTGTGAGTCTACCGTTCAGCTGTAGCACCCTTTTGGTGCCTAGCTGCCATGCCACCCGAAGGTTGCACGAGGGCTGGGATACTGTCAGGTTGCCCAAGCCTAGACAGGGGAAATCGAGAGGCAGAGGTCGGATTCGAACCACGGACCTTCCAGTCAGTAAATTCGCGCTCTAACCACTTGGACCATCTCGCCACCTTCACCAGTATTACTGTTTTCATCTTGCAGAAACCAAAAGAACAAGAGGTGTCACGATTACCGTTTTATAAGGATTCCTCGAACTACTTTGATTCATGGTTGGTCCAGCCTAACCACAAACGTGCTTGCGAAGACTAAGGAATTCGGAAGGACTGAGATGACACTGTAAGTTTGTTTCTCTGCAAGCAATATCCTACGGCCGAGTATGATATTGACAAGGCGTGGGCTAATTTTCTGGTAATATGACTGACATTGCTCGTCCGTTTCTCAAAGTAGCTGCGCGGGGGAAACCGAAGGGGTGTGCACGATTTGATCAGGCATAAAACAATAAATCAGTCAGAGAGCGTCTTCAGTTTTTGAAGTGAACAAGGCTAACCTTAAAGGTGTGTCGCATCAGTCTGTTGTGATGTTTTGTCAGCGTTTCATCGTAAGCTTTGATGATAATATCATACATGGAATCAGCACTGGTAGACTGGGACAAATGCCAGAGGGTTCGGATTAAAAATTCGTAGGTTCGTTTGAGCCAGAGTAGTCCAACTGAACCAGAAGAATCCTTTTTGGATAGATGTAAAGTTTGTTCCTGCTGTAACATATCCCTTAGGTGAGTGGCATTCAGATCTCGGACGGCGTTGGACACTTTCTATGAAGGGAGACAAATCCAAATAAAGCAATAGGGTGATGGAAAAAAACAAAAATGAGGAATATGCTCCGAAAACAGCTTATCTACACTGTTTCATAATTCGAAAATACCTGTATACAAACTATCGACAGGTTCGAAGCCTATTGAACTAAGTATCAGGATATCGCAATCAACAAATTAACCAGTCAATAAGTAGACGATTTCAAATTTTTCACAAACTGACGCAGTAATAAAACCTACGAGGAACGACGTCCGTGAGAGCACTTCCGTCAAATAGGCAATTTCGGCAGTGAAAACGTTTCACCAGCCACAATCTCCTTTGTAGAAAACCAAACTCTCAGAATCGCATAGGGAATACGATCCAGGCATCTGAATTACTGATATAACGGAACGTCCGATACTACTGAAACGGAGTCACCTTAAACCTGAAACTGCCACCTTAAACTATTGATGTTATAAGCACAGCAGAGGGTTGGCTTGGCTATGGTTTGGCTTAAGATGCATGCGTAGCGCCAGTTGCTGGGAATGCGGAATGATGTAACCTAAGTTGGAATAGTCTGTGGAGCATACGAATACCCGCCATTGGATAATCGCCATTGTTTTCGTTAGTATACTAGAACGAACATTCGCTCTGTGGCTTTATTCGAGCTGGGTGATAAAAGTCCCCCGTTCGAGGCTATGAGAAGCTGACTGCCACACCGTATGTCCACCTCGGTCTTTAGATTTCTCAAGTACATGACACCAAGAACAACTGATTACTTGGGTGCCCCATCAAGAGCTCGGAAAAGCTGTTCAAGAGTCGGGTACCAATGACCTAGTATAAAAAAACATGCGATACAACTGGTTACAGTCATAGCTCCGATAAAGAAACGCTTCCCTTGACGAAACATTTCCGTATCCTGAAACATCCTCAGCAGAGGAGAGAAATACTGCACACACAAACGTTTCTTTCCTGAATTTAGACTTTTCCGTACAAGGTGCATGAATGTCGGAAGAAAGCGATGCAACAGTAAGGGTTTTTACGAATGGTTGGAAGACCTAGGAAGAATAATGAATCTTCATAGGCCCGGGAGTCACCAAGATGATACCAGAGATGTTGAGCGGAGTACTACACAAACTGGTGTCAGATTTCTAAGTTGATCACCCTCTTTCCTGGAGATCGATTATATATAGGCGCACACGGCGGACAGATGAGAAACATGAAAGTCCATGGAATGGAAGCTGTTGACGTCCGCAGCATTATTTGCTACTCACCCGAGTGCGTCTCCAACCCTTGAGCTTCGGGTTAGCCAGCGGCCTGTAGAAGTTCACTGAGCCGTTCCTACAAAAAGTGGAGTTTCTGCATCACTATAGACCAGGCTCTTGGGTGTTATAATTAATCTTTCCCATTTGACCCAGCGATGTGATCACCTTCACTTCCATCGGTCTGTTCTTAGTATTTCAGAACACGAAGTGATCTGATCACTGGCTCACCCTAGTGGCTATCTGGATACACATATCAGGTTAGCAGGGTTGCTGGCTGATGAGTTAGATAATCCCGTGAAGCAGGGTTGATAATGCTCTGTAAGTAACCTTTATACATATTAATGCACAAGAATGAAGAAGCGGAATTCATTCAGTGTGCCCCATTATCGAGAGGGGATGGTTAAGAGAATCGGTTATATATATGGCTAGTAGTTTGGTCATGGTGCGATAAGATTGATGCCGATGTTTGACAATAGTTGGTCGTGCACTAGGAAGCCCCGCAGAGTATTTGGACCTACAGAACCAAGTGTGCATTGAAAGATGTCAAAAATATGACGATATTAAAGAGCCCGGTAACCAGGTCTGTACTGTTCAGCGAAATATTACTGGCTGAGCAGCCCCGTGGGGCAGTATATTCCATGAATTGGTTAATTCCATGGGTAAATTGTTTTCCCTTGTTAACGTACGATGTGCTTACCAAGTTTAGAAATCCTAAAAAATAGACTACTTCAGAGACAAGTCACTCAACCGGTACAGTGTTTCCATCAACCACAACTTAGAGGATGATCCCCAGAAAGAGCTTCCTCAAAATACTCCATTTTCTCTGATAGACTATCCTCTAGTACCGACGTACAACTGCATGTATCGGGTGGATTTAGTGAAAGGTTTCTTCAAAGGGTAGAAGAACGATCCTTCTTTACTTCATAAGGTGACAGGTGATCACATACTGTTGAGACCGATGGATTCCTACTACTTTAAATACAGAAATGACTGAATTTCTCTCAAGTAAGAGCTACCACCCAGTCAAGGACTGTTTAATCCTTGGCTATCGTTAAAGGGTCGACTCTGTTGCCTCGATGAACTTCTTTACCGATTTATTTACTTGTGACACACCCACAGTGGAATATTAAAATGCCGTATGTGGGGAAAAGGAGCTACTCAGAAAAGAATTTACTTCCCTGAATATTATTGTATTATTATTATTATATTATATTATTCGTCACTGACGACTACGCAGGTACAATAAACCGATTTCCCGTAGTCATCTCGCTGATTTCAAATGGTAACTGTATTGAGCTTATCAACCCACCCAACATCCGACGGCCTTTCTAACGGTATTACTCTTCAAACCTTGTTGCCTATTAACTTGCATTTAGTTGTGAAAAGGATCGACATGCAGCTATGGACAAACGCCTGAAAACATCGCACGTACAGAAATCCTCATTATTTTCGAGGTGTAAGACTCCGTTCGTGCTACGGTATCCCCTGTAAGCAATGTTCTCGACATTAGCTCGGTCGTAGGAGTAACGAACGTGCAAGCTGAACCCTATAATGCTCTCTGAAAGTAACGGACGCACCGCGTACATGCGGCTGGAATGTCCGTAACCTGGTTGACGGTAGAAAACCTCTCTGAAAGCTTTGGCTTAAGAAAACGCAACGACGAACCGCTTGCGACTACTGACGTTTCCGCCTTCGGTTGACTTGCAGTGTCGTTTCCGGTATCCGGAAGGAGGCACCTGCCCGCGTATTGCTCCAAAAACGGCTGTAATGCTTCCCAAATACACTACAGCCTGGTGGCAGCCCGATTTTCATTACCTGTAGATCTTACTGTGGGGCGAAAACCTGGGATAATCGACCAGCTGTAACACCCTTCCGGTTCCTAGTTGCCACGCTACCCGAAAGAAGCATGAGGGCTGGGATACTGTCAGGTAGCCCCAGCCTAGACAGGAAGGTCGACAGGCAGAGGTCGGGTTCGAACCACGGACATTCCGGACAGTAAATTCGCGCTCTAACCACTTGAGCCATCTAATCCAAACCTGGAATAACCCATCAACGTGAGCCACCTCGGGGATGCCGGAAGGCATCTCCGAATCTCCTTGCGTCATCACATTTCTAGGTTCAACCAGCCTCTCTTAACAGACCAGAAGTGTTCGAACAGTGATAGTTGGGACGGATATCCAATAATGGAGTTGTGGCCCCTTGTCATACTATTCTATGCCTCTGTAAACTTATCCAACGACGCATTCTGGTTATTGTGACACGTCCTTCACGAACCATACTCCGAAGAGTCCAAACCCTTCCTGCTGCCATTGCCATGCTCAAACTTATGCTGTCGCACCAGGTGACAATAGGAAATCTGGCTTTCGGAAATCGGCCTATGGGGTCAAGCAGTAGCATAGAAAAAGAATAGCAGTACTCCGACCTTGTTGCCGATCGCGCTTCGTGGGCGGCAGCGACCCGGGGTATTCGTGGAGCTGGCTCACCCTTCTAAAGCGGAATCGCCGCAACGTACTTGGATTCCACATGGCAAAAGGCATCAGTAAACCCAATAATTCTAGGAGCAAAATACGACGGGGATGAAGCTAAAAACACACTGAATAGTCTCCTAGTTTCAGTACCATTGATACAAAGACAAAGTTGCGCCGGTGATCGACCCTAAAATCACGATATAATTCGTATCTTTGAGAATTATGGAAAAGAGCCCACTAGGAGCAATGTATCTGAGAAAATACCGTTTTGACCATCGACTGGGTGGCGCACAATAGTGATTGGAAAACTCCGCATACATCAGCCTAAATCCATTTAGGACGCTCAAACTTACACTCAGTGACTTCGGGGAACCTCAATTTTAACACGAAACATCGACTCTCGCATTCTTCCAGTGAACGAAAACAATAACTCTGTATTAACAGTTTCTGGTTGGAGAATGCTACTCTAAGAATCGCTAAAACCCCTTCACGGTTGGTTTCGCTCTTCTTGCGATTCACCAGGCAGGCGGTCCCCGAGTTTTCATCAGTATTATGCTCTACTTGGACACCACGTTGCGCGCAACAGGCGAACTGGTCGTGAGCAAAGAGTCTTAAGTGATCTTGTGAGTGAGGTTCCGTCAAGCACATGTACTGCGATGTCTCGAAAACGGTACCAATTGAAATATGAGGCGGCGCACCTAAATGGAAAATACCATAAACGGGAGACTCAACATGGATTCAGATGAATCTCTGGTTAGGCCAACTTATCCCAAGATTAGTGTATCATCATCATCATCATCATCATCACCATCAGAGAATGCAACACCAGTGCTAAAACTGATGCTTTACTGCCGAGGATATTTCAGAAACTGTACAGTGCGATTTTTGTACCATACACCCCATGACTGGCACGGCCGAGTGCCCTTGATCCGACGAACGACGCACCTCTGTTGTGCTTGCTCTCCAGTAAAAATAGCTCAGCTGTAGCACCCTTCCGGTGCCTAACTGCAATTCTACAGGAAGGAAGCACGAGGGCTGAGACACCGCCGTGTTGCCCAAGTCTAGAAGGGGAAATCGAGAGGCAGAGGTCGGGTTCGAACCATGGAACTTTCGGTCAGTGAATTCGCGTTCTAACCATTGAGCAACCCCGCCCTGCTATCCATTGGCGTCAAGCTGAATTCTTGTGCCTGCGAATCTGAGTCTTTCCTTGTCCTAGGTATACCCAAACGATGGGCAGATGGTGCGCATTGGTATCCAACCTCAAAAACGATGGTTGTCGGTGATCAGAATCAGAAAACGGTGTCTGTGAACATGTGGTCATGTGTAAAAACTTGCCAACTCTAACCAGAAACTAACCGCCGCAGGCTTCCCACGCATTGCGTTTGACAAAGCGGGGTGTATGTTGGTGGTAGACAGAAATGGACCAACCTTTACGGTGCGTGACTATTGTCGGCTGAATTGGCACGACCATCAAACGACACCTACTACAGAGTTTAGACAACTGAATGCACAAGAAGTCGGCAAACATCTCGAGCTCAATTAAGCTAGCATAAACGCTTCGATATCACATTTATGCACTCGAAAGGCAAAGAAAACACTAGCATCGTCATTCACGGAAACACCAGGTGAAAACAATGGTGCTTCACTGCCATACAACCATGTCAATTTGTTTTTTTAAAAAGCCTCACAACGGAACGAAGAAAGAAAGCAGTGAGGGGACTTGGGGATAACCTACAACAAACACCGAGGTGCTTTACATCTCCAACACTCAGTCAGAAAATTTGGATAGAAACTGACAACATGAATGAGGCTGGCATCGGTTAGCCACTGTATCATTCGGTGTCTCCCGAGCACAGGGAGGATCAAGTGGACCCCACCACGTACAGCCCCAACAGCACCCAAACTTATTGTGAAAGCCTTCATCCCCTTCTGCAATGTCAAATCCTGTCCAGTTCTAGGTTTCCGCCACTCCAAATTACGTGCGTAAAACAGCGTTTGTCTCAACGGGCGGTAATTCAGCATGCTTAATACATGGCCTATCCACCTTAGCCTGCAATGCTGGATTCATTCTGTGAGACAAGCATCCTTTGCTCAACCAAAAACCGTCTCTTGATTACCTGATCGTGAATTCTCGGTCCCAGCCTATTCCACCTATATTTATGAGACATTGGTGGACAGGCATTTCAGATACTTCGCCCGGCCTAGTCTCGAACCCGTACAACAATGTAGCCCATACCACAGGCTGACACCACATGCGATACGAATTGGCAAACAATACTCTGGCCTTCGAAATTTGTGCACCGAAATCGTCTGTTACACAACTGTCAAAGATGATGCAACTTCAAAGGAGCGAACAGTGTTCCACAACCTCCAATGTCATTCCTTGAAATCCCAGAGGCATGTTCAAAGACTATACCTCCGGCAGAATGGGTTTGCCCTTTATGGGCGCAAAGCACACGATGCACCGAAATCGTCTGTTACACAACTGTCAAAGCTGATGCAACTTCAAAGGAGCAAACAATGTTCCACAACCTCCAAAGTCATTCCTTGAAATCCCAGAGGCACTTCAAAGACTTTACCTCCGGCAGAATGGGTTTGCGCTTTATGGGCTCAAGGCACACGGCAAAGGACCAGATGACTTTAGTCAGCCTTTCTAGCAATGTATGTGCATCCTGATCTTTTTCGAAAATGAAAAACAATGTCATTTGTATATTCCAGGTTCTCACTCGAAAAGATCTGGGGTTTCTCAGACCTTTTGGAGAGCTCCCTATAGTCTCTCACGCACTCATAAATATGTACATACAAACAGCGCACGATATTCGAAAACTTCTGGGACATACTCTTTTGCTGCGTGTTGAAAAGAACTAAGTGATAGACAGAATTGAACGCACTCTTGAGGTCACGAAACACCAAGATTGTAGGGCACATTATACCCATGCACATCACACTAATGTTCCAAACAGTCTATTCCGACTGGAGTCTTGCTTGTTGTCCTTGGGTACCGTCTTCAAGTGTCTTCATGACACGACTTAAAATAAGCAATGCAAAGTGTGTGGTCACAACTTGGGTCACGCTAAGTCCTCTGTTATTGCCACATCAAATGCGAAGATCGTTTTGAAAATGAGTGCCCCTCACTCCGTTTGGTTGAGACGGTCTCTTTCTCCCGCATAAGGTCAAACAAGTGAGCAAGCGCCAACTAAAGATCTTACCTCCGTCTTTGAACGTGTAGCGACCCAGTCACCCACACACTTGACTGTTCAGCCCACAGTCGCTCACTGGATCATGAGACTTGTCTCTTTTTCATGCCCACAACCACGTCACATTAAGGTGACTCATCAGACGTCGATTGTCTGCACCGTCTAGTGAGCGTACCAACCACTCACGTGCTGACGCGCCCACGTACGCGCAAACGGACCTACATATAGGGAAACCAGACACAGTCAGTACACTGACCCACGCGCGCAGGGAGCAAGGAGTCAGCCAAACACCTTCAAATCATGGAACACGTGTAGCAGCCATACTGCGAAGAAAACACGTTCCTGCCGTCCGGACATTCACCAAGGGACTCCCACATACCATAAGTTCCCTTTGTGACTTGCTCCCATTTTCGCATTGTATTTATTTTTATACGCGTTGCAACCATACTAAAAACTTCTATTAGTGCACATACACCTGATTTGTATTATGGCTATCACCACCTGTGCACTAATAAACGCAGAGAGTAGGAATTCATCAGGACCAGAAGCTCGGTGACCACTGAGGGGCAAAAAGTCTGCCTGTACAGAAGCTGCCAGAGGTCCCAATTTCACTGTCCAGCGCTGCGCTGCCGGTAGGGAGTCCAGCTGAGCAGCTGCATGTGGTCATTTGAATGGGTCTTGAAGGTGTTCAGCCAAACGATTCAAGCACTCTCTTTTACAAATGAGCCAACCGCCTTCATAAGTGACTGTTCCGCTCACCGGTGGCTTCTGTTAGCCGGTCGTGCGTATTAGCTGGAACATTATGAGTTTCTATCCCCCACCATCGCTTCGGCTTCTCAGGATCCACTATGCTATTCGACCCGCGCGAATGCTATTTCCCATCTGTTTGACAATTCCCTTGGCGGTATAGCACACTTGATCAGGGGTATGCGTGCCAGAGGTTCGAGCAATTTTAGTGTCTCGAGACGCAGCGCTTAGGTCTGGTTGGTTGAATCGTTACACAAGCGGAGGGACCATCGCTTCGCGGGGGTTGCCTTCCAGTAAGCCGACATCAGAAAATATCTCATCCGAAAGGGATTTCAGTATGCGATTCTGGTAGGCTTGTTTCACACCATCATCCGAGAGATTCTCAATGGCCAGCTGAGGTGCGAACATCTAGCGCGTCCCTGAAGAACGCAACGAGAAGAAGGAACGAACAATGGGCTAATCTGAATCCACATATGTGTCCCAGAACGAGCGATGGTCGCCACCTACAGTTAATGGCAGTGTAGTCTACCTGTGTTGAAGGTTGGCTAGTAAGTGGAGGTGGCTAAACCGTTCGGTCGTTTCGGAAGTTAGTGCTGCACAGAGACAGTTTGTGTTCATAAAACAACTTCACCGGCGTTCGCCTTTGTCTGTGCTTATTGATTTCAGTCCTAGACGACCACTCAACTGAGCCTCAGCAGCGCTAAGTTTACGTACATGCGCATTCAAATCCCAGGCGACCACAACATCCGGGCTATTCACTCACCGCAACAATGGCTTCACTAGCTATCTTCAAGTGTATCAGAACTAAAATTGCGGCCATTATAGGGGCGACGATGCTGGAGCCTAAGTTAATGTAGCGGTTTGTAACTCTGTAACCCACTTAGCAGTCCGATCGCAATCTTTCATATCAGGTTGGTCAATGGTTAGAAGTTCAAGTTCAAGTCTCCTAGTCCTGCAGGTTGGGAAGTTGAACATGTGTGATGACTTGTACCATAAAAATAGTAATGTACTTGCATTTCCCACCAAATACCGCTACCTTTCAGCTAGGCTTTTAAGCCAAAGGCTTTGGTTGAGGATCTTAATCATCCTGCTCTTTAGGTCTGGGCGCACTAGCAGTATTCCAACCCACGTACAACCATGACATTTACAACTAACAATACTCTCATGCCGCATCGGCCATTGTGTGGTGCCATCAGCCGAGTCACATTATGTACTGCATGCAGTAGAGCAGGTATGCGAGAACAGGTTATTGCTGACGCTTCTCTCTCTTCTCATTCGCATACTTTTTCGTCTCCCTCTTCCCACCCCATTGATAAATCTCCCTGTACACCCGTCAGTCAGAATTGACAACCCCGTTCATACTGCATCGGTTTCGCAAGCATTATCTGCGCGTCATCTAGCGCTGACATCCACAGGTATCTCGAAATCAATCTTTAAAACTCGACGCCCAATGTATCTGGCTGCTTTCAAAGTTCACACGCTAAAGCGAGCAGGACAAGCTGCTCTGGTCCTCAAACTAAACCCGCTTTGCATTGATGTGTACTGTGTCTCAGAAAAAATTCAATAAGCAGGCATAATGGTTAAGCTAACCATCCCCTCTCCATTCGCTTCCAGCTGCGCAGCCCTGGTGATCCAGAGGCTGCTGAAGCTGGATGTGCACGAGGTGCTTATTCACCGAGAAGGATCCTTGCCTGATTGGATACCTGCTAATGATCATCACCTGTGCGGTTCGTCTGGCAATGTCTGTGAAGGGGTTGATCGTTGTGTGTTTGTTGTGTGCTTACATCCCAACCGACTGTAGCTCTGACACCATAAAGGACCAGTTTTATGGCGCCCGAAATACCCTGTTTCGGCAAACTAAAACCTCAGATGTGGTAGTTGCCAGAAACCTCAATGCACATATGGGTACACGTGTCTCAGACTGGATTATGTGGTCAACATGAACTAAACTTGTTACGTACGGACAATGGTGAGTGATTGTTTCAGTTGTGTGCTGAAAGCAGGCTTTCTTTATGCAGTACTATCTTCCGAGATAGCTAAAGTCGATAGCTCAGGCGCGTTCCACTCGGTTGAACGGTCTGTTCTTCTTGACACGCTCGCCCACCAAGGAATTCCGAGGACGTTCGTGGACATAATAAGCTTTGTATTCTCAGGCTTCCGGACGTGAGATTACACGGAGAGCTCCCCAAAAAGCTTCCGTACACAAAGTGGTGCCCATCAGAGATGTCCACTCGTTCAATTCCTATTCAATATCGTGATCGATGAAATCATGAGACGAACGCTGGAAGCTCTCTAAAACCCCGGTGTTCAAATAGCCTGTGACGAAAGCGTTGTCGGTAGACGAAGAGAAGAGAGCTCTCTTCTTTGAAGATAAGAATACACAGGTGTTTTGGATGAACTGGACAAAATCATCCCGTCTTTTGGTATGCACCCACAAAGCGTCAGGTCATACTCGTGGACATGCAGTCACTGAACACATCACTTACAGCCCAAGGAGAGGTACTGGAAGTTGTGGAGCGTTCTACGTATCCTGGAAGTTGTATTAATTCTGACTGTGGTGTGACAGATGAGGTCAATGCACGAATCTGTAAGACTCGGGTCGCGTTTGCTAATTCCAGACACCTATGGCGTCAAAGTGGTGTGTCTCTGAATCTCAAGGGACGTGTGACTAGGGGCTGTGAGAGTTGGCCTGTTTGAGCAGCGGAACTGGGACGCCTTCAGGTGTTCGGCAATCATTGTCTCAGAACTGTAGCTCGTGTTGGTGAATCCAAAACGAGGCAATTAGAAAGCCAGTTTTTGGTTGTGCTACGGGCACTTCCACTGAAGAATGTGTCCATCACCAGAAGCTGTGTTTACCGAAGAGAGCTCTGTTTTTCATGCCCAATTGAGAGTGGCGGAAGTAGAGGTGACCAACTCCTGACCTGGCAGGTGGGGTATGAAGGAGATTACGAAACGCTTGGGTGCTGTCGAAGTTATTCGATTCCCAGGATAGGGACCGCGTGATCCCCACTGTGCCTCGCTAGAGACACTGCGAGATATGGCTGTCAACCGAGGTCAGTGGCGTCCTTGTTGTCAGTTTCTATCCTGATTGTCTGAGATTGCCTGAATGAGTGTCTGGAGATGTATGCACCTCGGAATGATTGTAGTAGGCTAGCACTGTCCATTCGCTATCCAGTTTTATTCATTTCCTCAAAATAAGGCCTTCAAATCATAATCACAACTGACTTCCGCTCGTTTTGGAACACATTTGTGGATTCCGACTACGCGCTCGCCCGAAGTCACTTCTATCTTCGTTTTCCAGGACCGCGTAAGGTGCGGACAAATATCTCAGAAACTGAGAAACTGGCAGATCTGGATGTAAGATGGATTTACCAGAGTCGTCTTCTGGAGTCACCGCCAAATGCTCCGTCGTCAGACGTGAATTCGTACTCGGACGAGATTGACAGTTCTTTGCCCAGTGCTTGGAGTTTTGCTTGTGGCACGATACTACCAAGTTAACTCAAGCACCGAGACCGTACAGTGGAACTGTTTAAATCTGGGGGAAATATATCAGCCCGTCCCTAACAGAATTCGGCCCGATGACCTATGCCACGTCGAGCGAAAGTGAGCGTGCGCGACGACCGTGAAGTCCGATGCACATGAAAAGCTAGGGAAATGGGAGAGACCCAGAAAGCAAGGAATGCCACACGATAATTTAAATTGGTCCGTGCGACCGGTTCCCTGAAACTACATTTGAACAAAACCATCAAAGATAATAATGAAGTGACGATCTTAAAAAAGAAGAACGCATCGACCGGTGGACAGATTACTACGAACAAGAATTATCGTGGCCACCAGACGCCACTCATCTGGAGCTCACAGTTGACGTAGAACCCTGAACCTGAAACGTCCTATGGCCTCGGATGTCAATCACTACATATGTTTTCGAAAAATACATTCGCTTGGCAATCAATTGGGTTTTTATGAGACTGAACTGAATCTCTCCACAACTGAATGCACTACACACAGGCCGCCTCACGTTCCAGTTGGCATGACATTCGAGATATTGCAGTATATTTTCAGCCTTCGGTTTTAATCCAAACAGATGTTCGGTGTCGTTGTGGAATGAGTTGATTAGTTGGTTGCATAACGAGCCTGCTGGCTCCTTTCCATTTATCTCGGCAGCCACATATTAATTCAGGTAGAGGCCGCATGCCTGGAGAGCACATGCACGAAATAGCATACAGGACATAACCAAGCGTCACTCACCTTTATGTTTCCATCGACGTCGGCTTTGACAAGATAAAATCGTTTCCCCCACAGCACTAAATATTCCACGTAAGTTTTCGGAATAATAATGCTCACCAAGAAAATCGACTAAAATGGAGGACGCGCTCGTAAATAATTCGAGTGTGATGCAACTGCTGCCATCAATCTTTGGTATCCTGGAGAAAAACGTGCAGTCCTCGCCTTCGCATGACGCCATGTTGTAAAGCGCGGTCTGCTTTGAAGGACGATTGGCCGAATGAACTTAAGATACCAGTTCATTGGGTTCTGGGCTCCGGAGATTCACCAGTTTTCGTAGGACGAGTCGACACTTAATTCGGCTTTTTCTGCATTTACATCTCAATTTAAAGTACCGGTGTAACTGTGATACTACTGTTCGGGTAGTATGCGTTGTTCGTAGAATTTCGCTTTGCGTCGATTGAAGAATGGAATTCTGTTGCGGAATTCCCGGGGCCACTTTGTAACATTTGCTTGGATTTGACCGACGAATGATTGGAAGGAATGAATCTCCAGGAAGACTCGTTCGGGAGAAGATCGGTGTCCAGGTTTTGTAACTAAGATGCAGATTAGAGTTTTGCCTCCTTGTTCAATGGTCTGTAACCGGTCAGTTGGCATTTCCGAATAAATAACTCCGCAGCGAAGGCCTTCTTCCTTTCACTGGTGGTATCAACAGGCTTTAAATACAACAGATTGGCTGGTTCACATCCGGTTCGTCTTCTCCTGGAAATTCTAGGACCCAAACTGTCCATTGGCTGCCATCTTCGGACATGGTTTCCACTTTCTCGTGAAAGCCATGACCACGGATCGGACTGATATCTCATGGACTCCAAAATATCAATTCCTGAACTTCGGGCAAAATTCCCCTCATTCTGTTGTGACTGTTTTATAGCACACCAGCTAAAATCGGCTTTCCAGAGTCAAACGTGATGGGGCAAAATTGATGAATGTTCAGCCCAGAGAATCCCAAAATGTCAGAACCCTCAATCACCGGTTCTGTTCACATCGAATTTCTGCTCTTCAACTCTCCCCTCAAGTGCCCATTACTTCGCAGCTGTCTAATCTACCCAGATATAAACTTCAACAACGCGCCCAACTATTTCACCCGCTGCCACGGCAAATCCGCCAACTTTCAGAAAATTTACAACAGCTCTCCCGGGCGTAACCCATTTCCATTAGTGTAATATTCCACGGAAATCTACTTTCTGACTCCGTGATCTGCAGCAAATCACTTCACTCTTGCCTTCTTTCAAAAAATAGTTCCATTGACCTTCTGCGATTTTGGTCGTCCATATAAAGACATAAGCACCGTAAGCAGTATATGACGCTGATTTTGTCCTACTCTTGGTATTCCATGCTTGCATAATTCCGCCTCCCTGTTGCGTATGACCGGGTCGACCGACCGCTGCATTTGACGTCTGGTCAAGAAGAATAAAAAACCCAAAGACAATTTACAGTGTAAGCAGCACAGTGAATACGGCTCGGCTGAACTTGGAAAGCTGGCAAGATCTAAGCAGTAAGAGAGGAACGCAGCTTTATGAAAAAAATTTCATGGCGGCAAAATTGATATTTCAAGAACTCAACTGTAATTCCAAATATTACTTTGGGGTCAATTACATCATAGAAAACCACACCAAAACACGATTGGTATTACTGATGGCTGTGTGGACTGAGTTGGTTTGTGTCACTTCCAGGTCACTTTGGCAACCGAAACGTTGCCCATCAAACATGTCCTTTGATCCAACGGCTATGGCTTGGCCAGCAGTTCTGTATGGCATTCCAGGCACCTCCATTAGGTTGAGCTGCCCTAAGAAAGCTGCATGTGCGGGAAAGCGGCTGCCACGGTCGCGACATACATGAACTGCTGATTCGCCTGTTCCAGTCAGTAGGTGACGCGCGGGCTTACATGGACGTATTTGTAAATAACCCTTTTTGGACAACCTCGCTGAACGGCCCATTCTCCCAAAACTTTTGCGGTGCCCCCCGGGATGTATTGACGAAAAGGTCTACCTGAATGTTCGATCCAGTGCGCTGATGCTGCTAACGGACGGACGTGGCTTTATTTCTCCACAATAACATCTGGAGACGGCTGCATTACTTTATTACAGTGATCCGTTACTCGAGAGTATATATTCATACAGGCGGTGTTGGTGGAAGAGACCCGAGAGTATAAGTGAATTTTATTGGTTTTTGAAGAGGATGCAGAAAGCGAAAGTTTTGGCATCAACCAAGATGAGATAGATGACTATCAAAACGTAGACTAGAACAAATCCATTCGGGTCGAGGCAGATGGCAGACGTAAAAACTGTCACTAAATTCTACTGGTATCGCATTGGGGGATTGAAAGTGTTTCAGGAAGAGATAATCGGCCATCAGATATGCCCATTCCGCTGGAAAAGCCAAGACTGAGAAGATTGAGCACGCAGTACATTGAAAATTGTGATTTCTTGACTATCGTTTTCCTGAAGAAGACGCAACATGGTGGTTCAACACTGCATGAATTTTGGAAACACCTTGCACCTTGGACTACACTAAGCTGGTCCCATGCTGCAAGTCTGACAACCGTTTATGCTCGTCGACAGTATTTTTGTGCGTCAGTGAAAGCTTCAGCCTAAGAGACGAGCAGGCTCGTCCGAACTTTCGAACACTGGAAGGACTGAGAGCAGGATAAGAGACGCCCAAACTGGACGTTTGTGAAAGAGGTTAAAGCGCTCACATTCACCGGTACCTGCGCTGCATAAGTAAAAATACCGTCCAACGCGTTCGAGAGATGCCCAAACTGGACGTTTGTGAAAGAGTTTAAAGCGCTCACATTCACCGTTACCTGCGCTGCATAAGTAAACATACCGTCCAGCGCGTTCAATGCCAGCTTCAGACAGCGTTTTCACCCACTGAAACGTGAAAACCGTCTAACTAAATGCCAGCACTCGCATTCGCACAATATCACTGAGTCGCCTGTTATGTGGCTCCCGAAGGAGAATCCGAAGTCATGTCTATGCCACTCGGTTTTGCTAAGTTCGCGAGGCAATGGGCGGACGTTTTACGCACCATAGTGAGCATTGAGGCCCAAACAATATATATCTCGTGGGGAGCAAACCAAGTCTCGAGCGGAATGTAACCTCACTCATTTTTAAACTACGCTATGCTACTCATAAATCCGTAAATCTGTTTGCCTTGTGTTGAAGGGCACGTAGTAGCAGTGGAGGGGCACGATGACGGTTAAATGGACTACCCCAGCTTGAGCTGGTGCTAGAAGTGTACATCTACCTTCAGGGGGTCCACTGCAGGTAGGCTGCAAATAACATCGCCGCAATGTTACCTTTGATCGGAGTGACAAGAGAATGAGCGCAAAGCCCCCAACTTCAACTTGAGCTCAACCCCTTTTAGCGCATGAGACAGCCAAACCTCTTAGGAGGAGTTTTCATTGCCTCGACCATAGGCAATGTATATATATATATATAGGGTGAGCCTGGAGAACCGTATGTTCATTAGCTCATTCAGTGATAGAGAATTCAGTGATATGAGAATATGGGAGAGCATCAAAGATGCCGGGAAATAGCACTGAAATATTGGAATACTCCGGTAATTAAAGGACAGGAGGAGATTGACGTCTCTCGAAGCCACACTACAACGCCCAACACCTAACCATCAGCACCCAGCAAAATTTAACACAAGTGGGTCTACTTATCACTGAGACAAATCCCCTGCTGTGAGTTGGGTTTACTTGACCTTATTTTATGATGTATCCTACAGGTATCTTTAACCTCCCATGAAAATGAATAAAGACAGGCTTCTTGCTTTTGAATGCTGGCACCGGCTGCAATGTGGTTCCACGCAACAACGCACAAACCTGAAAGTTCTACCGGACCCACTGATGAATCACTTGGGTTAAGTATAAAGCGATTCAAACGAAATAAGGCGGTCTTCGTATAGTTAATTTAGAACCCTGTGAATCTGATTTGGTATCATTCTCGTGTTTGGTTGGCTCGTTGGGCATGTTCACTTTATTGATTCTGTGTGATTGCCCTCTCGTGAGTCGGTCGTCTTCTTCCCGCCTTGAAATCTGATTTCGTTCCCTTGATTGGTTGATTAAGTGGTCTTCTGTTTTTTGTTGTTTTCTTTCTTTGATGCCATTAGTCTGCTGGTTGTCGTGAGGTTTCTTGATTTTCCATACCGCACGGAGTCCCGTGGTTGTGTAGATGTTTTGCTCGTAACGGCTGATAGACGGGATCATTTTCAATGCGTCTGTTGATCGATTTTTACTGGGAGCATTACGCCTCGGCAAACTCTCGCCCTGGTTTTATTTTTGCGTAGGCAAATATTTGAAGCTTCTTGCAATTGTACTTGTGTCCTTCCCTGCGTTTGTGGGTTGAGACAAGCCACATTGGGTCACGTCCCCTGCTGGCAAGCTCGTGCTTGTATATTTTGGTAGCATGTTTTCTCCAACATAGTGTTTGTCGCAGTCTGCAGATCAAGTTCGCCTTCTTCACTGTATCCAGCATTCCCTTTGGTTTCGAGGGAGATTTCCTCAACGTGTTTGGTTGAATGAAGGTGAATGTGATACCTTGTTACCGGTAACGTCGTGCGGTCATCTCGTTTTTTGATGTATTGTAGAGCAATTTTCGTCTGGCAATTAATCTTGATGGTTTCGTGAGCACTTCCATATGAAATTTCTCGGAATGCCTTAATGTCTCTTTGATTCCTTGTTATTTATTTCTTCCTCTCTGTTGTGTTGCAATGCGTCTCGATCCACTTGAACGGAGTCCGAAGAGAGCTCAAAACAAGAAGATGTGTACCGAATCATAAGCGAACAATCACAAACAGAACCGTTAAAGTGAATACGCCCAACGAACCAGCCAGGCACAAGTGACCGATTCACAGCGTTCCAATTTGACTACACGAAGACCGCATTCAGAGCTACCAGATAGCGTTTAGGAGCTATATAAGCACAGGCAATAAAGGAAGAATTTATTCACTCAACCCCGCTCTGACGATGTCACCGATTACTGGTGAAACTCTTGCAATCTATCCGCCAAGCTCGAATGGACCAACAACCGAGCACATCTTATCGTTATAAAAAGGATCCAGTACAAAGAACGATTTGTTAACTCTACCGAGTGTCACCAGAAAAACGAGCCGTGGAAGCTAGGCGATCAACCGACCGTTATGAGTTAGGAACATGCACATGGTCAGCGTTTTTATACAGCAAATGCAAGTCGAACAAAAATATGGCTAACATAATGATCCTAAGGAGAAAACGCTACCTATGTGGTACTAGGATATCATGGGTGTCCGGAGATTGACTGGCACATTCTGCATAGTGAAGTAGGGGTCCGGAATGCTCATCACGGGAATTGGGATCAGGAGTTTTTGTTGCATATGCGTTACGTTGGCATGTAAGCCGGTTCTAATGTGGTTACGAAGGTTGCCCTGTGTTCCTTCGCACTTTCGCCACTTTTCCCGTTTTTGGGTATCCTCCGTGATTAAACCGTTCTGACTCCAATTGCCCGTCAGTCCAGGCAACACACTGTGGAATAGTGACAATACGGTGGCCAGCAGTATGACAAGCGCCGTATCTTTTGCCTGCGTCCCATATCTACGTCGTGCCAGTGAACTTAATTGAATAATGAAATGCGTGGGGTAACCACCGCTATCCAGTCGCTCTTATGGCGGATTTTCACCAAGCCACATTCATTATATTCGACAAACCAGTATGATAGTTTACTTTCAGTCGACTGGGTCCTTACGCTGGCAACAGCCGCCTTAGCGGTTTCCGGTGGCAATATCAGTCGGCAGGCCTATGGTTGTCTTGCTTACACGCCACTCGCCAAATCTGATGTCGGAGTGATGATGCGTGGTGGGCCATAATGGTGTATTTGATAAATGTTTTTACGCTCGACAATCGGGATCGATACGTTGTCGAGAGCATTTTAGGGTGCCGTTAATGCATCCCTTTGGCGTTCAACGAGGCCCAAGTTTCTCTTACTGCTGGTTGACTTTGTGATAATAAACATGCTGATTTGGTGACAGGGCACGCGTTTTTGCGCAGCCTAAAGAAGAATAAACATAAAAGTGACCTAACTGACTAGACTGACCGCAGTTAACTGGTCGCGTAGTCTGGGTGCATAAAACAGCCTGATCGGGAGCATGCTTCGAGATGTATTGACCTAGTGTAATATGGAGACGGAGACACAGGCAAGTGCTCACGATGCTGAAATGGCTTCAGACTCCACACTTAATGGTTTGATGCGCAGGCTGCCACGGCTGACCGGTACCAGCATTGCAGCTAGTGAACGCCTTGCTGTTAGAGTTTATCCATACCTAAGGGCCGAAAGTAGCGGCTTAAAGTGGTGTGTCCTAGACGCTGTTAGCTAGCACCAAAAATGCTGTTGAGCAGATGGGTTTTTAGTTTATTCTGGAGCATTTCCCGGTGGTATTTTCCAATTACTCAATAATGCAAACGATCGGGATTAAGCCCCGCCATGCATGGCACCCTTGAGAGTGGCTCATCCATTATGCACTGAGCGCTCTGGTACCCATTTGATTTGAAGTTGAGACGGCCCTCGGGGGCCCGTAGTTTTGTGGCGTCCAGGTGTTTTTGGAGATCAGCCGAAAAGCGGGTGTTCTCTTTAGGCTACAGATAACTCTGTTGATTCACGGATTCACGGACTGATACACAGGATCGAGGCTTTTGCCGAAGTTTCCCGGGTGGGTTTTGTTCTTGTCGGTCAGTGGCTGTCGTTCACCTAAAAGGCACAAGTGAAAAAAGGGTGTAGCACTGCTCTTTA
>NW_008751660.1:1538290-1550419 GCF_000715545.1 Opisthorchis viverrini
TGGTCATTTTCAGGGGGACTCGAAGGGCTACGGTAGACCACACCGAGAAGGAGAGAATCGGACCCGCGCAGCGGGATTTGGACTCACAGTGCATCGCAAAATGGTGCAGGGGTGGTGTTATACGTGGGTTTCCCTTCTGTCCCACACTGCCCTTCAAGCAGAAAGCGGTCGCATCACTTCTTCCTGGTGATTTACGGTATCGTGGTCCGCTTTCATATAATCCACTTCCAGGTTTCTGATTCAAAGTGATTCTGCATTTTTTGGAATGCCAGCTCATCTTCTGTCTGTTATAGTTATCCTTCTGAGAAACAGACGGGATTCCAACTAAAGCAAACGCCAAATCCCTTTGGGAAAACTAAGTCCGTTCGAGCGCACGCTGGTTTCTCTGCGAAGAACGCCACGTCATTTTTGTGAATTTTCTTGACAGTGATTTCGTAGGCGTGAGCTAGTCCCAGTCTAAGTTGGTCAAGTAAGATACGCATTTCGTAGAAATCTGCAGGTCAGAGGTTAAGAATCCATCTTTGAATTTCCGTGTTCCCGGCCCAGAAGCAGATGAACTCAGTCAGCACACGGTGGTCACGAAGTACCAGTGTAATTTCAATTATTGCCTGATAAATGAAGTACGTTTTGTTGGAGGTAAACAAATCCTATGGGAATGGTATTGGGCCAGCTCGGTAATGGTTGGGCGCGCGACCTGCTGAGTCCAAACGCTTTGTTAGACGACTTTGGTCAGCGTCGATGCAACGTATCCACTAGACCCGAAGCGCTAGAACTTCATCCACGAGGTCTTCAGAGCGTTAAAATCATCTAAATGGAAGAGACTCATGAAGTGGTTGCTGAGTGAGAGTTGCTTGTTCGTAAGGGAAACCGGTCACCCTTCGTTGGACTTAGGGTACATGAAAGACTACGCCGAGAAGACAATCAGTCCAACGTGTCGGAATTAGAATCCACACTTCGTTGGACTTAGGGTACATGAAAGACTTCGCCAAGAAGACAATCAGTCCAACGTGTCTGAATTTGAATCCACAGTGCTCCACAAAATGTGCAGGGATTGTGTCGTTGAGTACAGTTGGAATGAGCAGCACCGCTTGCGAGCATATAGCACCCTCCACTTGCTCTCCTGCGTTTCCAGTCAGCCCGAGAATGGAAGTAGCCATTTATCGAGATCTTCGCGTGGTAGACCTCCGATGTGAACCAGCTTTCTGTGGGTGAGATTATGGACGACAATTTGGTCAAGCTGACTCTTTGATATCTCAAAATTTGCTGAAAGACTGAAACAGTTTGTGGATAAACACTTCTGCGTCCGAAGGTTAGGAGCCAAGAGCTGTGCAACCAGGGAGGATGGTAGATTTTATGCCTGTATGCCGGGTTTGAGTCCGCTTCTCCGAAGGGCCTCTGTGGCGTACTTGTCTTCTTCCTGTCTTGATATTACGAAGAGCTGCTGTTTAGTTGCAGGGAATTTTGCCCCTTGGGATATTGGTTTGAGCATGCTGTTTGCCTTTGGGGGAAGTATTTATTCCTCGTGGTCCAAGATTTTGATGTGCACAGCATGTAGCCAATGCAATATCACCTGGATTCTTGAATTCGCTGCTTTTCAAATACTTGGGGTGAACATGTGATGGCTGCTTTCCTATGCTTTCTGGCACGGATCGGCCTTGTCCGAATAGGGACGGTTGTTTTGTTGGCAAACCTCTTCGCCAATCCTGCTTTTAGTCCATTTAAACAACAGTACAACAGTTGTACATCTTTTGATAATCTATACAGAGTAACGTATAAGCTGCTGGAGCAGGTTCTAGAGTGCTTGCTTTTCTAAAATCAGGTCTAATGCCGAGGCAAGCTGCTGCGCGGAGCGATGGTGATGGGCACCCAAGGCATGTGGGCGTGCAGCTGTGTAGAGGTTATGTTCCAGTGGGCATCTACCTAAGTTGTTATATTTGATGATTTCCATACAACCTGGTGGAGGAGCCCACTCTGAACGGCTGACAGAGGGTTGGTATGGGATAAATAGCGAAATCCTAAAGAGTTGGATCATCTTGACATCATACTGACCTGAATTATGCTGAAACCGTCTGGTTGTTTTTTTGCTATTAGAGGAACAAGCAAAAATTGTTGTAACAGAATGTGAACAGGGAACTTATTCCCTTTGCTCGTGTCAAGCACGTGTAATTGGCCGATAGCCAAGCAAATATGAGTGTCCGACGCAGTCCTCAAATCATACTAGAGTAGGTAGGTTGCCAGCGCACCCTACGGAAATTTTTCACCTTGCCACAGAACGAAATGTCGGCCATCAATAAGCGGGACAATGCCGTCAATGGAATGCCTCTGGAATGTAGCAAGGACGAAATAAACAGTGGACTGCGTGTGTGGGTATAGTGTTCTGTGTTGGTTAATCGCACATTGGGTGGAGTGTGTGGAAAAAGGGCTTTTGACGGCATATAAAAATGTGGCGCTTAGGTCATAGTTATGATGCCGTCTGGGTCGTGTGATGGGTCTTTTGCAGAGCACTCGAAACACCATCAGTGGAGTTTTGTCGCCGTGCATCCATTAAGTACTAGCCTACTGAGTTACTCATCACTGACATGTTTCTGGGTCTGTCCACAAAATATTGTTATTCTGTGACTGAGTTGGCGTGACGTGCGTCCAAAATATTCTGAAGGAAAGCCCAAACCGAAAGATCACATCGCATATTTTGCCAGTGAAGGGGTACTTGGTTCTCAGGTTGCAAGATTATAACCATCGCGTCGCGAAACAAACGTGAAGCTTTTAGGCAGAGAAATTTCTGTATACAGCTGTTCATGAAGTGCGGCTGAGCTGTTGTGTCCACCGATGGCCCAAGCATGTTAGGTTTTAGTGTATAGGCTTTTTCCCTCTTACTGTTTTGGTTATATTCTGCGCGATTACCTTAGAATTTGGAAAGCCAAATTTTCTCCAAATATTTCCTAATAGTTTACTTTTCTGCTTTACCACTTCGCAACAGTAAACTTCAACCGCTGGACTCGGCGAACTGGGACCAAGGGTTGCGTTCTTATTGGACATTATGAGGCCGATTAAAACGGTGAACTCCCCTATAACTTGGAGCTTCTGTAAACATTAAGAATCACAACCATTAGGTTTAAACAATCACGCAGCTTTTCTTTTGAAGTGAAATCAAGTAGGAGTTGACTTTCCTAAGATAATGCTTCCTCCTTCTTTGTTAAAGAAGTCAAATATATTGCAAATGTGCCAATGTTGATGATGAACTGGGACTATGGAACGCTTTATAGGTCTTGTTCTGAGTCGTTTAATGAAAAATCATTGTGCCATTCTCCGGCAGGAGAGAATTTGTAGTATGTCCAGTAATTTGAACTTCCGAGTACAAGTTGTAAGCTAATATTGCAGCTAATCAGGAGTTTTAATAATAAATGACTGGTTCCCCGGTCAAACTAATCCACTTCTGGGTGCTCGCTTCTCTAGATGAGACCAAACAATTTTTGGGTTTTGTGTGGCAACCAAATGATACTTATTTTTACTATTCACTGTTTAAAAAGTTCTTTTACATCGGTTTTCGTCCACACAACGTAAATTGAACACAAGGCCCTACAATAGCTCACAATGCCCACTTTTCGTGTAGAAAAAGTGGGAAGTGTAGGAAATTAATTTTAACTTGAATTTTTTTTGTAAATAAAGCCATTCAAAGTTGAAAAGCCGAAAATACCGTATTGTTGTTTCAGGCTTTTTGGGAATGATCGACACTGCGCATCTCACGAAACTCCAGCGAGTTTCAGGCCCGCCAGATGAACAGCGTAATTAACTCGTGCTATTTGCCTCCATTTATTTCAAGCATCAGTGTAGCTTCATCTTTAGCTAGCTTTAGCGATTTCCATAAGTTGTGCGGCGTCTCTTGATGTTTTTTGACCAAGCTGAACAATGCTACTAACGCATTTGGGGAGTAGAAAGATGTTCCTGCGTAATATGATCATCCAAGTACCTGGAGAATTACAGTTTTTTTCGGTTGTTTGTGAGAGGCACTGTAGGTTGCCTAGTAATCCAGCGACAGAGATCACGAGACCTGAACACGTAGACCACCATTAGAAGTCCTAAAGTGGACACCCGTTGGTCGTGGTTGGGCCACAGCGCTGCGGTATTCCATGGTTAATAATTCGGTTCCTTGAGGTTCATGTCAAGAGATCCAAAGTGAATCATCCTAGCGTGAATCAGCGAGTTCCCGTGCTTCGAAAATACTTTGCTTCTGAGATCCTGCGCACTCCAGTCACATTGTGACCGGTAGATCGTCCGGTCCTGATGTAAGGGTACTAGATGAGCAGATGCGCATCTGAAGTAAGAGTCCGCACAATTATTCATGGCGATTCTGCTCAAAACAGCCTTCACTGTTGTGTGATCCAAACGATGCACTCAAGTTGAAATCTGTATTTTCCGGAAGGACCACCTCCAACGAGCACGGAGTTTTCCACTGACCAAAATGAACCAAGCGGCATAAGTTATTAGATTCGAAATAAAAAACTCATTTGCATATGTTTTTCCAAAAATGGCCCTTTGAACCCTCTTAAGCTTTCCTTACGTATTGAACAATAATTAACGGATACCACGAATCGGTTCCGTAGTTTTCGCATCAAATTTCCATCAGACGCAGGGATGGTAATTTAACACCTAAACAGTGGTTAGTCGCATGATTCATCAGCAATGTATGTTGTCACACCAAGAAACTCTTAGGAAGGGATGGGTGGGTTGAGCCTGAATATAGAATGGTGCTCAGCGAAAACCACCAGACTACTTAATGGAGGATGGAATAGACAGATTGCGACAGTTCTTACGAGTGTTAGCGCTAGGGAGTTTAGCGTCTTATCAGAACACGTGGATCGTAAGAAAGAAGGAAAAACGTACCGACCAAACTTCGGCAACTGGGAGACGTTGATCACGCTATTCTAGTCGAAAGCATGGCTTGTCATGCTTATCAGTGCCAATACCTTACAGTTTGAAGATACAGTTTGAAAATTCGATGACCATGAATCTGATCTTTGTGTTCATCGCCCGTTGGACTGTTTCGAATCTCCAGCCGGCAAAGGTTAGGAGCTCAGGAGAAAAATAGCAAGGTCATCAAAGATAATCAATGAATCATAACTGGGAATGATTACTAATGACTTGTTCAGCTTTAGAACATTCAATAGCAAACAATTAGTTCATGTTAGGAGTAGCACCGTGTGGACCCTTCCAAAGTGTGTACACTTGAACTTAATCGGCTGTCATGGTGTCAGCTAGATGACACTAATGTATTAATCGCAAGATGAAGCTGCCTGAAAAATGCATCGTGCAATATTGAGTACCAGCCTGCGAATAGCTGCCTATCTATGGATCAGGAAGCAAGCCTATGAAACAGTATGAAAGAAAATCGAAAAAATCAGGAAGGTGTACCGGGATGTAACGGAGCCACCATATGAAGACCGTTTGATAATCAGGCCCTCATCCAATGAGCTAGAAGGACACACGAGGATCGATGCTTTGGATGAATTACAACAGAAGCAAAATGGAATGAACAATCAAGATCCAGCCTGGTTCAAAAGAATAATCTCACGCTTATCAAAGCAACGTAACAGAAGCAGCAGCACAAGAGCAACGAAAAAGCGCCGAGACAGGGGTTCACGTGAACATAAACGCTAACAAACCAGAGAGATCCACTTTTGTGTAAGTTTCGATGTCGCAGACGATTTTTGCAACATTAAGAGAAACCCATGGATGGGAAATTTACTATCTCCAGTACATTTGAGACAAATGAGATGTTAAAAATCCCAACAAGTCTGAATATATTCTGAAAGTGTGAAATCAGCGGCTTTTAACACTACTCAGCAGCAGTTACGTGCATACCCAGACTTGTCTCAGTGTATGACTAAGAATTCTCTGCAGCGCAATTTCACAATGCTACAAACTTGCTGAACGCGAAAGGTCAGCGCGACAGGACGGTTCAGGCTTGGGTTGTGACGATAGATAAACGGCCTCCTCAGGTGCTACTTTTAATCGGAGAGATCAGATAAGATAAAACGGTTTTGATGGCGGTCAAAGTCAACCACGGAATTAGCCCTTCGTGCAGCAGGTATGGTTCTGTCGTGTACTAATCTGAGTTGACTAGTGGCTGGCACAATCGAGAAAAGCGTTTCTTAAAAACGATTTGGAGATAGAGGTGGCCGAGACACAATGGACTCAAACTATGCCTCTTGTCAGAAATGTGAGAAACAGAATGAACGGAAACAACGACCTTGTTAACTTTTTACAGCCTTCACAGATTTCTTCGTCTCAGTCAACGTGGAAGCACTATGAATTTCCTTCAAAAAAGTCATTAGACTCAACCGGTCCTGTTTCCTCAGCACTGACGTGCAAAACTAATTCATTCAAATTCGGGATCGAAATGTGGATGGTGCAATGTAGTGTTTCTCTTCTTCCGAGCACTCTGTAATTAGCGACTGTCTCAGATTTTTACTGCTTCGATAATGTAAACGCTTTAGGTCGCATTACGTAGTTGAATGACTTTTGTGCACAGACAACAAGATTGTGGTGTATGTCGTGGTTGTGTTGCCTTCCCTATTGTACAACACCGAGTCTTGTACACCAATTCTTTGGACATCTGACACGACCGATTTCACTCGAATTTTTGTGCAGAACTTGTAGTGGTTAACGGCCCTATGGAGTCTCTAGCGAACAGAGCAAATTATTAATGTAAGCCAGATACGAAGTCACAGGGAGAAAAATACAAGTAAATCTTGACTCACAGTTCCAAATGAGATTCCGTAGTTCCGTATTCCGTTGAACCACCACACCAAGAATATTTCTATCTTCCTGGTATTCCAGATCTCCGGTGATCGAAATTTTATTCCACAAATGTGAATGTATTGGTCCGGTGTTTGTAGCTGAAATGTTTGTTCGTGTTTAGTGTTAGCAGCGGTCAATTATAGCCAGCCGGCGTTCACAACAACAGTCACTCAGCAAAAGTCTCAAAGCCACGTTGGAGCCAACAAGCGGGCGGTAGCGGTTGTATTTTAGTAAAACAAACTTTTTGTACAGCGATGTGACTGATAATGATGGGAAAAAAGATGATACTGAGCATGAAAAAGAGCAGTTTACAAGTGCTACAAACTCTTCGGATAAACTGTACCGAGCGAGTTTCTAACACTGACGTACTTCGCATGACAAACATTCACTGAATCAAGGTTCATCTGATGCAAAAACCTGCTACGCTCGTAAAACGACATGAAGCGGATGGCCAAAACTCCAAACTCAAGAAAAACCCCCTACTTTTGACTGAGCAATGAAGTCCAAAGCTGTGGACGCCCGAAATTCTGCCAATTAGACGAGTCTGGAATTTCGTTGAAGAATATTGTTAGATTGTGCACCAGTAGCTCAACAATGTGCTGAATGATATCACATTGATAAAGTAAAATAATGAACTTCCATATTAGACTGCAACTCTGAGCAATTGATGGGCAATGCTCCCAACTAAGTGATAGTCGACCAGCTGATTCTTCCATTCACCACCGTGTTTAGCTTACAGTGGGCATCTGCGTGCTCGTCCGCCGATCCTACTGTCCGCGTTCTGAGGTGGACTGATATGTCTCAAACGCTTGTTACGTTATCGACTCAGTGGTAGTCTTTTAAAGTCCTCTGAAGATCGAAGCAATAGATTTACGTTGCATGGATTGTTGTATTACATCCGTCGACTGTGCCGAAATCAGCCTCATACTAAGGCTGTATTAGCGTGGTAAAGTTTTCCTAGTTGACCACAGAATTTTACAATTTTACCGGTTTATTTCTCTCGGTATGTGACCTTTAATTTTAGCTTACCAACTAACGTACCGTTCCCATCTCTGGTAGGCTTTAATTCGCCTGTCTTTTAGTGAAATTACCAACTGTCTGCAGTCTTTCAGCTGTTTCACGTGACATGGCCTACTGAACCCTCGCGAGTCCGACCTGTCATTTACCCGTAATATATGGTGTCGGATAAGTAGCTGCTGAGGTCTAATCCAGATGTCCTTGCGGCGGAATCTTACATCCTAACTCTCACCCCGCCCAATGAAAGATGGACTTATATCAAACGATTGCTCGTCTGTAATCGGGTTCACACCGTGAACAAGTTTTGCGCGGCGCGAACACATTGAAGCAGCAATCAATGTGGTGGGCACTCCGCTTGGAAAAGTCCATTCACTCTATTCTCATGAAATGCACTGCAACTGTTAAGCTCTTCTTAACTTCAGAACATTAAATTTCCAAGGGTTATTTTTATTTGTATCTGACACTAAAATGGAGCAAATGTGTATATGTAGGCAATTTTTGCAAAGAAAAGAATTTTGGAGAATGGAACGTTATTGGAAAAAGTAATACAATAAAGCCGGAACTTGCTACGATGAATTTAGGCGTTTAGCTTAGCACCTAACACTATTGCGTGAATTAACATACATTCTGAATGTAATTTTATAACTCACCCGAATTCAAACCACAATATTCTGAATACACACGTTTATGGTAACCTGCTGGGATACTTTATGGTTTGCACAGAAACAAAACTCAATGTTAAAGCGTATTGGACTGGTGTGGGTTTTAGAAAACAAGAGCTAAATGGGAGAAGTTGAACGAGGAAAAGAACATCATGTTGAAAGAATCGTGTTTGAGCTAAAACCAAGGCCTCTGATGGTGACTGAATAGAGAGAATTTTCTTCCAGAACGTTGAAAAGGTCAATTTTATTGCACTGTGACCAGGGAACAAATCTTTGACTATGCCCCTGGCGTCTAATTTCGATACCAGTATGTGGTTTCTCTGACAGTTACTACCCATTCAGGGTAATCACTTAAGCTTTGTGGCGCAAATGAGTAAGGCACCGTTCACCTCGGCGTCTTAAAAGGAAGCGGGGAATTCTAGGTTACGGGGAAACACGGTGGCTGTCAAAAAGCATATCCAGCGAACCATGTTTGCCTGAATTTGGTTGAATAAACGCATTTTCGGACAGATCGATCGTGGAATATGTCTTCCAATTCAGATGATTTTACATGAAAAACTAGAGGCAGATGATTTGATGTAAGTATGTGCCATCAGGAATAAGGGTGATTAGCACGCAGCAGTCCCCCGAACGCTTATCAAACAGACACCCGTATCTTTGATGAAATCTGAATAAGCAAGCTACCTACTCATAAGTAGCGTGGTAACTCATTTTAGTCGAGAACATTTTCGCGTTCCCTCTCAATCTTGGTTTTCCAAAATTTATTGTTGGTGTGAGCACATTTGGCAATTTTCATTGGTGATTCTCTTATGATGGACGCTGAATGGTATGATCTCTATCGTGGTTTGCGGTATGCATCCTTTTGTTTGATAAGCCAGTCATTTTCCTCAAATAACTATGAAACTTTGATGAATCTATGCGAGCGGTTCCAGGAAAGCCAGTTGGCAGCATCGTGATAACCGTTTGTAGAAGCACATTGGTTCCTCATAATTTACACGTAACGTTAAGTAGCACCATAATTACGAGTTTAGCAAAAGGTGCCTAGTTAGAGGAGACTTAGACCGGTCCAGTTAGCGGCTGTGCTGTCAGTAAACTGGCGCGCAGTGTGCGTCTTTCCCCACGGATATCACCCACAGAATGTCAAGTATCCCTGGAGTTCAAGTTAAATATTAGGATTTTACTTATTTTAGTTGCGCCAATTGCATCAGCTGAATAGTATAATAAAAAGTCTGTCCTCCATCCTGTTTTCAGTAAACTGGCGCGCAGTGTGCGTCTTTCTCTACGGCTATAACCCACTGAATGTCAAGTATCCCTGAAGTTCAAGTTAAATATCAGAATTTTACTTATTTTAGTTGCGTCAATTGCCTCAGCTGAATAGTACAATAAAAAGTCTATCCTCCATCCTGTTTCCTAAAAGCTGCGTTCTCTGATTTACGTAGAGAACTACTTGCTGAGGTTTAATTTACACAAAACTGTCTACGCATGATCTTTCTTGTATGTAAGCTCAAAGAAACAGCTTCCACTAGATTCTGCAAAGTACCAACCAAACGGTATTTGCAAGATTGCGTTTTTTTTAGATGCGTTCATGCAAGAAACCGGATTTGATGGTTGTGTTACGTATACTTGAACTACCGGTGTAAAGAAATTACATTTCTTTTTCGGATATGACTAGATGTTTTTATTACCAGCTTCGCTACTGCCAGGCCATAAAAGAGTAGGGTGTCGGGAGCTGACGCAGATTAACATCCATTGTGAAACGACTGTATGTATAAACTGCTTGTTCATTTCGCATTCGACTTCGTTTATAGTTCTATGCTTCATTGGAATAGAAACATGACATCCATTTCTCAATTTCCATGAGATTCATAACAAAATCACGTTTGTTTTACCTTTCCCTAATCACATTGTGCATAGCGTAGTGTACTGCTCGGACTTATGTTGAGATAATTCAGGCTTAAGAGCCAATCCAACTTGGAAATAATTCGCGAATTGCGGGATCCCGTCTCATGGTCACACAGCTGAAGTATCATGTGAAATCCGTTTGTGCCAAACGATCCGATAAGGAAAATTGCTCATGCAGCACAATCAGGTAGTGCAACTGTGAGCATGTGATGGAAAGAATTTGCATAACAAGCACACAGCTTGGTTGTATGGATCAGCCGTGACACAGGAATGAATTGGCGCTCACCATAAAATATTGAACATTGGTACTGTGACTGACTGCTCATCAAAACCGATCGATTCGCTGTTTACAGCAAAACATAGCTTCTCGAAAGCATATCTTGTGTGTTGACCTAAATTTCTAGATAACTCTCAGTATAAATATATGTGGGAGCATACATATCGACGAATTCTCGTCGCTGTTCTCGGTAGACACGGGAAATTCTAGCCCAGAGTCTTGCAATTTCTTTCGCATCTAAGCTAACTGACAACCGATTCGGGTTCTTGTGTATGTTTACACGAAACTAATCTTCGACTTGTGGGTAAAAATGAGGAGGTTCCATTTCCTCCTTCAGAGAACAAACCCTGTTTAGGATGAATTCCTTAGCTGCGGATACTTCATAACTGTCCACAGGTCCTACCAGCTGAGAAGCTAAATATGTGTGCAGTTAACAGAGTCAAGAAAGACTCAGAGATGAGGAGCGAATTTCACGTACTCTATCCACAAGAATCCCCATCTTACTTGTAAAATTCGCTCCAAAACCTGGAAAAACACGGTTAGCAACATGTTTTGATGACTTGTTTCAAAAGCAAGCCGATTTAGTCAGGTCAACTGGTGTTAGGCTTCAAAGGCGGAAAGTTCACACACATGGCTTAACCAACCCAGCAGTCCTCATATTTCATGTTTCGATGTGCACCAGCTGATCGACGAATCTGGTGCGGATGTGATTTGCTGTTCCGACTCCACAGCGTTTCGAGTGTATGAACCACATTTGAGTCTACATAGTTGAACCGATGATATTTCGTTCACCTATCTACCAGCCGATGCTTGCAGCCAGATAACTAGTGTCGATGACAAAGATTCAGGGTAACAGGCACATAACTACTTCGGTTAAACAGTTCGGAGTATGGTTCCCAATTCAGACATCGGGTGGGTTATGTTATCTGTTAAGGTGAATCGGCTGCATGCGAACCTTTGTAATGTGGACTCGTTGTGTTTGTGTGTGGGGTCTAATAAAATGGTATAGGGCCACCAAAACAAACCGCGAGAGCGCAAGAACACGTACGAGTGGACGGTTGTTTTTATAGGACATACGGGCAACTAGTTAAACTACGAACATTCAGGCCCACCGATATTTCAACTCCTGGAAGTTTCAGCTCACGAACTATCCAGTCTCGGACACTTTGGCCTACGAACATTTCGCTCCATTCACTCCATACTGCTATCTTAAAAGACCAAGTAGAGCGGTCGGAAAGTGGTAAAAAAATGTCACAGATTGCCCAGTTTATAATGTAAGTTATGAAACTTGGAACTTCTAGTAGAGTTCAACCTGGGAATTGCTCGTCGATGCACCACTTTTATTTACAGTTGAGGCAGTTGTTTATGAGCTGCAGCGTCCTGTATAATCTCAACCATAGGTTTAAAAACGAGCCACGGAACTCTGTATTCCTTCTGTGCGAGACACCTTTTCTAAAATATCTCCTTCAGGGA
>NW_008751660.1:1550432-1563481 GCF_000715545.1 Opisthorchis viverrini
CTTCAGGGAGACTGCCAAATGCCTCTTTATCGGAAGAGGTAATTCCGTCTTCGCAGTAGAAAACAAAACAAAGACAAAAAAACAAATCGGCTGGCTGAGCTGAAGTGGATTTTAGTTAATCCACTTACACTCACTCAATTTCACCGACCGATCGGTCAAAGCACGCTGCTAATGTTGCAAAAAGCGGAGTTTTTTACACATCTACGGATCTTGTATTATAAAATTGTCAACTGAATACATTCGATAGAGAAGAGTGAAGACGAACTAGGAGAAAAACCACGTATTTGATAGAAGAGGCTTGGAACACAATAGTATCCCTAAATCCATGGTTCATAAGTAGCCGGATACGTTTCTGCACTGATGGCCTTCTCAGCGGCCACGGCATTCGACAAGCAGATGATCTACACAACCAACCCGTATTTAACCGATATTCATCACTACCACGATCTTCAGACATTGATCTCTCCCCCCTTACATCAAACTCCAAATGCCTAACTCCAAAGCAGTAGAAGTGGAACTTAGCCAGCGCGGACAGTTCAAGAATAGACAAATGTGTAAGTTCAAATAACCGATTTCACAAACAAAGTCATGTACTACAGCCTAGTTAACGTTCCAGAGGGACCACTGGGTAAGGATAAGCCTTTTCTACTTGAGATTTCCAGGTGAGGGAAATGGTACAAACAGTGGAGGAAATAAACCCGTGTTGAGCCACTGCTCCAAAGGCTTCCTCCAGTGGAAGCGGTTAAGTTACGCGTAGGGCTGGTCGATGAAGGAATTTATCGTAATCGTTTCTGCCAACTCGTAAGTACATTTTCAGGGCGGATGCTTTGAATGTAATCAGGAGATTGTTACTGATGGTCACGACAGTTCCAGTACAGCCACAGCACTCGATAGATGGAAAGAACAAAGGCATAAAAGTGTGCTTGAACCTCGACCATTTTGTTTTTGGCTCAGTAGTTTCTGACAAGAACAAGCTATATCAATGTGATCATCAGTAACCCTGGAGTTTAGCCAACACCTGTATGAAGGATTTTGAACGGATGGCCTTTCATTCTTGTCGGGAGTTTTGATCTCATTTTGACGGCAGCTTTACTGTGATCAATCAAGATAGGGTCAAAAGCTTCCACGGGTGCATTCCAGAGGGTTACGGGGTGGCTGAACATCATGTGACGGTTTGTATGCTAACGCTACCTAATGAGCTACACAGGGAGGGGAAGGGGTCCGTACGACAATAGCAAAGTTTCCCATACCAGGTTGATCACTGGTTAAAGTCTGACGAGCAGTCTACGGTCCTCCAACTTGAGGGGTTGGAACATGTGTGGCGACATATTCTTTAAAAAAACGGACGCACTGATATTTCCAGCGAAACAGTCAAAGGTCTTGGCAGATGACCCTAATTATCCTCCTGTCTAGGTCTGTGGGGGGGGGACTGGCAATATTTCAGCCCNTACACAGGGAGGGGAAGGGGTCCGTACGACAATAGCAAAGTTTCCCATACCAGGTTGATCACTGGTTAAAGTCTGACGAGCAGTCTACGGTCCTCCAACTTGAGGGGTTGGAACATGTGTGGCGACATATTCTTTAAAAAAACGGACGCACTGATATTTCCAGCGAAACAGTCAAAGGTCTTGGCAGATGACCCTAATTATCCTCCTGTCTAGGTGTGGGGGGGGGGGGACTGGCAATATTTCAGCCCACGTACAGCCACGATTCCTACAACTAACAAAACTGTAGGGTCACATCTGCAGCAGCAAAGCGTCGGTTTTTGGACACACTGTCGATGATGATGACGGTAAAAGAAGGTGCTGGCGGAACATGCGCTAGATATAGGATCTGGAAAAGGTGCAACACTGCAGCGGTTGACACTCGGGGCAGTGAAAATCGCCGAGTAGATCAGCTCGAGTTGACACAGGACGGTGGGCGGTCATCATTGAACATGGAATCATTGCCAAAGGGGGCATATGGCCAAATCCGACTCATATTCATGCATTTCTTTCTCCTTATCCAACTGGAGTAGCCCTGGCTGACCCGCACATATCGACGGAATATGTAGACGATACTCAAGAGCAGTCCTATATAGGGTGAACTCGAAATACCGAACCATAACTGGAGTAAATTTGGTCTCAGTGCTTGCTGAACCATCCTGAAAAAACGAAATCCCCTAACACTGATCAAACCCCATAGTAGAAAGAGATCTTGCTGACTGGTTCTCATTCCGCCCTGTAACTCGACCAAAGTTGAAAATTAGTCGCTGGGGCTTATGAAACTTTTGTGTCAAAATCGAAACTGTACCCAGTAGTAAATCTGCTGACTGTTTTTCAAACATTTCCAAGAACTGTGTTGTTATTTTCATTGTAATGTTTTGATCCTGGGTCATCCTAATGACATCTGCTGATAAACTCTCAGATGTTACTTACTTCCTCAGTTGCAACTGCATTAACAAAAAAAGCAAAATGTATTCAGGTCCACACGATGAGTGACGACGGGAAGATATATGAAGAAACACACATCGTGAACCAGTCAATTGTGACCTCTGAGCTTGAAGCGGATTTCACTAGTACTCCAGCGTGATTCAGCCTGAAAGCGCAATGCTGTCCGGATTATCGATTGATTAAATTCTCAAATTAACACCATTCACTCACAGCTATTTTAATCTAAGTATGAACTCCATAGTATAAGCAAAGCATTGTTGAACTTTCATTCCCTGAAAGACATTGTTTAACCAATCGACAGCATGATCGCTACAGGATTCCAGAGAATGGGCTTGGTAGATCATAGGTGTTTGTGCAGCTGTTTCTTTTCCAAAGCGGTTTGGTTTGAATCTTCTCTCACCCATCACATCATTTTGATGCTCATACTCATAATCGTCATCATCAATCAAACAGCATTCCAGAGAATGGGCTTGGTAGATCATAGGTGTTTGTGCAGCTGTTTCTTTTCCAAAGCGGTTTGGTTTGAATCTTCTCTCACCCATCACATCATTTTGATGCTCATACTCATAATCGTCATCATCAAAACCTCAAACAGCATAACATCAGTGTTCAGCACAAATGCGTTTCTGCCAAGAAAACATTGTTTATTTGAAAGCCATACTGTGGGAGTGGAGTTAAAATTGACCTACTTCTAGCTTACCACAATAATTATAATGTGTTTACAACTCGAAATACAAAAGTAGACAATCTGGATAGAAACCAAAACCTGGAATGCCAGTGACATCGATTGGCAGCCACATACTTCAGCGTCACGAATCATTCACAGGAAGAGTCCTTCTGATCTCATCCTGGAGGGGCAGCTATACAGAAGGTATCCAGGCTTGTAATAATCTGTTCTATACCCTTCCATCAGGCCAAATCCTGGCACCTCGCTGCTTGCGTCACTCTAAATTGGGTGTGGAAAACAACACCTTTTGGCATGCGCAACACGTGGCTGAGCCATCGCAGCATTTGATGTTGTATAAGTTTTTTGACTGAAGTCCCCTTTGTTCAGCCGAATATTTTTTCTAATTGAATGGTTGAGGATTCGTCGATATCAGCCCACAAGAGCTCAGGCCTTGAGAAGACATCTCAGTTCCAATGCGCGCACAACCATACGAAAAGACGACCCGTGCTATGACCTGATATACACGTCCCTGAGATTATAGGGTACGTCGCTCTGCTCCCACAGGAGGGGGGAAGCAAAAGTGATCTGAGCCTCGAAGATTTGTGAGCTGACCTCTCCTGCCACAATACACTCAAAACTTATAAAGCCTCCAAGACACACAAAATGTTCTGTCACCTGTAGTACCTTCCCATGGAGTGTAAGTAGCGTGTTCGTTGACTACATACCCTTAATGGTGTAGGTGCATAGTGTAGGCAAAAGAACGGGGCGAATTTGGTCACTTCATCTGAAAACACCTTTGCTTCCATGGTTTCTTCAGAGACCAGAACAATGCTGTCCGCATATTCCAGCTCAAATTATTTTTTTCAGATCCTCAGTGAACATCAAAGTTTTGAAGCCTTCTTAGTTGCCGCTTCGTTATCTAGTTTATCACAAAATCACGTACGAATGGAGCGATGAGTATCCTTGTCGGACATCAATTTTTGCACGAAGAATTTTGGAGAGGTTTACATGTAACATGACAAGCCTGGAAATCTGAGAATAAAAAGAACATCTTGTATTCACAAACCCCCAGGCATTGCCTTTCTTAAGGAGAAAAGAACCGATTGACGGAGCCCAATACACCTTGAAAGTCCAGAAGTGTCAGAATTGTAGGGTTGTGTAGGCCGTTCTAACAGCCAACCGAGTGTAAGGATTCGGTCAACTCAAATCCTACCGATTACCATCCTCCTGTCTGGGCTCTCTTGTCTTATCCCTGCCAGCATAAAACGACATTTGTTTACTGTCTTTACGATACACTCGAGTGAAAATACCTAACAGTTTTTCATAAAGGAAACTACTCACAAGGTGATTGAAAACTCTTCGACAGCCCATGACCGGTTTCGTCCTTCTTGGGGCTCATCAGGTAGGCTCAGTCCTCAGGGAATTTATGGAAAATATACTGCGATATCTCGAATATCGTGCTAACTGAATCATGAGGCGGCCTGTGTGCAGCACATTCAGTTGTAGAATATCATAAACAACAGATTCAGTTGAGTCTCTCGTAAAAAACAAACTGATTTGCAAATGAGTGTATTTCTCGAAAACTCCTAACAGTTCGTCATATGGTTTCACTACTTATTGTTAGAATTTCGGGACTGCCACCTCACTTACTGTCTGCAAAACAACCGGGGTATCAGCCTGATAGAGATAGCCACCGGTATCTCTACCAAAGTACTAATAGGTTGTCTCCGAGATGCGGGGGATTCTCACATCAAATTCACGAAGTACTTCGTGAAGAAGATGCTCGAGTTGGCCAACTATCCGCGGGAAGCTGTGAGCAGGAACGCCAAATTTCAAGGCGTTCCATCAACCAGCCACTGCTTAGTTTGCCGCATTCCGTGCATCGTCTCTCAGCCAATAAGGAAAGCCTTTCTTCTGTCTCGAAGTTTTATGGTTTTCCAGTAAGCCAGATTAATCTCGTCAGTGTTTACTGTTCAGACACAATGGTCCATATTCAATACATGAGAAAAAGAATAAGGCATTTGCTTTTAACTCAAGGGTTCAACACGGTTTTCCGATTTATTTTACTGTCGCGATTGGTTGGGTAATATTGCCCATTTTTGTTGGCTTTTGTGGATCGCTGGTCTTGAACACGCTGATGATATCTTCATTCTTAGTAAAGCTCCGACATAAATGCAGTTTATCCTTGGTTGAATTAAAAGTAAGCTACACTTGTTGGACTGGAAGTGAATTCTGGTGAGACGAAATTCCTCACTGCAGGCATGGATGTCTAGCGTTAACAGACGGCACATAAGCCAAGTTGATTCTTTCAAATATTTGGGCTCTGCCATCCTCCTAAACCATTGAACACTGTGAGGAATAGAAGCTCGCATCAACAACGCCAGATAATTTCAGACAGCTTCATATCGCCCTGCAAGAACACTCAGCATTCAACCACCAACCGAAGGTCTTTATTATATACTGCGAACAGCCAATCCACAAAAATATACTTTTGTGAGATCAGATGAAGAATACTTGGGCTGCGTCGAAACTACAGGATTTTGGAGACTGATAGCATAGTAATCTGTCTCCCTGAATTGATACACCGACACATACTAGTGATGAGGACGTCTATTGCCAGCCAGTTTCCGACTCTTTCTGTCCGCCTGTCTTGTTGAAAATTATGTCGTCGCATTGGAGGGAAGTTGGGAATCTGGCTGCAACAGTTAGGACCCACTTTGAACTTCTTTCTCCATAGGTTGTCAACTAATGGAGCAGAGATAGAATAACAGTTTCCAGACGCTCCTATAGATCATAATTCATGGGCAGTAGCGACCTGGGATAGTCTTGGAACCGACTCATGAATCCGTTAAGGAAAATCGCTGTGGAGTGAAGTAAGTGACGGGAAAATCCATATTCTTGTGCCCTCCAACTCTGAAGGATCGGGAAGTGAGTCGACGTCAGTTGCTTTTGTAAAAATAATCATCGCAACTCTTTGACTCCATTGTGCGTTACATTCTTTCTAGAATTGTCTTTTCATAATCATATGGGACCAACTTCAAGATAACATGGCTGTAAAGTCTGTGTCTGAATTAGGAGCTGTTGATAGGTTCAGTTACCACTGCACCCCAGAAAGGCGTGTCGCCGAATTTGCTCATTTAGTCTTTATTTAATTGCAAAGTCCCTCATACAGACAGGTCTACCATTATTGGACTGCATAGTTGCATCCTGCAATTTGGATGCTACTCAGGTTTTCATCCTCATTCCTTTTTCCAGTAAAGTCCCTATCTTTTTGTCCTTACGTAGTATCAGCACCGTGTGAAAATCTGTTCAACAACTTACCTTTCGACACTAAATATCGGCTTGGTGATTATAACCAATTTGACGATGATAAATTAATGCTTGATGTAATCTGACTGCAGTCACCTCTGTTGTTTCGAGCGCGCTTTTTGTACGTTTTTTTCGAATGTACTCTAAATCATGCTTGGAATGAAGTCCTCAACGGGTTATATACAGTTAGGCCTGTCAACCGAATTTCGTACCCTATTTAATTTTATTCAAGCGTAGTGCCTACTTCCAAAAATAACTGATCAGCAGAAACTTATGAATTAGTTCTCCATCGGGATCTATCATACCTGGGATTCCTAGTTCAGAAACTAAAAAAACGGCACGTATTACCTCCTGAACAGAGAGTCAGAACACAGAAAAAGTTCGTGTCTTCTGTTTCCCAGGAAAAGTTGCGCAATCTTGTGACATTCAAGCAAATCGTTCCAATAGGTGCTAGAATGCGAAAAATGAACGAACTGAGCAAATTGCATCAACTGGCACACATTTTCCGTATCTAACGCAGATATTCGATGTAAGCTGTGTTTAGACAGCAATAACATCAGAATATCTGTACGAATACCCAGCATAAGCTGCAACGACATGGAGATTCATCCTTTTGTTTCTGCAGATCCAAGTCTGCTGCGGGGCCATTATGGTCTTGGGTGGCTTTGTTGAAACGTGGACAGGTGGGCTGTTGACCAGACCAGCGCTTCCGAAAATTTGTGCTGGAAATCCCCAAAAGAACTGCACTTATTGGCCGAGTAAATCTATTTGCAGATTAATTTGGTGTCAACGGGAGGTACAATTGAATCACAGCCTAATCACTCATTTACGTTAGTTTCCAGCTGGATGTACTGCACATGCGTGCCTCATGTTTCAGCTGTGACGATATTCGAGGTATCGTAGAGTATTTTATAACGGAATCGTGTAAGTTCTACTCGACAGCCCAAAAACCACCATTTAGACTACTTTGCCGGAAGTCTATTAGGACACTAGTCGCTTGGCGGACTTTTGTTCATTATTACTCCGCGATCAATATGAACTAGAAAAGGGTTGTGCAGCCAAGAGAAATTTTAACTTAGCAGGGGGAACATCTGTACTCTAGGGATGAGGTAGCACATGCAAGGTTTTCAGACTTTCTAGGGTGTTTGATTGTTGTTTCACCAACAAAACGTTTCAAAGAAATTAATCAAACCACTCATCCTGTCGCATGGATTGCTGCTAAAAGCGGTTAAACACGGACAGGCTGTTATTCAATGGGGCAGTTGTAATGTTGCGCTCACCAGGTTGAATAATGCATGAAGACTAAAATTCGAACAGTTTAATCGACCCAGTTGTCATTTGCAGTGATGCACAGTGATATAGTTCAATGAGCGTTGCAATGGATCTCCAGAAAGTAATACAAAGATTTTATGCAAACTAATTATTCCATTAATGGAAGTGACGTTCAACATATATCATTTTTGCCCTAGAGCCTTTCGAAATCACCTTAAGCTATTCCGGGGTTATTTCGAAGTCCGCTGTAGATTAATTTCGAAATGGGATGAGAATACTCTAGTATATCGATGTCATGTTTGTAGTTTCTGCAGAAGAAATCAGGATGGTGAACTGAGGGCACATCCCCAGCACCGTACGACTATTCGGGAAATCCAAGCTGCTTGCTCACTGGTCGGGATCCTCGCAGGATACCGCAGGAGAGACATGCGAGCACCTTCCATTTACATTTCGAACGGGCTCCAGTGGTCATGTGTGTGTACGTCAGCTAGCCGAAAACAAGAGCTCAGTGTGACCGTCACACGGCGGTGATCATAGCCTTGGTACGAATGGGATTTGAAATCACATTTCCTGAAGTATGGTGGGCACGTCCATTGCTCATCCACATTGAGTGAGTGGGATGATAGGATTTTTATACGTATGAATCTTTCCAAGTGTTTAGAACGAAACCAGGGCAAGCATATGCAGTTAAAGTCTAAACTAGTATCCGTCCTCATAAAGGAAACTACTCACAAGGTTGCTGAAAACTTCGACAGCCCACGACCGGTTTCGTCCTTCTTGGGGCTCATCAGGTAGGCGCAGTCCCCGAGTTTCCGTTAACCTTGTGTTCTACTTGAACCTAAATTGGACTGTTTTCAATAAATACACTAATTCGCAAATCAATTTGGTCTTTCCGTTCTGTTACGCTGCATGTCTTTACAAAAAAGCAAGAGAAATCACAAGATATATTCAGTCCTCTGATTACGGTTGTGTGGTTATGTAAACGCCTATCGTACTTACAGTCTGTTCATTATAAACCTTTTAGGCCCAGGGAACATGTGTTCCAGTGTCGCTTTATCCTTTTGCTTCTAGTGAGAAATTAGTTAAGTGGAACATAAAGAACGGTCTACTTGAAATGCAAAGAAGTATGAAGCCAGGACTTCGGGGAAAGTTTACCGAGTCCAAAACAAACCGGTTTTCTCTTAACAGAAGGTGAGCACCACCACGACAAAATTACCAAGGAAACATTACTTTGGTCCTGTTTTTTAACAGACCGCGAGTGGTTGAGTGAACCATTTCTAGGAGTACTACTCCAAAGAAACGGGTTCTGACTCTTTCAAATAAGCCATTGGTTTCCATCCTGATGATAGTAGTACAGCGTTCGAGAAGTAGAAGATAGGCTACTTTAAAAAAGTTTATATTTGAATAAGAGCCAATAAGTTCGGCGATGATAACTGGTCGACAACAAACTCGAGGGCTTGTTACAGGTAACGAAGCACTGGAGAAGGTAACAGCTGCATACATTCTTCGGTACAGTTAAATAACGAAATAATGTCATGTCGGTATCTTGTCACCTGAACGTTTAGAGGTTAGCTGTAAACTATCTCCTTGACTAGGTGCATCAGACGGTATTTCATTACCGTCTTTGTACTATAATTCAGGCCATGAGTAGGAAATGCACTGAACTGTTGGTGCACACTCAGCAACCTACGAGGACGTCATCGTCGTTAACTGAGTATTGTCATCTAGATAGGTTGACAAATTTCCGACTGTTATGTAAGTGTTGAAACTCATCCGCAGCAAAAGCATATCAACAACATGGAGAAGCAGCAGATGTTGAGCTGCCTTTCCGCAAGCTTTTCTATATTACGTAGGCGTCGAATTTTCTCTGACAGCGGTTAATAAGGCCTAATTTCCTTGAAAAAGAAGCTACCTGCGGGTCAAAGTACGTGATTTTTGTGCAGATGTGTCACATTGTTTGATGAGAATTTCCATCATGGAGCTTCGTGTGAAGCACATCAACGCTATACGCTTTTTTTATCTGAGCACTCATAGCCTAAAGAAAACAACCACGTGCTTTATCTCGATTTGGGTGTGGTTTTCACTGAGATGGTCAGCTAAAATTGCTTTCGCTTCCTACGAACACATCTGGCTCTGGTTCAGTGCCTGCGATCGATACATGATGTTTTCACATGTGTGAATCGCCACAAACAAGGTCACACTGCTTACCGGTACAAAGACAAATGAATACAAGTTTGGTCGATTGTGCGCACATGTGCACAGAATCACAGGTATGCATGGTTATTATGTTACCATGTATGTTTGCTTACGCCATCACGTGCCATCATGGCTGTCGCTGAAGCAATGAAACTTGTTCATTTGGTTTGAAACTATGACTGAACAGCAGGGGCCATGCATTCTGGATCTTAGTGCTAGTTCATTTGGGCCTTAGCTGTTTTGTCACATTCAGAAATGAAGGTAGTGCTGATTAGCGGCCTGTCCATAATTTTCGAAATTCACAAGAAGGAAGAGCACGAGATGAGAGAAATCCGGGTGTTGTATTTTCACTGCTGTGGTTGGAGGTGACACCAGGGAACTGGTTTGGATTTCGATGGGGGCTGATTGTGGGGAATAAAGCAAATCACGTCTTCATCAGACTACTTCTGTTGCATTAAGTTCAGCGTCTACCGACTTTTAGCCACTGAAAAGGTGAAATGTGTCAGTCCGAGCTTTCTTGCACACAACTGTTCACACAGTACCTACTACCTGCATTTTTCACCAATTTCTATGATCGCTGTTGGAATTCAGTTCATTTCATCAGCGGGGCTGAGACTGTTCAAACAACATACGAAAATGGGCTCTCTCTCTCTCAACGTGTTTTTGACAGTGGTGGTGTGATTCGGACGTACAGAACAGAGTCTAGTGTCGAAATACACTCATTTACAAACTAATTTGTTTTTGAGAGAGACTCACCTGGAACCCTGCTGAATCTCTCGTTTCCGGAGTCTAGTGTCAACCAAAAAGCGATCATGTAAGGAGGACTTGGTTATCCTGGTGGGTGCAGTAGACGTTGACTGCAACAGTAACCTACATTTAAGCTGAATATGAAAAACGCATTTTTGGAACTTGTTTCATGAGGAGTACAACGCGGCACTCGATGGCGCGAAACCAGTCGATCTAGACTATCCAAATCAAGATGTAGACTCGAGTTCTGTGGTACTCTTAGGAAGCATTAAATCAGAACGTAGATGACAGACGGTCTTTCGTTTTAAACGGGATCGAACAGAATACTCAAACGATCTACCATACGTGAATTTTCGACCACAGTTTCTAAGCCAGCTAATAATGCGGTGACGTGCCAGGCAATTAAACGTACATAAACATGGAGTCATAGATGAAAGGTGGAATGGTGGACACAACAGGGGGTCCGTGTCACATTATGGGTAATTCCAGTGAAGTTGTAGGTGGTCGCGGGATTTTTAGATTCCAAGCGCACATCAATCTCGCTTGAAAAGGCGTCCTCTTATTCTGGCGCAGTCCACAGTAAAGCGGTGGGAAGCATTGGACCCGAGGTTCGGTATTACTGCAACTCAGTAGCAGTGCATATCCTTGGTCGTGTGGGGCTTTGAACTCCGCACATCTGACATTCGAGGCTAGCATGCTACCACTACTCCACCAACACGGGCTGGACACATCTGAACAGGCGTACGTGCTCACGCTTGAGTGGTGTGATTGATTGGCCCGAAGCATCGAGTGACGACCCATTCACTGTCCCGTTATTTCGATCGACTGATCCGTCTGTCACATCTTACATGGCTCAACGCAAGACCAGAGCTCGAGTGCAGGAAATAGACAACCTGGTCAAAAGCGGTTTAAATTCATCGGGACAAATCTTAGACGGACAAAACATTAAAATCACTAGTGTGTAGCTGTGACGCTTAAATTTCAGGGTGCAGTATCTGATGTGCATCGAGCAATATTACCTGGTGGTTTTGGATACACTTTAGTGAAGTTTTCTGACTTGGCTACGTTAGACACCACTAACTCAAACTTAATGCGAGGATCTGTATTGTAAGTGGACGCTGGACGAGGTGTGCACTGTGGCAGCTTGCTGAAACGCACAAACGGATTGTGATGCGATGGGATATGAGTACGCGTTGTTAGAAGTAAAATTTTTAGAATATACCCTGATTGATATCTGTCTTTACTTAGTTTCCTACAACGAAACTGTACGACGCTGCATCCCTAATCACTAGAAAATCAGGGTTGTCGTTTCTTCAACTCGTCCTACATGTTTTAGAATCCGCTGTACCGTGTGCGGCTCAAGTCATCCAAGCTAAACGACATTTGTCGTTGCCTGAAATACTTGATCCATTATCAACCGTTTCGTCCACGTCAGCTTATTCCTTGAATGCCATGGAGTCAGATGAAATAGTTTCATGGCGAAGCAATTCAAAGGTCCCCGTGGGTGTATACCCGAGTGTTACGGAAACTATTCGATTCACGCCCGTATCACCTTGTCCACGCAATTCGACCTTCTTTTATCATCGTGGCCTGTAACCGACTGACGTTTGGCGCAGAGGTTCACTTAGGGAATCGGTCGTGTTGGTTCGATCTTACTAAATCAGCATAAATGAGTCTTGGCCGCTCTGCGTCAATTCACAAAACCACCATTGAACCTACGCAATAGCACAATCACCGTTAGGTTATTACTAACCCCCCAAAATAACTGGATTTTGAGTGTCCTTTATTTCGATGGTGTCAGGAAAATACGCTGAAATGTTACGGCAGTTGTAGGTAGTAAAATGAAACCAAATTGTTAATGACCGTACACTCAAGACTACATGTCAGGCAGAACAGTGAGACGAATGCTCAATCAGAGTGATTTGCCACCCGTACAAAGAGAATCGGAGGTGAGCCATTTCATCGTCGCACCCATGTGGTTCCAATAGGTGAATAACTGCGATGACTAACGATTGAGTTAAAATTGTAAAAGGCATTGCCGAATTCGACCTAAGTGTTACAGTGTGTTAGATATTGATTTAGCTCGTAATACCCAATTCATGCCACTTAGGGAGCTACGAATCGAATGGCTGAAGATATAAGAATTCTGATTTTCATCATATGTAAACCTGCCACGTTTTTCAAGACCACATAGCCCGACAGGCACTTCGAAACCCAAAGGAAACTGAACGATTATAATTGTATTTTTTTCCACCAGTATTGCTCTGCATACAGACTTCAACATTCGATATATTTTTAGCCTGGATTGAAAAAAAGGATGACAGATTCAAAGTATGAGGTTAATTATAGTACGCTGTTGTTTCCACGTGATTTGTGGATTGTGCTACTATATATATATATATATATATATATATATATATATATAT
>NW_008751660.1:1564267-1604811 GCF_000715545.1 Opisthorchis viverrini
TTTATTTATTTATTTATATATGGCAAGCATGATTCATACGCGTAGTATCAGGGAACATAATCATATGGAGTCTCAGTGTAACGAAACGATCCAGAAAGATAATTGCACCTTGCAATGAGATTATAAAAGAGTATAGAACTAAGGAGGACACCGTACGCGCTAAGGTCTCTAACGACATACCTTCTTTATCTCTCGAAAGGCCTAAGGGCGCCAGAGGCCGGGTGACAGTTTTCATGCTCCTCAACATTTCCTTCGTCGGGTTATTCGTAGTTCTTATGAATTCGGACCCGAGTGCAGTGGGGATACGCAGTGTAGCGCTTGCTGAGGTATCGTCCCTGGCACATGACCCAGCCACCCACGCCGACGATGACTAATCAAACCTTTAGACTGAGCATACCGGTGACATAGGTTGCTGAAAGTCAACCTGTCGTTGCGTTTCGAATATAATCTTGACTGTGGTCTAGCCACGTGATGACATTCGGATTTTCAATTATCTGAAGATGTTGAACTCAGATGCATCGCCAGTGGGAGAAAGCAGAATCAGCTGTCTCGGCCAATCCAGGAGAAACTCGCTCACATCCGTTGTTGTTAAACAGTTGGTGATATTTATATTATCTGCGTCTGGGTTTTTATTACGGCTGGAATCAGATGCTCGTAAGCTGATCCAATTTAAGGAACACCAGAAGTGACCCTTAGAGATTTCTGCAAATGAAGGAAACAGATTTCCTCAGGTGCTACTTTCCTCTGCGTGGTCTTGTGTTCGCCGAAAATGAATAAACAGTGTATAATGTATACGCACTTAAAGCTTGCTTATTCCGATTCCGTCCAGTAAGCATGTAAATGAATTCAACCCGCATTCTTCAGAGATACTGTCTCAAAACAATCCTAAAACCTCAATTTCATCGAAGATGAACCTTTAGTGAGGCAGAATATTGTAACTACTCAAACATGACTAGTTGAATGGAATCCTCACTGTATATGAAAAGGAACACAAAAGCAATCGAGGTAGACCAGAACTATTTTGTAATGTACCGTTTCGAAAAATCAACATGAGGATAATGCATCGGCAGCAGTAGTCTGTCTGTTTTTTGATCTCACAATAACGTTGAGCCCAAGTCTTGTAGTGTGAACCGTAGCCTGTCACTCATTCGTAAAGTCTATGAACTTTCTTGCAGGGGCTACCGGTTAACAGTTTATACTGGGTTGTTATCAAGCACAATAATGAAAAACCGGATTTTGTGGTCGCCATCTAAGTCTATTACTGCGTTCCTCTGATGAGCTACGTCAGCCGCACGACAAGGCAATCCTCCGGATATGCTGAGTTCTAATGGTACCCAGTTTCAGATTCTGTACATACGTCCCATTCAAAATAAAATAATCGTTCAGTGCCTAACTGCCATGCCAACCGTACGAAGCACAAGGCCTGGGATACTATCAGGTTGCTCAAGCCCAGATAGGGGAAGTCGAGATACAGAGGTCGGGATCGAACCACAGGCCTTGGGGTCAGTAAATTCGCGCTCTAACCACTGAACCATCTCGTCTCATTCGGCGACAGCCTTAACCGCATTCCGGCCCATTTATCGAGAACAGGAACGGCACTCAAAAGCTTTTGAAAGCCTAGTCTAGACCATCATCGGAGCAGTAACTACCACGCTGATCATCCACCTCTTTATGCTGAGGAGTGACACTCCAGCACTGCAGTTGAGCTCAAACTATCAACACGCACATAGAGCACAGTTACAGATGTAGCTCCGTAGCGCTCATTGCGATAGTAACCAGGAGAAGAACCATTAAGCTCCTTCAATATTGCATTTGGATCACGCCAGCCCACTTTGGGCTCCTAGTCAAGTTGTTCATGCGCCTACAGATGGCGCGTTGAATCCTGCACAGACACTGCCTCAATTGAGCCCAAAGTAGCGTGATATCTTCTGAAGAATGTTGAAACATTGAATGATCTGAGTTCCTACCTCTATCAGACTAACCGGAAGCGTTCCATGAAGGAAAAATGAGTATCACCCCGAGTACATAAACGACAATAAAATACAGCCATCGGCTACTGTGAGCAGTCGTTAGTTTTGAAACATCGAAAGACATTTCACAGCCTTGACGGCAACGATCGAAGAGAGGGTACAGGAAGGCAGGAAAGGATGGAAAGGCAGGAAGGAAATAGGTGGGAGCAGTGTAAGACAGAGACAGCATGATTAGTAATACAAAGCAACATTTGGTGGGTGGCGATAGACGGGGGGGGGAGGGACGGAGGGGAACAGTAAAAGAACATGGTGAGCAAGTTAGGTTCGAGTAAAATAGAAGTCATGATAAAAAACCTGGCGGTGAGAGCAAGGAAAACGGCGCGAGAACCGTAAGGAACATAGATCTAAAAGAAGTGTAGGTGGTGTTTGCAAAAATTGCACAATGGGAGGGACTTACAGTTGACTGAGGCAGGAATATGCCATGGACACTGCCAGACAGTCATCACACTCAAAAACTCAAGATTGGAGTTTTACTCAAAGCGACTCGAGAATACTGGAGGGCATATCTGGTGGATTCCGGCTGGAAAAAGGCACTGTGACGGGTGTCTCAAAGTCCCCCATGAGGTTATTACTTGCGCAGTGAAGTGCGTGCAGCTTCAATAAGTGGTTTCAGAGCAGAAAGTGGACCAGGATTTTGAAGGAAACGATGGGAAAGAAGATCTTTAGCACTGGATCGTTTATCTGGATTGACCTGTAAACAGCGATCCAAGAACCTAATCAAATCGGCATCTTGAACCTTCGTCTTTGGAGTTGGTTTGCCATTTGACTGGATCAGCATAATCGCCTACAATAAAAAGATTATGGAGCGGCATAGTATTGGGTATGGTATTCACGAAAAACAACTGAGTATGTGGATTTAACCTTCATCGTAGCTGCGAACCCGCATAAGTGGTTCCTGGGCTACACTATCCCACCGGTGACTGTACATGTACCAATAAAAGCCGTTGAGCGTTTTGTTTGTTCCTTGTTTAGATACGACGCAACGCAAGATAGTCCTTTGACTCCATACGTCTGAAGTTATTTCACTATCAAGACGAGCGAAGATTGAGCATTATTGTGAAAGTATATTTCGATACATACAGTTATCGAAGCATTTGCAACCGAATATCGTCACGGTTATTTCGCGCAACTGAAATGGATGATTCTAAGACAAGTACATAACTCCTCATGGCTTAGTTGTAGATCACTTGTTCAGCCAAACAAGCTGAATAATGCCTGTGCAAAAAATCTACAGCAGTAGCTGGAAGAATCTTAGATTTCCAGTTTGATTATTATTATTATTGGGTTCGTGAAAGCAATCATTTCGCTTGACCTATATAGAAAGAATACACTGGCCGCAATTTCTATTGAGAGAAGTGACTGATTTGTGACAAATTAAATATAGCCCCTAGCATCGATTACTCCACATGAAATGTTGGTCTACGATGAACGGTCCTTGGCCAATTCACCTGGAAACGTCAAACTGAATGATCCATAAGTGACCCTGACACACAATCAGCGGCAGATTTAATACGATGCGACGACTCAGCATCTGGGCTAGTTTGCGTCCGTGAGACTAGTCCACCATCATTGATGGTCCCGCCGAGAAGCGGTTGTTGCTCCGATTAGGATCAGCTGAGTCTTTGAGAGAAATTATGAATTAGTACATCTGTACCTGAAATAAAAACGCGCAGACGCGGTGCGCAGCAAAGTGGGATCAAGAAGATAGCGATTCATACAGGGAATTACTGAACAATGGTATAAAATGGCTAGGATAGTGAACAATTTGAATTTGGAATGGAGAAAAGAACCGAATTCGACTTTGGTTAATAATGGTGGGCCTGCATGTTGTCCTTCAGTATTATAAAATATTCACAAAACCACAGGATATTTGATCGAGGACTTTTCGCGACGACGGATTGCGTACTTTAAGGAAGAATATTACGATATTCTAACTATTTAAGATATAGTTCCTCAATTGTGACTTTCCCACCAGTCGAACTGGTCTTAATGACATTTCGATAGCCATTCTGTAGCAAATTAAAATAGAAACAGAAGTGGTCGAGAAAACAGCTGATATCAAGGCTGAAACATGAAAAAAGTAGAAAAACGTGGGGTGTATTGAAAAAGACCATATTTTGCCTAACAAAACAACCATCCTGCTGACTGAGGAGTTAGTTTTGTGACTGATTCCACAGTTATTCCATAAGACAGGCAGAGTAAATTTAACAAACATGGAAGCCTGATTTTTCACACGATGAAAAAATGACATGAACCGCTGGAAAATCTTGAGCAATGCTAAGATGAGGCACAGCGGCGTTCACCCTTAGTAATCACAACTGTGATAAGATAGAAAGTTGCGTCCCTTCTGGCTAACTAGGTGAATAGAATATATTTATGACATGAATATTTTTGCTTAGTAACTATGCAAATCGGTGATGTTCCATCTCCTAGCCACATTCCGGCCATTGCAGTTCTAGTTAACCTAGTTTTTCTTCATAACGTAGAACAGTTTCTCTCAGTAAAGTTGCCATCAGTTTGCGAATTTTTATTCACACAGCAATTGTTATCACAAAAAATCCTGAGGATTAAGGAATTGGAAGAAAAGATTAGCCCTCTCTGAAGCACACGCTGAGGGAACGGTAGAAAGCAATCGCTCTGGATCGATGCTGGATGCCGCAAAGGATTTCGCTGTTCGAGCGAAACAGCTCGATTATGTAACACGTGCTCGTTTAATTCGAGAACTGTGAAGCTTTCGATGGGGTGGTGTGGATATAAACTCCCTCCTATTGTTTCTAACGAAAATGAAGAACGCGTCCCACGATGACTCCACATGTAATTATGCAAGGCATCTTTGAATCACAGCCACTGAATTAAAAAGCTCGTGTGAATTCAGTGTTGTGGTAAACGAAGCTATTTGGGAAGCAGCTTGTATGGAGATAAATAATCAATAATTCAACCACCAGGTCGCCCGGAGAATTCGCTGCAGGCGAACTAGCAGGTTACAGTCGAGAAAGCCAGGCTGTTGCGTACCGGATACGTTGTCAGTCAAGCGTTACGGGTGATCTACAGTGTATACAAGTGAAACGAATCCGCCCGAAAATACTCCAAGGTTAAACCGAACAACACATTTTCATCCCTTGAATGGGTATCAGTTGGGGGATATACACCCACGCTGAGACTACGCGACGCTGGTGGTTAGTGCAAACAGAATCTGGGACTTCCGGTGGATACACTTCGCTTGAGCATAAGGTGAAGGTAATTTCAAAATTCGAAGGACACATGACGATGCTCCTTGGACCCACTCGCCTTGTAGTCTGTCTATTGCTATTTTACATAAAAATGAAAATCAATGGATTTGAGCGTGGTCCACTGTTGAAAAGTGTAGACTTGGAAGTGAGGGCTACAGTAGCTGAGAAGCATCACATCAACTCCTAGGACAAGTCTGTTTATTAGCCAACTGCTAAGAGGCACTATTACTTAGCGAAAAGTTGATTGACAGTACTCCGAAAAGACAAAGCCATTTATTCCTCCATACAGCGTGAACCGATGTGGTGCATTCGAATGGGAAAAATGTCGTCCACTTGCATAAGATATACACTGTTTTTTGGTGCCATAAATCTGCAATGAATCGTATAGAATAACCGGTTTCCATTCCTTGACAAACGGGAAAACCTTTTTAAGGCAACCACAGCTCGAGTGGTTGGTTGGTGCTATCAGTATACTACATACTCTAATTACACACTGTGCGCACTATATTTCTCTGTCAAGTGCTGAGTTTGGATATTTTACACAGATTCTGCACCTCCGACACAATCGGCTTTAGTCAGTTATACCTCAAGATCATCCAAGGAATGCTGTTTCTCTCGGTAAATAGAGGATTTTGGTGCACCACAGACTAAGAGTGACACGGATTGTACAACTACACACGGGAGCTCTCTTACCTTGAGGGGCTGCTCATTCATGTAGGGAGGTTCGCCGTCCAGCATTTCGATGACCATGATTCCCAATGACCATATATCGATTTTTGATCCATACTGTACCGTTTTGTTCACCACTTCAGGGGCCATCCAATACGGTGTGCCAACCATGGTGTTTCGTGTACTCTGGCGATCGCTTAGCTGAGCACAGAAGCCAAAATCGGTCAGTTTCACTTGTCCCTTCATACCCAAAATAACGTTATCGGACTTGATATCCCTATAAGATGGAGAAGTAGGGTGTGGAAATAAGATATATAAGAGTAAATGGCCTGAAAACAAACTGATAGGGTCAAATAAACGCATTCCAAATAAGCCCCGACAGACTATCAGTAAACATCACGGGGTTGGGGAACGCATGTGTTTGAAATGTAGATCCAAGTTTATTGGTTTTCTCCCGAATACGACGAAGGGTCGGAAGTATTTCCCCTAACTAACTCTGTATATAATTCAGAGCTAATTCCGATATTGGTAAACTAGAAAACCTAGTATGAGGGGGTGCATTGTAACCGTTTTAGAAACAGAACTTGGATAACTCCCGTGGATCAATCAGGCCTGATCAGCTCCGAACAGCTCCATGGTAGTGCTAAGCTAAGTTTCTGATCTATCTGGTGAGTTATCGAAGAAGAACAAGAGTTCGTGTTTAGAGCAACGTTCCTTTTCGTTAAAAGATACTAGGTACGGTAAAACAGAGTACTTCGCTCCATCACTCACTATCATTAAAAATGGACTTCCTATATCTCAGATTTGTTTACCATGAATGCATTCATTCGTGTGCGATTTAGGTCACGTGGTACCATCAAAAGGAAGTTATCTCCTGAACAATCAGTATCGACCTTTGCACCCGAATGTATGCACCCTAGTGCACCTTCCCCCAAAATTCTAGTGGAGTGGTGCTGGCAGGAAAATCCAAGCACATAATTTAGACCAGTGAAGGTTTCCAGTTCATTCAATAACGCCGGTTCAGCTGAGAAGCAGTTGCACCCTTGTACGAGAGTGCGGGCTAACGCAATCATCGAGGTCTATCATGCCTATGTTAGGTATAGGGGGAAAGAAAACCGACATCAGGCTTTCGACAACGCACAGAATTCAACCCGGTAAGTAGCAAGTAGTAGTCTCTAGCATGGAAAAGTACGATCAATCAGTTCGCAGTCAAAATCGGCCGCGTGGCCTTCGATTTACCCCAACAGCAGTGAAAAAACACTTGGGCAGAAAAGTAAACCCATTCTAAACCGGCGCACATTAACATAAAACCCATACGGAAGCAAAAACAATGGAAGCTGGTAAGATGTGAACCTGTAGTACGCCCATGTGTGCGTAAGGTGGCAGACGGACAGATTGACACTAGTATCATATTGGTGCACTCCGGTACACATCAAAAATCAGGTACAAAAGGAAAGATACAGTCTAAGACGATAAGATATCGCCAAAAAGTACGAGTGGAAGGTCCAGTGTTCACTGACCAGTGATAACTTAAGTTGTGGATTGGAAAGGTAGTAACCAGACTGAAATCTTCAAATCCCAAGACAAACAGCGGTAAATGGTCGATTTCAGTATCCACCGTTGGGAGGTACCTTTCTCTTAGGAGAAGAACTGAACAAAAACGTTTTAACTGGCTCGAATTCACGTTCATTTCTGCGCGTCAAACAGAAGGCGGTACGAACATCTAATCAGTTAGTGACCAGATCTTCCAACAGACCAGCAGCATCGCTGCTTTCATGAATATAGACATGTTGGTCACCTGGAGAAAAGCTTTACTGCCTTTACACTCTTATCATAGAGGATCTCTTCTGTAGACCACCTCGTAGCACGATTACTTGTAGAACGACGTCTCGCTGCTCTTGGTCTGACCGATTTCCTTTAGCCATCCTGGCATGGTCACATCTTGTGGAACAGAGTTCAAACCGGTGTACCCACCCGGATCATCGCAGCACTCTACTTTGTGTGGGGTTGAGTGAAAGAGGGAAAACGTGAAAGTGTAAGAAGAGAGGTGTCAGAAGTAGCATGTTTTCACTTATCCGCCCTGTTGTATGCAGCAAGTAAGGCAACCCGGCCCCACGCGACGGCCGATGTACCATGAAAGTACTGTTAGTTGTAAGTACCATGGTTGAACGCGAGCTGGGATGACAGAGCACCCAGTACTAGAGAGGAGGGTGGTTAGGGTTCTCAACCAAAGCCTTTGAATCAAAAGATTGGCCGTAAGACAACTGTGGTCGGTGGGAAATGCAGGTGCATTACCACTTTTAAGGAACAAATCGCCATACATGTTCTAAGCCCAACCTTGAGAACCATGAGACTGTGTTGGTCAGACATCTAACAACTGAGAGGTTATTTGAGTGTCGGGCGGATCCCGGATGCACAGAAACCGTCACATCATGGTAAGGTCCAGGCTCTGCGTGACGGGGGTAGAACTGTGGTTGAGCTAAATGGATTTTGGCAGTATCCGAGGCAATAAATCACCACTGACAAGTTCAGGACTAACGAATCGAAAAAGGGTTGCCATCACGGATGACATACTAGGATGGAGGAGATTAGTTAGCAAAGAACTCAAGGTGCCTAAACTCTTTCATCCTTCGAATTCAATTCGGAGATGACCTATGGAAATTACTCGGTCGATCATGTGTATTTGTGGAACAAACACTAACATGAATTGGCAATGGGACATGTGCGATACTTGGCCCTGTTGTTTAGGTGACCTAAGAATCAGTACAATCCCGTTTGAGAAAGCATGGTGATATAGACCATGAGATAAGAATCTTTTTCGACTCGGTGAGATAGGGAAGTAGTTGATTTATATGTGAAAAGAAGTGTTTTGATTGCTTTAGCACCAGTCAGTCTGACGAATCAATTCACGTAACCTACCTGTGAATGATGTTTCGTTCGTGAAGGTAGGCCAAAGCTTTGACACACTCTTTGGTCACTGCTGCTATTATCGGAACTTCCATGACCGTTTCCATCACCACATCGGTTAGCGGTCCCCCATCCAGATAATCCATTGTGACCCAGAGCTCATTAGCAGAACGAATCAAATGAGATTCCAGGTAGTTCACAATGCTCTCATGTCGCAACTCCTTCATCACCTCGATTTCTGATATGATAAGGTCACGGTTTGGCTGCTTGTCCAACTTCATCACCTTGATGGCTACGCACTGTGACGTTTTCTTGTCACTGGCCAACCAAACCGTCCCAGAGGCACTGTCAATTGAGAAGAGAAAAGTGAACCAATTGAAAACCGATAACCAAAGAGAGCGAGCAAAAAAAGCCGGAGAGCAGTAGAACAGCAGACAGTGCGATCAAATAGTTCGAATAAAAGACCATTAGCAATAGAAATGAAGCATTTGAATTTCAGGTGTCGTCGGTGAACTAATAACCATAACAAAGGGACCTTCTTTGTCTTGAACGTCTGAAAACTGAAAACCGGCAGTTTTTATCGTATTTGGTGTGGAGGGCGAAAATGTACAAATGAATAAAGAATGTCAAGCAAAGCATGGCCGCGCAGCAAACAGCTCCCCTGGTCATATCAGGTCTACAAGCTTCCGCTGGGATGATTTTCGTCGCAAATCCCGACGCACCTTGATTCTGACAACTAAGCGACCATCATCAGACTCTTTTTAACGCACCCTTCAGAGGTCTATCATTAACACTGCGGCAACCGTTAAGGTAGTAAACGGTGTGGATGCGCTAACGGCACATAACTTCAGTCAGCGACTAAGGCGGGGGAATTAGGCGTACGCAATGAGATGGACACGTTGACAGTCACAAGGTATTTGGTACTGGTATTTCGTTACTTTGTAGTTGTCACTGAATACGGGCGCCCAACTTCAACTACCTGATAGCTGCACAATGCCTTTGAACGTTAATTCCTAATTCGGTTTTATTGCAAGTGCTCGCAGAAATATGGTACACAGGCTCGTACGGATTCCATAACTTCTGATTTGATGCTGTTGAGGATAGCGAAATGGGTCCGGGAAATGATTTGACTGTAACGCTTCGTTGTGGCACTTCCGATCTAATGACGCAAGATTTCGCTACCGACTCCAACTGAACATGGAATACCACTCAAAGTAGGTGATGAGGACAAGTCCAGTGTGAGAAAAGCGACACCTTTGAGATGTAAGGTTACAAAATCTGGAAAATCAAGATTTTTCCAACCTTGAGATTTAGCAGAGGTGAAAACTTCAAAGGTAGTCATTTCACCGATTGCACAGAAGTCCTTGAGGTATCTAGATGATATCAACGTTCGGCTGGTTATGGAAGGCATCCAAGAGGTTCATTATTCGCACTAACAAATATCAACTGTTATCCAATGCAATGATGTAGCGAATCAGCTGTGAGGTTCGGATGAAGTGTGTCAGTGTAAGCGCCTTCCGTTCAGTACGCGGGAGATTGGCGGTTCGAGTCCCTCCCAGGCGTCTTTTTGTTCACGCTACGTGTACTGGATGAGTTATTTTGTTAGTGGGAACTGATTTCTTCTATATTCGGTATCAGCTACCGAAGACCTAGGAACAGGTTGGAGAGAGGGCTGGCTTCTCACTTGGGTTATTTACTCCAGTAGCCTCAGTTACCGGTTTTTCTTCCGACAGTTATGTTGTCTACTGGTCAAACAAGGTTCCCTGAACCTTGAAAACCAACCACGTTGAAGAAATAACTTTGCCTACCTCACCCTCATCCCCTGACGCCAACTACCACCGACAGCTGTCCGAGTGTACGACTCTATTGACGGCTGTGTGCCTCAAGACCTCAGAGATTCTGTGAACGGAAACACAGTATTTCATTGTCGAAACATACTATTCATAAGATTGATGAAAACTCATCGAAAGCCACCGACCGGTTTTGTTCTTCTTTGAGCTCATCCGGTAGGTGCAGTCAATGAGTCTCCATCAACCTTCTATCTTATCCAAGCATCATATTATACGTATGTAGGTTTGTTCTTCTGAAGCCTATAGGGGCCAGATAGTAGCCTGTAGTCATAGGAAAAAACGTATCACAAATAAATCGGTATTTGGTTGTAAGGCTTCTAAGGAAAACATTTAAAAGCAAAACTACGGTTTGACTGTTCATGATTGCGATCCGAAAGCCTTTTTAATGTATACCGGAAGAGGAGAGCCCACAGATTCACCATGTGTGGAATCTGTTTGAAAACCGTTGTTATCCTCCTTCACTTGAAAGTTACTTTTGACTTGTTGGAAACTACAGCAGTGTCTGAACTTTATAAATTGGTGGATGTACGCCAACTCCCATGGACTCGCAAGGGTCTGTGGTAGCCCTTGTCTTAAGCAAATCCAGTGCTATCAGATAAGGCCGTAGTCTGTTTACTCTTCCATTCAACTTGACAACTGAGAAATTTGCCCCCAGCCTGAGGTGTCTATGAGATCAAACTGTTCCCAACAAGATCGCTCACAGACATCGAGTACACCAACTATGCAGCTCTTTTCGGATTTGACCCTGTCTGAATCATCATCGTAGACAGCAGCATCAGTGTTGACACTGATGCTTAACTGCAGTAAAAACAACGTTGATCTGGTTATATACATCAAAACTTTCAGTGAAAAGAGGAAAAGAGCGGGCGAGGGAGGAAACCTGATGCTGGCCTATGTCAAGAACTCTGCGGTACCTACACCTCCAAGCGCTCAATCAGACACGAACGCCATTGACATCGATTAGCCGCTATTTCTGGCAACTTCTCCAGCTAAGAACGAGTGGGTTCACGGTGACCCCATCCTGGAAGGCGTACAACACCCGAACTGCTCGTAATTTCCTTCACACCCTTCCGCTAAGTCACACGTTGTCCACCTCGCGGTTTGCGCTATTCTGAAGGAGGCATAGAGGACAACATTCTCCCCGTAAGCGGTGCTTCGGCATGCATAGCACATGACCAAGCCATCACAGTCGATGACGCTGGATGTTTTCTCGGACTGAGGTGCCTGCAGAACAACCAAATACCCGTTTTCTAATCACCTCGTTACTAACACGCTGATGTCACTATTTGACAGGGCTCATGCTTCGCCTAAGTCTTCCAAGATGTGGACGATGTCCTTTTCGTAGTACAGATCGACCTCACTAGAAACAATTTGAGCACCGGGATTTGGAAGGCCTTTCAGTTTTTGCCTCAGTATTTTGTCGGCCACGAAGCTGAACAAGAATGGAGAGCGTGAACATAGTTGTCGGACGCCATTTTTGTAGGGAAGCTTTTGGAGAGCTCCTCATACACTCTCACACGCTCAGATGTGCATACAGGGACCGGATTACGTTCACCAACTTTTGGGGCATATCCTATTGAGCAAGTGCAATTAACAGCACTGGCCGGACGACATAATCGAACGCACCTTTGAAGTCAAGGAGTATCAAGACTGTGGGTCGTCTGTACATATGGTGCTGCCCTAACACGTGACGGAGTGTGAAGATCTGGTTACCCCAGTCTTTACCCGGTGAAAATCCCACTTGATGCCCACGTGTCAAGGTTTCACGTGCCACCGTAAGACGAAGAGAACAAGTGACGGCAAAAGCCCTGTCAAAACAGGAGTCAAACTAACAAACACCTCTGTGGTTGCCACATTCATTGCGATCAACCTTTTTGAAAATGTACACTATTATTGATTCAACCGCGTTGTGTGGGACGGTCTATTTCTTTCAGATACGCAGACTATGAAGGTACTGACTGAAGAGTCCACCGCCATCCTTGAACAGAGCAAACGAAAGATCGTCAGGATCAGGAACACGTTCACGCCCGAGTGAAGATATACACTCGGACACTTCTGAGGTTGAAGGCAACTCCATATTCACAGTCCACCTTTCTGTTGAAGGCAAGGATTCCGGAAAGGAGCCAGCAGATGGCCAACTGAACTGCTGCTTGAAGTACTGTGCCCAACGGTCCAGACGTTTTTCTTTCCTGGATATCAGAAAGCCATTTCGGTCCCTGATTATTTCCCTAACAACAAAATTCCGAGGACCAGTCGAACGAATCAGGTGGAACAGCAGAATTTTTTTGCATCCTTCCCTTCTTCGGCCTTTCGGGTCCACCAAGCTGCTCAATCGGCATGGATACGCAATTTCACCTGGCGTCGGATAATGCGTCGGGTGGAGTTGTGGCCCAATGTTTGAGGAATCTGTCGCCTGGCCTCCAGCAAAGACACGGTCCTATCAGAGACCCAATGTTTGGATGAGGTTAGCTGGGTTGTGCCGCAAAACAAAGTTCCGGCCCTGAGTGGCTCTATGGATGATATCCTTTCCTAGTATCCATTTACATCCTGCATCGGACCGTCCTGCAGGCGTTCGAGAAACTGGTTCTGATATTCTGGTACTGCAAAGTAACAGTCTGTGATAAGCACACAATTGAAGGGGGCGATCTCCGTTGTCTATTCGTCTCGTGTCGAATCCAAGATGACCATCCAATGCGGCCTCAACATCGCTTAGTCTACCTACATGAGCGTTCATGTCACCATCATCCACAACGACATCTGAGCTTGTAGCCCGCTGTAAAAGAGTACCTACGTCATCACTTTGGCAGATTCAAATCCAGATTCAATTGGCGCGTAAGTAGACAGAATAAAGAGGGTATGATGGACTTCACTTTCTCTAGATTATCTCACAGACGTTGTCAAAAGAAACGCGCAGAGGCGGCTATTAAGGGGTATTCAATCAAGTAGGGGTGCTTGTGCTCGACCGCTTAATACAATACCCATTACAGCATATTCAGATGCAGCGGTTTATATACCACCACAGGTGTACAGCCGGAAGCTGGGAAAAAGCGAGAGGGCATCCAGTTCAATCACAATACTTGCGTCCTGCATATATCAATGCAGAATGAATCCAGTCCACGAGCGATAGCCGTTTGTTGCCTTGCTTGGATCAGTATACGAACATTAAAGGCAAGTAAGTACACCGGCTTTCGGGATTTGAAAACAGACTTCGAAGTGTTTAGGGTTATTACTCCAGCCGGGCGTACAGGAGCTTCGGCTGTGTGATGAGCGGCGAACAAAACGGTCAGTCATAATGCTAGGATCTGTGAAGAGAGTATTCAAATTTGGGTAAATGTGAAAGTGTAAGGAGGCAGGCGTCAGAAGTAGCATGTTCTTACTTACCCACCCTTTTGTATGCAGCAAGTAAGCAGACCCGGCTGGTGACAGCACAAGACAGCCGATGTGGCATGAGAGTGTAAGTGTCACGGTTGTACATGGGATGGGATACATCCACAGCTCCCAAACCCAAAAAGGAGGACGGTTGAGGTCCTCTACCAAAGACTGGTTCAAAAGCCTGACCGCAAGACAATAGTGCTCAGTGGAAGATGCAAGTGCATTTCCATTATTATGAAACAAGTCGCCAAACATGTTCTAAACCCAACCTTGGAAGCCAGGGAATTGTGTTGGTTGGACCTTCAACCATTGACCAACCTGGCGTGAGAGACTCTGTGGGTGTCGCGGAGACACCAACCAGTATAGCTCAACGGATAACGGATGCAGAGAATCCGTCACACCGCGGTAAGGTCCAGTCTCGTCATCATCATCGGCAGCATGACATCCGCGTTCAACACTTATGCTTCGCTGCCGAGCAACCATGATTTATTTGAGAGCCTTGTGGTGAAGAAAAGAATGAAGGTGGACAGAGAAGGGACTTAGTGCTACCTTACCACAATCGTTCCGAGGTGCCTACACCTCCAGACACTCATTCAGGCAATTCGGATAGAGACTGACAACGAGAACGCTACTGACATAGATTAGCAGCCATACTCTGCAGTCTCCAACCAGGCACACTGGGGATCACGCGGTCTCTATCCTGGAAGACAGGTAGCACCGACAAGACCCAGATGTTTCGTTATCACTTTCATACCCCTCTGCCAGGTCGGGACGGCCAGCCCCATAATTCCGCCACTCTGAATCGGGCACGGAAAACAGCACTCTCTTCGGCAAACGATGATTCGACATGCGCAATACATGCCCCAGTCTCTTCGAGACGGCCTATCTAAATAAAAATAATATTAAATAAAGTAGATAGTTCTATGCTAAGAAGGTGTAAAGTGTTTTCACATAACTGGGTAGGATAAACCCAAAACTGAGGCTGCCCAACAAGGAATTTAATGTAGTAGACAAAGTTGTCTACCTAGGGAACTGTATCGGTTTCGTTAGTCTAGCCAAAGACGATACAGTTATGCGGATGCGGAAGACCAGAGAAACTCTTGAAGACATCTTGAGAACACCTGTGGCGTGGATATTGCATCACCTTGTATCAAAGGTCGAGTATACACTGTCACGGCACACTGCATATTGCAGTACGAACCAGAAGGTTGGCACTTGCGAACTAAGGAGACCAAAGCCCACTGAACATCCGTGTCATATCAGCATTACCCTATTCTGGTGTGAACAGTGGATCAATAATGTCGATGGTTTCAACGAACATATGCACATGTATATGAACTGCCTGGCGTTCAGCTGTAGCACCCTTCCGGTGCCTAGCTGTCATGCTACCCGAAGGAAGCACGAGGGCTGAGATACTGCCAGATTGCCCAAGCCTAGACAGGGGAAGTCGAGTGGCGGAGGTCGGATTCGAACCACGGACCTTCCGGTCAGTAAATTCGCGCTCTAACCACTTGGGCCATCTCGCCCCAGTGTATATGAACTAAAAAGATATGATGAGGAAAACAAAGGTATGGATAGCAGATTTCTTAAAACACCTCAGGAACAAAAATAATATCAGAAACCGAAAGTCTGGGTTGCCTCTATCCAACGATTCTAAGGATTACGAAGGATATTAAAGCAGGGTTGCTCACTGAATCATCTGATTACTTACTGCCTGGAAGAACCGTTAGTACCCATGCAGAAACAGTTGTGTCCAAAGGCTACGTGACACATTTGAGTTCACTGGCTGCTCAAAATACAAACGTTAACGCTAGATGAAAGTTGTTCGAAACTGTCGAATGTATAGATGATTTTACCATGCAGTGGAGTACCAATTCACTCATCCTTACACAGGAATTAAAAATTGATTTGCGATGTACCCTTTACACAGAGGGAAGAGGTTGCGACGAATAATTCTCCCGGTGAGCTTCCGGCCGGTATTTTCATGAATAAATCCGAACATGTCGCATTGGAATCAGTTTCGGAACAATAAACACCTCATCGTCGCGGTATCGATGACTTTCTTCATTGTTCACAATTGTCACAGTGCAACTAAGGCGATTCCGTACACCCTTAGGCTAGCACATTTGACATTCCACTTTTCCGCGTAGCACGAGATCAACAAAACCTGTTGATATTTTAGTAGGTCAAGTACGGGTTTACCAAAAATCCACACGATCACATTTCCACCGCTTTGTGGACACAAAGTACAGAGAAAAATATGCAAAGTGCCAGACAAACAGCGCTCGCGAAACCCGCACAAAAGATATACTAGACGCAGAAGTGACATTAAATCGAAAACTCTGATATTTTTAATTTAATCTGTAATAAAAAATTGAGGTGGTCCTTTTAAACACAAAACAGAAGTCCTTCAGTCCGAAAAAATGCTTATCTACAGACTACCATTCCGAAGCGACAGTGTCTATGAAGTAATGAAGTGGAAACTAATGACTTCCACCAGGAGTACATAATGTCGCTTGGTGAGGTGGCAACTCCAGCAGCGATTGGTTGCTCAACACAAAAATCAAGAATAAGGTTCCAGTTCAGGACCATCGTGTGATAACAATTTCGCGTGCTTGACAATGTTCCTCAAGCTACATCGGTCCGACGACTCGGTACTTATCGCAGAGAATTGCTGGACACATTCTATCTATCAGGAAGGTCAGCTTCCTGAAAGCAACCACTGAATGCCCGGAATATACGGAGACCCTCAGCTCCGCTGGGTGTTGACCAGACAGACAACGCCCTGTCAATATGCAGCGCGTCACAGCCTTGCATCAAACCCAGACAGCGCGAGTCAGCGTTGATCAAGGACAGACAACCCCTCCGTAATATGCAGCACGTCGCTGCCTCGTGCTAAAGCCAGACCGCGTGCATCAGCATTGGACCAAGTTCACACAGTGTCCTTCCAATAAAAAGCTTGAGGCCGTTGTACTTTTCGCACTCACACGCACTCGCGCTCTCGCAACCACTTTTTTGGAATATAGCTAATGTGTTCCCTTCCGTGAGTCTTTTTCTCTCCGACACTAAGGCACTGGACGGGTCAGCAGCAGATACCACAGGCCGGCGAATCAGCAGATATAACACTATCACACACTGGGATCGGATAAGCAAGACTTTTGACGAATGCGGCTGCACCTCACCTGACCGATACAAATAATCGGTCGAACTAGTTGGGTCGTTGAGCTTGATGTGTCGGTTGCTGTCAAATCGTTCCAAAACCTTTGGACCAAACGGATTAGTAACAGCAGAGGAGGTCGCCGTCTGACTAAACCAATTAGCAATGTCATCAAAACCGACACGTAAAACCATTAAGCATGCGTTCATGGACTAACCAATATTCCTGAATGGCTGTATGTCACTTTTTTTACCACGCCATTGACAACCTAAGTTGTTTTCATGCGAATATTTTGACCATGTATTCCACTTACACCACCAACTGCTAGTCGAAGCATTATCGACTACACGTGTTCACAATAGCAGGTGTTCTGCAAAAACACGGTGACAGCCTAGTCAGCAAGTGAATAACGTTAGGTGGTGAGACAGCTACCTGGGGTTTGGAACGTGCCAAATGTAGCTGATGTTACATGGTCTTTGCCACCACACACCATTTGAATTCATGCCATGTTATCCGACATGATGAAACAAAGTGATCCCTTGAGCGGAGGAGAATCACACACTGAATCACCGGTGCGAGAAGTATAAGAACTTGGTCCATTCGCTGCATAGCACAAATTCAATTGGATACACCAGATCGAACCCTGAAAGACGCAAATTTATTGGCATCGCATTGCTGCACGAGTGTTCCCGTGAGCCAGACTGCTGACCAAAAAACTACAAGGTCAGCAAAGTTAAATCTGTTTTCGTTCGAGTTGCTGAATGGTTATTGTTCAGCACACTCTCCGAATAACAAACCATCTTAAAATCTTGCTCACTAAGTTGTGATACTACGTGCTTCAAAGGTAAACTAATCTTTCGCCCTGCTACTCAACATGACAAAGAAGTAATTGAAGGTACTCACGAACCGGAAAAATGCTACGCACATACTGCATCACTTTATGCCAACGGTGTCATCTAATGCCATTGTCCTTATATATGCGGACCCTAGGGTGGCCATGCGGAAGAGACTAAAGTTCACGAAAACCAATCCAGAAAAACTACCTGAGGATGATGGGATATTCACCAATAAGGCGAGAAATCAGTCTCGAAAAACACTTCCAGTTCGTCAATCCGACGCATGCTAACACACCCTTCGGGGAATCCGAACCCCACGAGCGCACGAGCTTCGCAGATTTTTAAACGTTTAAACACTGGTCCCTAACGCAAACCCTTGAAGGGATCACTACCTGTAGGCTCTTTAACGAAATTTGGCAATGAATCCGGAACCGGTCAACGCTCTTGTTGTGCTACCCCGACGGATGAGCAGAGCACGTGTTGCTGAGTCCTACTTTCGTGTGTAATTTCCTGGCTGCAAGTACAGCCGAATTATAAATCACTAACCAAACGATCAACAGCCCAAAGGCGAGGTGGTTGATATCGGGACGAGTGAGTGATTAGTCTATCGCATGGGAGTGAATTGTTGCGCGCGATTGCGTACCATCGCATGGCTACATACCTGAGTCTTATTCGACGACCCTACATCGACGACTTGGCTGCCAACATTCGTTCACGGACAGTAAATACTCCAAACATAGTGGGGATCTCGATACCCCCTCATGAGACAGCCGCTATCCATCATGATACAGTAAAAACCGAACAAAAAGCAAACTTAATTGGGAAACGGTCAGTACTGTACTACCCACGTTTCCCTCAGCTTATCAGCGGCAAATCGCTCCCGCGTTAGACACGAAACGCATGACTTTCTAGGAGAGAATTCGGATGAACTGCTGGCAATCTTGAGGTAGACATACTAGCACTAACCAGTAAGGCAAGCAGACTCACCCGGATCCAAGTTTTTCTAGGAGATTATAGCAGTTGTGAGGGTCCCCAGGAGTGATAAACCGATCTACAAGAGAAAAAATAGCAAAGATTATCGGGCATAAGAACCCAGGACAAAGCTGTGATGGCGGAATTTTAAACTAAGACTATATTTGGTACGCTTGGGGGGCAATAAGGTTCATGAGAGTTATGCGCGTATCGCACTACAGCTACAAAGGCTACATAAAGCGGTGAGATAATCTGGCCAAACGGAAGATTGGGAAATCCTTGCGGGGTGTCGCAATCGTATACCCAGGCGAATCAGATGGAAGCTGGACTGCAATGGGGAAAGTAATCAAACAAGACCCACAAGGACTACTGTAAAAAAACGTTGCATTACGTGAATCACAAATGCACGAGTGGTGTTGGTACGCGTGTTCATGCGAACAGTACGTTTACTTTCAGAAATTCGCCTACAAATAACTATGTTCAGACGCATATTGATTAGCATTGTCAGTGAATATCCCAGTTCCTTATAACACTGAAAATTTTAGTATACGTAGGCAAATGCTGACAAGCAGCCAATCGGAATGAATCAAAGTCCATTTACTAGAAGTGCAGCTGAAGTCGAACGCCTGGAAGGCAAACGAAAACGTTGTATGTTGACAAAACATCGGCTCACAGTTACGTGTAGGCATTCAAAAGCTACGCACGAACAGCTATTGTTTGAAATAAGTTTTTCGTAAATGCAACACATTGTGCTGTGCTGGCATCGGATTGGCCAGTCACATCGAACTACGTCGAAGGGCACCCGTGCACATCCACCACATACGCTTTGCACTGAGCAGCAGGTAAATCCACCTGGAGGCCCTGTGCCCGGTGTAAATCAGAGGCTGTAAGACCGGAGGGGGGCAGTTCAACAGCTATTAGGATGTCCAACTGGTAACCTATGATTGTTAGCTTAAGTGGGTACAACTAAACAGCTGAGCCCCATATTGCACGCCAGGGGCATTTGGTGGCCCGTACCATTCAAGAGACGCATGTATTCTTAGTGCGGTCGGACAGGACAAAACCAACGCCACAACCTCGCTTTTGTCCTGTCGGGTTTCCGATGTAGTATAAAACATATCCAGAACCCGCTTCTCGAAGAAAAGCATGGCCTCTACTGCGCTTGACTGTAAACATTGCCAGAAATGGCGAGGGATCGACGTCAGTGGCATCCGTGCTGTCAGTTTTTTCCGGATTGTCCGATTGAACTCGCAGTGGTGAAGGAACCTCGGAATGCTTGCGATAGACCAGCATAAGGTCCCCTTCCTACCCATTCTGTTTTCCTCTCTTCAACCTAAGGACTTAACAATAATTAGATAGACTGCGTAGTTGTACGGCAGTGAAGCATCAACGAATCATTGATGTTGCTGTCTCTGAGGGTGATTTGAAGATGACGGAACGATCCTACGAAATCTCACCGGCGAGAAATTTTCCCTCACAGCTGTTTCGCAGACCGGCTCCTTGAGTTTCAGCTAAACGCATTTGGCGAACGTTGTGCGTGCCTTCACAACGATTGCACTAACTCTATTCGTCATAAATGAAGTATCGCAACACAAAAGTAAAGCACTATGGTAAGATTCACTAACGAGGACCACCAAGCCACGGTGGTCAATTCAACCGGTAGCGCCTAACTCCTGTTTTGACACTGTATGAATGGGTTGTCAACAACCATTGTAGGTAATTTATCCATACTCACCGACTACACTGTTTCTGCTTCAAACCCAGCGTGATCGATATAGCTTATTCAACCGCGAAATGCCATGCAACGCTCCGTTTGTGTACTCGGTCAGAGGGACTGGTTCCGCCAGTGATCGCCTTGAAGGAATGCTATGGCATTTGATCCACGAAGTGAGATAGATAGTGACGAAATTCGGGAATCGGATTGTCTGGTTACGAGTTACACTATTCCGATAAATGAACAGAGCATAATGAACACCATGCCATGTTAGTTACACATGACGCTCCCGAAATTGGAAGGGTATCGATCATAACAAGGATAATGACTACAGTTTGAAATCCCATTCCGAAAATAGTATAAGTTCCAGATAGTTTCGTTCAGTCTGATTGTTGCTTTCCCAAATAGTGACGAAACTTGGAATGACAGTATTGATAGCCCTTCTGGTGAAGTCTATATGTTTTCGAAGGTTCGAGGGACAATCAGTCGCTCAGAATGATCTGATAGGGCACCGGTGCCTGTATTTTCTATGCACCTATCAAGTCTCATTGACAAAACAATAGGTGGACAGCATTCGAAAATATTTGGGATCGATTGGGAAGCCATCGTTTAGACGCCGGAAGGGTGCTACAGCTGAACGATTTTTTAAATGGCAATATGATTCTGTTTTGTTACCGACCAGCCTTGGTGGAAGACGCCACAGCAATAACCTTTTATCTAGGGAAGCCAAACAAATGTGTATCTGCCATTGCCTACAGTCAGAAATATTGGGAAATTTGTTTCAGATAGGTGAAAACCGACCGCCTATAGGTTCGTGGACAGAGCGGAGTTAATTGTAGGTATTCTTTCCGGAGTCTAAAGCTTGAGGTTACCGTGTTACGGCTGGAGCTCTGGATTGGCACTGAAATGGCTACGCCTGAAAGTGCGACGACATATGCACCAGAGAGGGAAAACATGATTACAGACAAGGATGTGAGAATCCTCATTGTCAAGATCAGTTTCTGAGCCCAAAGGCAGGTGTCAAAAAATGACTTTACCTGTCGGAGACTCACAAACGGAAAACGAGTGTGTTCGGACAGAGAGGACTTGTCGATCGAAAGCGTTCCTTTTCATTAGCACTATATTAACTTGAGCTCACCCTTCAGAAAATGTCGAGTAAACATGCAAACGAAAAAATGACAATCAGTGTGGCTAAAGCTATAACAGCGACCACAGCTAAGGATCACAGTGAGCTACACAAACCACTCACCCAGAGCAGTGAAGAACTCGCCATCGGTCATTTTTCGTGGACGCTTGCGCAGAACTGGCCCGTTGGGCTGAAATCACACAGATTAGGAGGGCGGTTAATGTCTCTCGGTTAGCGACATCAATCTTTCTGCGAGCACTTATAGTAAGTCATTGACTTACTTTGGCTGTCGGTACTTTCTTGGGAACACTGAGTTCATTATTTGGCAGGGACGGTTTAGCCATGGCGGGTGCCAAAGCAACACCTTTCATTTCATTTGTCATCTGACCAATCACGCCAGTTATTTTAGGTCCCACCACCACTTCGCGTTCTTGAAATGGGCTTCGAGGAGGAGACTTTGAGGGCTGTCGGCTTCCGGTTGGTGTCAATCCACCCGATTTATCATCCTCTTTAAAGTAAACTGACGAGAAAACTGAGAGTCACTTACCTTCATCAAATTCACCCATTTCCGGATAAAGCCCCATAAATTTGGGTTTCTGTGACTCTTCGTAGACATTCAAGGCATTGATGATCCTATCAGCATTTTGTGCCTTATATTCCACCGTTATTCCCATGCTATCAATCATCTTTTTGAACTCCTCCGTTAGCCCAAAAAAAGTTCCTGTCTGTTTGTCAAACGTAACGTGCATGTGTTTCTTCACATTGGTAGGGCCCGAAATTTCCATAACCTGTTCTGACCTGCGAGATTTCCCTTTCTTCGGCATCTTGAGAACCGCAAGAGCTACAAACGATGGATCAGAAAAGGGTTAAAAAGCAATCCCACTAAAACTCAAGAAACGCACAACAAAAATATACGGAGAACTACCTTATGGAAAATTTGGCCTAACGTACAACGGTAGGTTGGAAGTTGATATTCAGGTAGAAACCCTCGTAAGTTTCATGAGAACGAGTGCATAGAAGGTTGGTCAACGGATCCCACCAAGGTTAATATAAAAAAATGAATCCGTTTTGGTTACAGATAACTTCTGCGTAACAAATGTTTCCGTGTTTTGCTCAGTTGAATGACCGACACCCGAATCAAAACGTAAGCAGTGGGAAGTGAAACTGTGTTACTCAAAGGTCATATATGACGTTACCACTTGCCTACTTTCCCATTCCAATACAATTACTTGATTTGTAGGACAATTTTCAGGTGTTTTCTACCTTCTACTCATGAAACCCGCCTGGGGATATCTTCAAACCTAACTCGTTACACCATTGTTATACAAATCATCGAAGTGAACACCCCATTCAAAGGAACATTGGCCATACCATGGTCATATCACATCTTTTGGTTAAGACAGGACCGCGAGGTCAAACCTCGGGAAAGGATGCGCAAAACTGACTGAATTAAGAGGAATTTAAATCGCAGTCGGTGGTCACCTGATTTATTTCCCTCCATCTGGAAGAGGTCGTTTCAACTAATTCGGGTGAGTGGATAGTGGTGCCTATTTTCAAAAACAAAGCTCGCATCGTGAGATGATCACCGAGGAATTAGCCTAACTCAGGTTGTAACCAGATTCTGCGTCGTTTACTTTATGTCGTCTTGCGAAGGCGTGTGAAGCGAGGACACGAAACAGCACGGAATCTGGTCAAGGTCCGAGAAACGGCAGGAGCATAGGCGCCCCATAATCTTGGTGTTCTTTGGTTCCAAGAGGGCGTTTGATTCTCTAGACAGACTAGTTCTGTTCACCACGATTGCGAAACAGGGTACGCTCCAAAGGTTCGTAAATATCATGAGCTGTTTGTACCCAAATACTTCTGGGTGCATGAGAGTGCATTGCGAGCCTTCCTGTAAGCAGTGGTTTCCGACAAAGGTGCCCACTATCTCTTTTTTTGCTTGCTTTCGTTAAATGAATCAAACACTCGAGTCCCCAAAATCCTGATATTTAGATCTCTCCGGGAGAGAACCTTCTGGATCTGGAATATGAAGAGGATATTATTCTCACTTTTGAAAAAGAGCAGGAGGCACAAACAGTGCTAGAAAAGCTAGGGTATGTGTTTCACACCCGTACGGTGCAAAATCATGTCGTGGGACGTGGTCTTTGAAAATGGCTCTAAGGATTCAAGGTCTTACAAGGGAAATTGTAGAACGCTATGCGTATTTCGGTAGTGTGGCGGATGAAATCAACACCCGGATTTCCATGGCCAAAGACGAGTGTTGCGAAATTTATCCACTTGTGTCATCAAGAAGGTATCCCATTTGTTCTCAAACGTACATCAGACTATAGTGCAGGCTGTATTGATGCACGGCTGCGAGGCTTGGTCACCTCGGGCATGAGATCAGACATACTCAGGTCTTTGACCACTGATGTCCCGAGGTTCGAAATGGCTGGAACTAGCAAATTCGCAATGAGGTGATCGAGAAACGAGCCTTCGCTTAGGCAGACGGTACATCATTCAAAGAATGTGACCAGGAGTGCAAGCTAAGTTGGCTGAGCCATGTGTTACGCATACCAAGTTATCGCCTGCCGAGACGAGTGATGCCTTCTGTGCTTCATCTGGAATGGCAGAATTCTATAAGTGGACAGAATATGATGCGGCGAAAGCTAACGAAGGATGTCACGAATTTTGTGTGCTGCTCGCTTTCCAGGATAAGGTTCACGTGACCCTCCACATACTGAGGTTGGGTTCTAATCACTTATATTTCGTTCAGAAAGTTCACGTCTTAACCTCGGGCTCTTGTCTAGTGATGCTGTCAGTGATGATGATTACATATTGACACTACAAGTGATTTAGCAAACACAGCAGTTCTCCTCAATTTAAGAAAATATTCGACGCTGTGAATGGATCAGTTCCATAAACACTTGACCGAGGACGGAATGTCTCTGAGGTGTGTGCAGCTCTGGACAACCTGAGAGCACCCAATTACATGTGTTGCATCCAGTTAAAGCCCTCTATTTTACAGACACATTAGTTACCAAACACTCAGAAAAGTTCTGAATCCTTACACAGAAGAGGGAAGTTTTACAGTTACAAAAATCGTTCAGCTATAAAACCCTTTCGGTGCCTAGCTGTCATGCCACCAGGAGGACGGACGTTAGCAGAAGGCAGCCATGTTCCGATGATTTATGCACTCACTTCATACATAAACAGTGCAGTCATCGCTTATGCAGATGTCAACATAAACCCGTCAACAAATTCAAGCTTCCCAATCTGAAGATCCAAACGAGTACTGATCCTCCTTCTGCTGTGAACCGCGTGCATGCTGTACCGTGGTCATAGATGCTCCGGTTTCAATTACCCGTGATAGAGTTGGGTATCCAGGGGCGAGATGGTTCATGTGGTTAAGGACGTCAATTTACTGACCGGAAGGCCCGTGGTTTGAACCCGACCTGTGCCTCTCGACTTGGGCAACCTGGCAGTATCTCAGTCCTCGTGCTTCCCCGGATGGCATGGCAGCTAGACACCAAAAGGTTGTTACAGCTGAACGACTAGTACTAGACTAGTACATCTAGGCATTAGAAGCAGTAATTAGGCAATGCAAACTGTACGCCTAAACAGGGTGTGACTTCCATCATTCCATTTAGAACAGTTTGTGCGGACGCACGATCGTCAAATAACAGACCAGTATCATCCACATTACCTAAGTCTGGCGACCTTACTTCAGATGCAACTTTGACATCCGGAATCGAGCTCGACATACCTCAGCGGTTAAAGCGCGGACTCACAGACCAGAAGGTCCGTGGTTCGAACTTTCAAATATCGACCTCTCCTGTCTAGGGCAATATCTCTACCTTCATGGTTCCTTCGGGCGGCGTAACAGTTAAGCAGAGGAAGATTGCTACGGCAGAGCGAACCACAGTCCCTTGGAGAGTAAATTCCATGCTGGTGTCAACGACAGCATTGAAAAAAAGGGAGGAAAGGGACATCCCTGTGGGACTCCGCTAGTAGTGTGGAAATTTTTGGATGGCTTATTGTGAATCCTACCGGAACCATGGAAGGTGAGTGACAGGAAGCCTATCAACGAATTTCGAGGGAATTCTCCATTAGTCAAGTGTATGCAGAAGGAGTGATCTATTCACGTAACCGTGGGCTACTTGAAAGTCGAGGGAAACTGCCACAGCTGGTCAGCGGTACTCTGGTACTGATTTATGTGTCCAACCCACTTTTTGACGGGTCAAAATCGCCGCTGTTGTTCTCGAAACTGCGTCTTGCGAGATATTGACAGCCACCGCAACATCAGTGAGGATAGAAGCTATCTTCCAAATGAAGTGAGACTTGCACTGAATTGCTTCGGGTACCTCTCTTGGATAAAGAGATTGTGACTGACTGGTCCCAGGTTTTTTTGAAAACATTATTTCCCAAACTAACGTCGAAAAATCGGTCAAAATAAACTAGGAAGAATAATGCTGGTGGAAACCCATTAGGTCCTGTGCTCCGAGGGCGCTTCAATCCAAAGCGGTATACGGATGTTTGACAAACTGAGACGGGGTTCAAACTCGCAGACCCAAGCTCGATATGAACCAACCGCATGAAAGACATGAAAAGGAAACAGACGGCCAACCAAACTGTCGTCCAAAATGTTCCTTCATGCTGTTAAAACACTTGTTTGTGTTGTGCATTAAATTTCCGACAGCATAATTGACGAATTCAGTCTTGCCAGTCCAGTCTTGCCATGGTTGGATCCAGACCACGAAACTTTTTGTCGGTAAGTTTCCGTCTTAACCACTAATCTATCCCAAGACACGTGTCACAACAACATGGAGGGCCAGAAGACTGTGACAGGCTAAAATCTGTCCATTGGCCAACCTAATGTCAGACTGCGAATGTCACACGGATGACCTCCGATACATCTCAATGGGCCAAGATGTACAAAATGTCACAACATGGTATAATCCAGTATCTTCATGAAGGAAGAATTCGCGAACGTGGAGTATAAAGACGACAGTGACAGTTCATTTAACTTGGCAGTTGCGCTGTCCGATATTGTACTGTGGGAACAAATCACCGGACTTATCAAGCTGCGGTAAACACCCGTAAACGTGCACCAACAACGCAATTCACCGTGTTTGCAAGACATCTGAGGCCTGTCTTGTCTTGACACAGCAGGTGTTAGCTGTATGCAGCAAGTCCGTAAGTGCGCAGTGTATGAAGGACCAGAAAAGGCAAAGTTTCTCAGGTTAAGGTGGTCGGGATATGTAATATATACGCCCTCCATCGTCTACCCAGTCATTATCATCTGGTCCAGGCTTCGTCGAATAGCTTCTCAAGATGATAAGATGACGGAAAATGTCTACACCACCGCGGATGCGGCCAACGTAGTAATTTGTATATGGATGGAAATTATGAAGAGCTCGGCGTTAATCGATTGCAGTGGTGAGCGAACTGGAACGTACCAGCCCGATAGCCTAGCCAAATTTGATCTGCCGTTGTGTGATTAGCTGGTCTGAGGAGGTCCGGAAAAGACGCTAGGCCAACCAGGTTAATGACGTCTTATTCAGATATATTGGTCAGATGTGCTGGTTGCATTGCCAAGCACTGTTTGCAACTGTTTCCTCGTAAGCGTTAGGACGGTCAGGTCCTAACGAACGATTCCGCCTTGTGTAATATTTCACTGAGATTTGACTTTCTCTCTGATGTAGTCAACTGAGCCGCAGCGCTCCTTCTTCCATGGATTCATCTGCAATATAGCTGATCCTTATCTGGTGATCTTTGTCTTCTTCCTTGAGGTTTTCCCACTCAAGTAATTAGACTATCAACATGACAGAATAAATTACATCAAGCTTCTAACTCACTCAGTTAGCACCCATAGACACAACACTGGCGACGGGGATGGGATGGAACCAGATGTGACTCTATGCCCCAACTGCCAAGGCGCCCACACCTAGGCAGGAGGACGATTAGGGTCTTCAACCAAAGCCTTTGATTCACCACAAGGCAGCGGTGTTTGCCGGGAAATGCAAATGCATTACCATTTCTACGGAACAAGTCGCCACATGTTCCAAAACCCAAGCTGGAGGGTCAGACCTCTAACCATTGACCAGTATAGCTCAATGGATCGCTGAGGTGCGCGAACCATCATACCACAGTAAGGTCCAGTCTCTTCGTGACGGAAACAGCTGGAACTTGTGCAATCCTGTTCCAAATGTCAGTGTTCCGCAAAATCACCGCGGAAGACCGAGTTATCTTCTTGGCCTGAACCGACTAACCCTTGATTGCGTCTACACGTTGATTTTGCTGGACCAATTAACAATCAGCATTATCTAATCACGGTTGACGCTTACAGTCAATGGCCGGAGGTAATCATGATGGATCACATCACTTCTCGCTCCGCAATCTTGCAGCTCACCCGAATCTTCAGTCACCTCGGAACGCCAGAAACATTGGTTTCAGACAACGGCAGTGTATTTACCTCAACAGAATTCGCCTTTTTTTGCAAGCGATATGGTATTCACCACGTTAGTCACCGCCATTCCATCCACAGTCCAACGGTCAAGTTAAACGATTTGTCGACACTAAGCGAGCGCTTCGAAAACTTAAAGGGGAGGGGGCGTCAGCGGAGATTATTGGAACCTTCTTGCTAAGCTACCGCGCGAAACCTAACCCAAATGTGCCAAATTCGTTTACCCGAAGATGTAGTACGCTCATCTCCCCCGCACCTATGGAGAAGGAACACAAAAATGGAGCGACAGTTCAACCGCCATCATGGTGCCGTTCGCACCGCCTATAAGCCCGGGGATTCGGTCTTGGCTAAGAACTATTGCAGCGGCGGAGAGAAATGGACTCATGCTTACATCAAGCGCCGCGTGGGTAACGTCGTATACGAAGTTGACGTACAGTCTACAATGTGGGTTGATCGCGCGAGTCAACTTCGCCCTGGACACGCCGCACCGGCTACATCTGATAGCTCAATTCCTCTGGACATGTTGTTGGATACCTATGAGTTACCATGTGCCCCCTGTACAAACCGAAACTTCCCCAGTCGAGTCCATATGCACACCAAAACAATGGTCCAGTCGTAAGCCAAAACCATTTACACCAATGCAGGTGATCCCACATCTGAAAACCCACGCACATTTTAAAGAGGGATGTGTTAGGATGGTCAGGTTTTAACGAACGATTCTACCCTGTGTATTATTTCACTGAGATTTGACTAAGATTTGATAGAATAAACTGCATCAAGCTCCTAAATCACTCAGCCAGCACCCACAGACAACAGCAAGGATACAAGGCTTTTTGCACTAAATCCTCACCATTCTTCTTTGTTTCCAACATATACCGGAAATTCCTTTACTCTTGCCTGTACGATAGTCAATGAAGTCTGAAGCGACAAACAACAGTCACACCTGACACATCGAGAAAACAGAGAGGAAGTATTCACAGAAGACTGGAGCTCCAGAGCAATCACCCAGAACGACGCAACCGTACTCGGTGATGAGTGATGGCAGCATATCCAATTACGCAAGCCAACTACAGATACAGGTGCAAACTTTTCTTGGCCATGTGTCTGTGCCTAAAATTCGTTCAGTCTAGGAATTTTGACGTTCACTTTTAACAAGATCATTTAGTCTATCCTTTTAAAGTTCGTATGACCAATAACCGCCGCCTTCTATGCAGGATCAACATACTCACTGCATTCCTCGTCACTATCGATCACTATCTGTGCCATGAGATCTATGGCTGACTTGCTGCTCGCTTTAAGGGGACGAATTATCCGAACAATAAGTCGGAGCACTTTTGCGCTGAAACCAACCCAGGAGTTATTTGCATCCATTGGAGGTGGTTGCTCTTCGAGGGCGAGAACATTCAGCGCATGTTGAGTACAAGCACACTCTTCGACTGTCTGGTTCGCTGTCTTAGATGACAATAGTGATCGTAGGAACCATCAACAACATAATGGGAGCAATATTTCCACACCCATAATCCATAAGCTATTCTTGACATAAGGATTGCTGTGAACATCGTTGAATAGACTACGGTACCGTTCTGAAAGGTAACAGCATCTCACTGTTGGCAAAAGGCAACTCAGATCCCACCTCGTAGACAGGGCCGTTGTATATTTGCTGTTCTCTCGGTGTTTCATCGTTCATTACTAAACCACTTTTTTTCGTTTTAGCGCACAACGTTAAAGTTGTGGATGAATAAAGCCCAGCCTGTGTGCGGTCAGTTTTTTCATTCTTACTCAGTCGCCGTGATCCAGTTTTCGTCAGACATGACAGGGACCACGCCACTTCGATTGCAATGTGCAAAGGCAGCGTAAGAAGGATAATTATCCTAACAATCATATACTCACCTGCCTACAGCGTCCCCTTATATGGAGAACAGTCCAACATAAAGACCACTCTTATAACACCAGAAAGATTCCACAAATAACGTTCAGCTGTAACACCCTTTCGGTACCTAGCTACCATACCACCCAAAGGAAGCGCGAGGACTGCGATACTGCCAGGTTGCCGGAGCGTAGACAGGGGATTTCAAGAAGCGGAGGTCGGGCTCAAACCACGGACCATCCTGTCAGTAGATTCGCGCTCTAACCACTGAACCATCACGCCCTAGCATCAGTAGTCGGTGTGCGCAATTTCGGCCCAGATGGAAGCTTTCTTGATTTGCGCTGACGGAATTTTCTCGCTTCGTTGCCGTAGAACGGCAACGATTTTGGCGGAGGTATCTATCGAGCTGATACACCAATAGTGCCCGATAACTTTTATGAGCCTCTAGGTATCCAATTCATTGCTAGAACTTCAGTTTTCTATAAGACGCGGAAAATCTGGTGAACGGGTGTGGCTGTTGCTGGCAAACAGGCTTCACTGGGGTACTCGCGTCAAATGGAAGCTGGAAATTGGACTAGTTTTTAACAATAACTCGTTGCAACGGGTTACGTACGGCGCAGATGCTGTAATCTCCAGTAGGGATTTGGTAGTTAGCGAGCTACTAGCTAAGCTAGCGGAAAGCACAACATATTTTGAAGGCTCCCGGCCTTATTCAAAGCCATCTGGTCAAGGTGAGAACAAACTGATTAGTCATTTTATGTGCGACGATACATCGGATAAGAAAGTTTCATCAAATCTGCTTTGGTAGCCACAGAATCACTATTAGGAGAGCATGATTGGAGACAACAGTCCGATCAAAAGTATTGGTAGTTAAGAACACAACCTCATCGCCTGAAACTAAAAGCTGTATGGCGGACTCTAGTCCTCGTCTGTGTTGGCTATGGAAGGCGCCAGATACCGAGCCTGCTCCTGAGACATCTAGTCAGTAGCACTGATGAGCTGACTGATCTAAAAGAAGTCGCCTAGCTGTAACACCCTTTCGGTGACTATCTGCCATGCTTCCCGAAGGAAGCACAAGGGCCGGGATACTGCCAGGTTGCCCAAACCAAGACACAGGAAGTCGAGTGTTGGGGGGCTTCCCGAAGAAGCACAAGGGCCGGGATACTGCCAGGTTGCCCAAACCAAGACACAGGAAGTCGAGTGTTGGGGGTGTCAATGCCCCCAAAAACTGTGTCTTTATGTGTGCCAACGAACTTCTCGAATACTTTCAAGGTCAAACTAAGAAGATACATATTCAGTGTCACTTCTGTAAATCGCCTGTTGTTCGGGGCGTTACATTTATGTTCAAGGTTTCGTCTTCTTACTATTCCGCTGTACTAGGAAGGGGGATCAGGCAACACAGCTGGGATAGAATATCGTGACAATCCGTTCATATTATCGTTTGCTTGCTGCGTGATCGAAACATAACACATTTGGCGACGTCATATGGAGGGAGATCAACTCAAAGTGATGTTCCAGAAACAACTGCAACTCATCAAAGTACCTACGGAGCGACTACCAACTACATCTTTGGCTTCACCGGCCGCGTCCAGCGTCCCACACTCGGTTCACGGACTCGCTGGCAGTATAAACGAGTTTTGCTATGAACCCTCGTCTGGCATAACTCTTGGTGCTGGGTTTCGTCGCTACAAAGATCTGTTCAGGGTTGACTTTTCAATTCAGGATGATAGTTGGAAAGTTCGCCTCCTGTTCCGTAAAATTGGACCCGCGAAGCATGATAAGTACGCTAACTATATTCTTCCAAAGAACCCACGTGAATTCACTTGACGAAACGGTTCATACGCTCTCGTAAATATTTGGCGAGCAAACGTCAATTTTCAATACCCGCTGTCGATACCTGAAGCTGGTGAAAAGTGACCCAGACGACTTTCTCACTTATTGTAATATCGTAAACCGGGAATGCGAACAGCTCAAACTGGGATCATTAACGGAAGGTCAAATCAAGTCGCTGATTTTCATATGCGGTCCACAATCCCCGAAGGATGCAGAAATGTGTACCCGACTCCTCAGTCGCATCGAGCAGGACTCATCAACGATGCTGCAGGCCATCACATCGGAATGTCAACGATCGCTTAACCTGAAGCATGACACCGCGATGGTGCAACTTGGGGGTCATGGCGGTTCCGAAGTTCATGCAATCCATCAGGCTACGCAACGGACAGGCCCTGTCAATTCCAGCCCGACCAAATCTGTCTCGAAGTATTCTGGTCCGACGCAAGACAAAGGCCCAATGTTGGCACTGTGGCACCTGGCACTTCGTCGGGTCCTGTCCCTACGAGCAACACCGGTGCTGCCGTGGGACACAACGATGGGTATTGTCAGCTACGGATGCATACGGTCACTAGTGTTCCAAAGCCGTCAAAATGCGTTCGTTCCAAACCGAAATCGAACCTTGTTGGCTCCTCTCTCAGTTTACTGGCTACTTTTCATATCAACACCTCAGGTCAACGAAACTATCTCAGCCACCGTTAATGTTCATACAGTCCGTTTGCAGTTGGACACTGAATCGGACATTACCATCATTTCGGAGAAGCTTTGGCGCACGCTCCGGCAACCTCCGATCAGACAAGCCGCTCGAAGTGCTACCAGTGCCTGCGGTGAGGAGCTAAAACTTTCCGGTGAACTCCATACTGTGTATCTTTTCGGGGAACTATATTCGTGGGGTCGTGTCATGTAACGGCAGCTGAGCTGAACTTAGTGGATCTTGATTGGTTCGACCGCTTGGGGTTAGCCAACACTCCAATCAGTGTCATTTGCAATACAGTTTAGTCTCCCACGGCGCATCCAGATCATACATCCGACTTTATCAGGCGACTTTCAGGTGTCTTTCAATCTGGTCTCGGTCAGTGCACTGTGACACAAGCAATCCTCCACTTCCTGCCAGGTGCTACGCCAGTCTTCCGTCCAAAGAGACCAGTCCCGTATGTCCCCCTCCCACTGGTAGATGCCAAACTTCAAAGGCTGGAACAATAAGTTGTTCTGACACCTGTATCCTACTCCGCCTGGGCAGCGCAGATCGTCGTGGTGAGGACGCCAAACGGTGACATCCGCATATGTGCCGATTTCTCAACTGGCCTAAAGGCAGCTCTCCACAAGCACCACGATCTACTGCCAGTGCCCAAAAGTCAAACTTGCTGAAGCGCGTCTTCAAGTGAAAGTCGCACCAGAATCACACCAACTGTTGACAACCAACACACACCGCGGGCCGTATCAATAGACCCGTCTCCCGTTTGGCGTCAAAACTGTTCCAACAAATTTCAAACAGTTGATGGACACCATCCTTCCTGGCATTCCAGGTGTGATCGCATACCTGGACGACGTGCTGATCGCTGCTGATTCACCCAAAGAGCTTCTTGATCGGATCAACGCCGTCTTGCTCCTCATCCAGAACAATGGTCTACGCCTCCGTCCCGAGAAATGTCCATTCTTCTTGACGACAGTGAAGTATCTTGGTTTCATTTTCGATACTTCTGATTGTCATCCTGACCCGGAGAACGTTCGAGCTATAGAGCAGATGTCAACTCCTAAGGATGCCCCATCATTACATTCCTTTTTGGGGATTAATCGGCTATTATTCAGCAGTCTTGCCTTCGCTAAACGAAGTTCGACCCCAACTAAATCAATTGCTTGGAAAGGACGTCCCCTGGCGTTGGTCAGAAGAATGCGAGGAAGAATTTTGCAGGCTAGAGGCGATGCTCAGTTCCGTTCTGCTACTGACCCACTACGACCCAAAGTAAACGATCGTCGTGGGAGCAGATGCTTCTACTTTTGGAGTCGGTCATTCTGCACGTCTTTTCAGACGGATCGGGGAGGGACATTATGCCACCAATCTGTTTTCGCCACTCTGAATAGGGCACGGAAAACGGCAATCTCTTCGGCAAACGATGGTTCGACATACGCAATACATGGTCTAGCCAGCGCAGCTTTTGGTGCAGGATACATTCTTTAATGGAAGCTCCCGTTGCACAACCAAAAGCTCGCTTTCTAATTCCCTCCGACACCAACCTACGCGAGCTATGGCCCCGAGACAGAGATTGTTGAGCACCTGAAGACGTCTCATTTCCGCCGCTTAAACAAGCCAAGTCCGACAGCCATACAACAAAACAGCTCGCGCTGTAGCCTGATATACTCGTCCCTTCAGATTCAGGTGCCATAGGTGTCTCAAATTAGCAAACGCGACCCAAGCCTTGCAGATCGTGGAGTGACCTCATCTATCACAATACAATCGAAAAAAAATCATCCATCTATAACACCTTTTCGGTGCCCAGATACCCTGCCATCTGAAGGAAGTATGAGGGCTGGGATACTGTCAGGTTGCCCAAACCTAGACAGGAGGAGTCAAGAGGTAGAGGTCGGGTTCGAACCACGGACTTTTCGGCCATTAAATTCGCTGAGCCACTGAGCCCCACACTAAAACCAGAACTAACACAACTTCCAAGATACGCAAAACGGTCCACAACTCCTAGTGCCCCTCCCTGGATTGCAAGTGGCGTGTTGTGGCCGAGTATGACCTTATAATTTGTGGGTGCATACCAAAGTGCATACCAAAGGACGGGATGACTTTGGTCGGGTCATCCAAAAACATCTGCGCCTTCTTCGCTTCTTCGAAGGCGAGAACGATGTCGTCTGCATATTCCAGGTCGACAAGGTTTTCGTCACAGGCCACCTGAACAACGGAGTTTTGAAGACGTTCCAGTGATAGTCTCATTATCTCGCGAATCACGAAATTAAATGAGAATGGAGACAGTGGGCATCCCCTAGGGACACCACTTTGAGTACGAAAGCTTCTGGAGAGCTCTGCGTACACCCTAACACGTCCGGAAATCTGAGAATACAAAGAACGTATGGTTCACAAATTTCCGGGGTATTCCTTGTTCATCAGGCGTGTCAAGAGGAACAGACCGGTCGACCGAGACAAATGAGCCTTGGAAATCAAGGAATACTAAAGTGGTGGGTCATCTGTACGTACGGCGTTCTTTTAGCTCCTGATGGAGTGTGAAGATTTGGTCAACGTAACCCCTACTACGCCTGAACGCCGCTTGATGCTCTCGACTCAGCTTTTAACGAGCCAGCATAAGGTGACGACGCTCAATTAGTACCAGCAGTCTTGTTACAACCTGGGTTAAGTTGATCACCTTGTGGTTACCACACGCACTACGAACGCCTTTTGAAACTGGACACTATCACCGACTCTTCTCAGTTGTCTGGGAGGGGCGAGATGGCTCAGTGGTTAGAGCGCGCATTTACTGGCTGGAAGGTCTGTTGTTCGAACCTGAAGCCAGGCTCTCGATTTCCCTTGTCTAGGCTCGGGCAAACTGGCAGTATTCCAGCCATCGTGCTTTCTTCAGGTGGCATGGCAGCTAGGCACCGAAAGGGTGTTACAACTGAACGACTATTATTAGTATTACTATCTGTCTGTCTGTGCCAGTCTCCTTTTCTCAAATGCAGGTAAACAGATCAGACAAGGGATGACTGAGGATTTCACCTCCCTCTTTGAACAATGTGGGTGGGAGGCCATCCGGACCATAAGTTCGGCAGTGCTTGGGAGAGCATATGCAGTCATAAGCCTCCAAGGGGTTCCACGTTCACCGTCCAGGGTTCTAAGTCAACTGTGGGCTCCAGATGTGTGGCACCTGATGTTCACGGTTGTTCGAAGTATTCGGCCCGCCGGTCGGTGAGCTCTTCTTTATTCAAAATGGTCACTCCCTTCTGATCCTCTATGTATTCCCTCACAGGTTTCCGGGGACCGGAGCCTTCTCCATTTCCTTGACTTTCTGTGTCCACCAAACTTCACGGTCGGCTCGCACGCTCATTTTCACTTGACGTCTGATAACTCTTCGCAGCGGGACATTTCTCTGATATTCAAGCAGTGCCACCGTTCGGTCTGAACCTAGTGCTTGGGTGCGTCTGGTTGGGTCGTGCCACAGGCGAAATTCCCAGTACTATGCAAAGAGGTGGCAATCTCGTCCCAGAATGAATTCAGATCTGACGGCCGAGTATTTGGACGAGACTTTAAAGGACGATTCTGGTAAGTTCGTCTTACATCCGGATCTGACAGTCTCTCAGTTGCCAGGCGATTTTCCCGCACCTTAGGCGGCCCTGGAAAACGAAAAGACAAGCGACTCCGGACGAGTGCTTGGCCAGAACCCACAAATGCGTTCCAAAACGACCGGCAGTCAGTTATTGATCTGCGCCATCGGTAACTGATGGCAATGTGATCGATGTGAGTTCGTGGCCAGCACGCCGCTGGAGGACACCATGTGAATTCGGCTATTTCGCAAACTAGTACTGCAGAGAAACAGCCTGCGATCAGCACATAGCTGAAGCAATCGTTCACCAGCGTCCTTACGTACCGAGTCCAGTCCATGTCGACCACCTCATTGAGTCTCAGATGCGTTAAGTCTGCCCACCTGAGCATTCGAATCCCCGACAACCACAAGGATATCTGAGGTCTTGGCTCACCAAAACAGGGCACTCAGAACATCATAAAACATGTCTTTGGTGGTATCAAAGGTAGAGTCAGTTGAGGCGTAAGCAGACACGACAAACAGACATCGATCAACTTCCCCCTTGTGAGACTCCTTCACAGTAGTTGTCAGACGAACCACACGGAGACGGCTATCAACGGGTATCCAGTCAGGCAAGGATCCTTTCACCCGGTGAATTAGGACGATACTATCCCCTGCACATCCTACCACAGCAGTCTCTGGATCAACAGAGGTGAGCAGCCGAAGCGAGTGGAGATTGATCGGACAGTTGGCTCAATAACTGAATTCTGAATAACTTGAAATCTTGTTTGTGATACACAGCACACATCAATGCCAAACGAGTTCAGTGTTAGAAGAGCAGTTTGCCGACCTGGTTGTTTCAGAGTGTGGAGATTAAAGACGACCAGATACACTGGGTGTCGATGCTTGAAGATTGATTTCCAGATGGCTGAGGATGTCGGCGACGGATGATGCGTAGATGTTGCTTCCAAGACCCTTGCAGGACAAACGCAGCCATCAGTTCTAATTTCTGGGTCTACAAGAATATAGTTATCAATGAGGTGGAGAGAGGGGGAAGAGCAAGTATGTGAAACAGAAAGAAGGGAGGTGCCAGCAGAAAGATGTTTTCGCTAACCCGCCCTGCTGTATACGGCCAGTAAGGCAACCCGGTTGGTGAAGACGCGACGACTAATGTGGTATGTGTTTTCCGTATACTTGAAGTTCATTGTTGTACTGATCTAGGATACTGCCAGGGAGCCCACAGCTAGATAGGACGATTAGGGCTCTCAACCAAGGCCTTTGGCTCAAAAGCCTAACCGCAAGGCAATGGTGTTTGGCTGAAAATGCAAGTACATTGGCGTTTTTACGGAATACGTCGTCACACGTGTTCCAACCCCAACCTGAGGAGCAGGAGACTATCTTCTTCGGACCTCCAACCAGTGACCAACCTGGTATGAGATTTTGCGAATGTCGCGCGGACACTGCCAGTAAGTAGCTCAATAAGTCGCCGAGGTACACGAATTGTCACACCACGGTAAGGTCCAGTCCCTTCATGACCATCTGCTTGGCAGATGGTATTCTGACATGCTGAGTACGTCATAGCCTATGAAGCGTGAGTAATTCATCCAGCGTAGTGGAGTTCTTTCTCTGGGGAACTATCGGATATACCTCAGCATTTCTAATCCCATGTTATAACTAAACCCGACCAATGCTTCTGGGACACCGATGGTCAAACACTGGTAGCTTGTGTACACCCTCTGCGTGTAGAGCCCACGATTAGAACACATAAAGTATGGGTCTGACTGCCGCAGTTTCAACTTCTCCCTTGACAGATAAACTGACGTCCGATCGGTGCCATGTGTATCAGAGGTTGGCCAAAGCTGCCCTGCCCTTCCCAATCCAAGAAGTTATCTCGTCTCCAGCCAGTCCATTAGAACTTATACAACTACCCAAGTAAACACAGTCGATTGATTCGTCTTGAACACGGGGTTTGGGTTTGAACCGACGCAGTCTTGTAGCAGCGTTTCACACTTTGTAGGTGTGGAGCTAATGCCAGATCAGTCGGTAGAATTATTTAGGCTAGTAGAAAGGGTTCGAATTCTCTAAAGACGTGAACCAAGGAGAGCATTATCGTCCGCATACTCAATGTCTGTGAGCGATCGTCTATGGAGTATTTCGATCCCCGAGGTTTCAGCGGCAGGCAGCACCAAATAAATGACAGAGTTGAAGAGAGAGGAGCCTTGTATTGCACCACTTGACGTGATGAACTCAGGCGAAGAATTGGCGGCTAAATCAAAATATCTCGACATTTGAAGATCTCCCAGAAAATCTATAACCCCAGTCCCAGTCCGCATTGCCACTTACGGTAATAAACAGGAGAAAGAGCGGTGAATGCATGATCGGAGCTACATGTCGCTCGATACCTGGGGCTAGTCATGGAACGCACTCTGTCAAGTCTGAGAACTCTTCCGAGTCCCGTTTAGGGACAAGAATGCAGGTCAGGGTGGTGAAAGAAGTCTGGATGTGCTAGGTTCCGATATTATTATTGTGGCGGATTGTCAAGCTGCGCGGACCCTAAAATCGGTTGAGCTGACGTAGTCTTCGAAATCAGTGTATGCCCACATTTCGACTTCCACGAGTGGTAACAGTCTATGAAATCCCCGTGCTGAGAACAAAACTGGTTGAATGTCATTCAATCCGTTAGTTCGTCGTAAAATGTGCAACCACCAGCAGGTTTGAAGTATCAAATTTGATCGCCATCAAGGTTTCGTAGCGCAGATTTTGCCTTCGGATAGGTGTTCCCGAAAACAGTAATGGTCGGGCTAGGTGTCCTTACCATCCCGTCGACCAATTGTACTAGGCGCCGGGGACAGTGAGTCTCCGGAGGCAGGTGTTCACGACAAATCCAGTAGAAAAAAACAATGAGTCTAAGCCCAGTGAACAAGGTTGTACACCAACAATACTCGTACATAAATCAACTAAGATAGCACACACGAGTGACGCTTCACCGAAATTTGGAAAACCCGCCAACGGCGGACCGAACCGAAATCTCGTCCATGATTGGTCCATTGATTATTCACGGACTCATCGATTCACTAGCTAGTGCACAGGATCGAGACTTTTCCCCGATCTTCCTGAGTTGGATTTGTTCTTGTCGTTCGGTGGCATCTGTTCACATGAAAGGCAAAGGCGAAAAAGTGTGTAGCAACGCTCTTTAAATTATCAGCGCTAGACAGCAATCTCGCCAACTTGTGGATTCAAATACGAGGTTTCTAAAAGTGAGTTGAAGGGACCTCTAATTTGAATTGGGTAGTAGATGCGGAGGAAGGTTATTTCACGAAATCAGTGCATCAACGAGCTCCACCGGCGTACATAATGTTTCGTAGGTGTCCAAAGAAGTTCTTTTAAGCGAGGAGTAGCTGGCCACATTGCGTGTATACCGGACATTACCTGGTTTCCTCAACCGACTTCACTTAATTTGACTGGTGCATCCGTTTCCACCAGATCGCAAGGCTCACCCCCTCAGCAAGCACACAAATCACGTGACAAACCCTGTTCCACGCGCAACCTTGAGCGTCTCGTACGCATCGGAGCAATTCTATGTGCTATACACAGCTTAAAATTTCCCATATGTGGAAAGACACAAGTCGCCGCGCACATACTCTCGTACGCGCAGGAGCAGGAAGTCAGACACGGACAGTTACGGGACACGCATAGCAGCTTTACTGTGGAGAAAACACGTCCCTCCCGTCTGGCCTTTCACCTAGGGACTCTCAACAATTGCATTCACGGATTCACGGATTAATTCACAGGATCGAGGCTTTTGCCCAAGTTTCCCGGGTCGGTTTTGTTCTTGTCGGTCAGTGGCTGTCGTTCGCCTGAAAGGCACAAGTGAAAAAAGGGTGTAGCACTGCTCTTTATGTTCTCAGCGCGGGGCAGTATGCTTGCCAGCGCGAGGATTCGCATAAATAAATGTCTAATAGTGCTTTAAATTGGGTCCCAGAAGGAGCGCGTACAACCGTCGGAGGAAGGTCATTCCACGCCGTTACTACCCGAAATGAAAAAAACATTGTCTAATGAATATGTGTGCCCTGAGCTTGAAAATTTTCTTACTATGTCCCCGGCGTGTGTTTGCTGGGCCAACGGTAAAAAACCTGTTTGCCCAGCTTTGTTCAAACAGGGCATAAGTAAGAATTAGATCCCCTCGGAGGCGATGGTACTCCAGGTGAAAGAGATCAAGCATCGCGAGACGCGTTTCGTAGTCCACGGATTTGAGGCCGGCAACCATTCTCGTAGCGGCCCGCTGGACACGCTCAATGAGG
>NW_008751660.1:1605853-1614201 GCF_000715545.1 Opisthorchis viverrini
GATGGCTTGTTTCTGCGGCGATGTCTCATGTACTTGAACAGTACGTTTTTGTTTTTTCGAGCGAGGTCCAGAATGGTGGCTTGTTTTCGTATGTTCCATTGGCGGATTTCCGATTTACGGCGGTTCCGCGTTTTACGAAATACCAGCCCATCTTCTGTATCCCATGTAGTCAACTTTTTGAAAAAGAATTTTGATCTTTTTTTCCAGAAGTAGCCGAATCCTTTTTGGCACCCTGCGGTTCATCCGAGTGCGTGTCGGTTATTTTGGACGAACGTCACGCCTGCCTCGCGAACTTTCTGGACAATGGTCCTATATAGTTCTTCCACCGGAGCTGGTCCCAGTGTGACTTGCTCAAGAAAGATGCGCACTCCTGAGAAGTCTGCACGGCAGAAATCTCGAAACCACGTTTGAGGTTTGGGATTCCTGGCCCAGTAGAAGATGAAATCAAAGGTCAGCACACAGTGGTCGCTATGTCCCAGTGGAGCTTCAATTGTTACCTGATCAACGAAGTGTCTCTCGTTGGTGATGACGAAATCCAGGGGGAATGGTAGTTGGCCTGCGCGGTATCTGGTGGGTACAACGACATGTTGGGTCCAAGCGCTCTGTTGAACGACTTCAAACAGCGCCGGTGCGAAAAGTCCACCTGATTCGACGCGCTGGAGTTCCATCCAGAAGGCCTTTGGGGCGTTGAAGTCACCTACCAGCAGGAGATGAGTAAAGTGGTAGTTGGAGGAGAGTTGCTAAAGTGTTTGTATGAGGAATTGGTCATCTTCAGGGGGTTCGAAGCGCTGCGGTAGACCGCGCCGAGGAGGAGCGAATCGCCTCTGGGGCGATGTTGTCTGCTTCCTGCCTTTGTGGTTTCTGGAGATGCTTTTCGCCTGCGGGGTTTTTCGTTCCCTGAGAGCTCGGGTTGCTCGGGCTTTTTGGCTTTGGGGGACGGCGTTTTTTCCCCATGGGCGAAATTTTCGACGGATGCTGTTTGTAGCTCTTTTAGCATCCCTTTTTCGTCGACCAGATTTGCTGCTGGTCAAAGGTTTGCTGCAACTTTCGCCTTTCTGGATCCTTGGGCGTTTTGGCGCGGTTTAACCGGAAATATGTCGCTGAGAGGCCCTGAGCACCGGGTGATGGCACCAAAAAGTAAAGAGGCTCGTTTTCCCGGAGGACTGCACCTTGAAGCCAGCCAGCAGTTTTCTAATATGGCGAGTTTTATATGGCTTCTCTGGCTGCAGTTGCCCTTAATCCGTGTTTGTGTGAACACCCGATCCGCCAGCGATCAGCGTGGCCAGCTGGATGTATGAGGGATTTTCCGGATGGCTGTAGTCATGTTTATGGCTTTGGATGTCGGGGTCCTGGGCGACGGTTGTGTCCATAAGCAGAGAGACCGATTTTGACGGAGTGGAGCTGAAGATTGGCTTCGGTTCTTGTCCCCGCACATTTGACTCAGTCCAGTTCAGAGGCTGTGACTTTGTTGACGAGTGCGCGGCTGCAGCTGTGCCCTCTGATGCGGAGCTAGGCGTTGATAACTCCACGTAGTTTGGGCGCTGCCTGCATGTGGGGTTTGCCTCTTCCAGGGCGTCCCTGCCTTTGGTGGGCGAGAGGCCTGGGGAGGTCGAATAAAAGCTGCTGTCCGGAGACGCAGCTGGTTTCGTCGGCCTGCTTTCGGGAGCACAGAGGGATATGACCACAATCGGCTTGGTCATGAGTTTGAGGTCGTCTGGTTTGGTGCCCGGTGGAAGCCTGTTTCGTGCTTCCACTCCTGACCTGTTGTGACCAAGCTTGCGCGCGTCTAGAGGACGATCCTCAGATAGGCGCCTGATCATTGGGTTGGCCTTTTGAATGCTGCCAGCCCGCTCCAAGATTGCCTGTACGTCGGACGGGGAAGAAAGAGTAACTAGAAGTCCAAGGGTTCGCTTACTTCCCTTTTGGCGTAGCCATTCTGCGTGGAGCGATTGATCAGGCTTGCTGAGGATCGACTGTGCCAGCTTCGCTGGCGTGATTTTTCCGGAGAACGACCCCCAGATTATCAGCCTGTTTTCCCTTAGGCGTCTGTCCACTAGCGACGCTGTGGCGGTTTTTATAGCCGCGTCAGAAAGTTGTATGACTTTCTTCGCAGCCATGGGACCCGGTATGGACATCGCGAGGTGTTGGTTCAGCGAGGAAGGTTCATTGTCGACTTTCACCCAGGTCGCTGCATTCTTAACGCCTGAGTCCTCCAATGCCTTCGAAAGACGCTCTAATTTCGCGTCGAGTATCCCGATTAAAGCGGAACACTGGCAGTGGTCTTTCGGCATCTGCACTGGGGATTGGGTACCGTTTCGGGGGACTCTTCTCTTCGCTGCGGTATGCATTGCACCCTTGACATAGAGGCAGCTGGCACAGACAAACGGGTCAGGAGAGTTGGCTAGTCGGCTTATTTGGTCGTCCTGTAAACCCGTGCATTTGAAATGCCACCAGGCCTTGCAGGCGTGGCATTGCATACCGCGTTTGACGTTCGACGGGCAGCCATTCCGCCCACATCTATTGTGGTCTACCAATGGCTGCGGAGGGCGATCGCTATGGATTGACGTCATGTTTCGGACTAGATGTAAAAGAAGTGCGCGCAAAATATAAAGGGTTATCACTCAAATATTTTGTTAGAGTAATAAAATTCAACAATTAATCGTGTGTACTCCGTTAATAGATTGAACAACGAAAAAATTGATCACGAATTTGCACGAGGAAAAAACGAAACCGAGTTCGAACGTACCTTCAAACGATAAGTCATCCATTGACTTATTCCATTATTCGGACTGTATTTATTTCGTAGTGGCTTATCTGGTAGCTGTAGATTTCCATCGGTCAAATTTAAAACCTATCAGTGCATATTATATATATATATATAATACTACATTAAGAGTGGCCACCACCGTAACCTGTGCACTAATACATATGACCGTTATTAGCTGTATTATTTGACACATGTGTGAAGTTTTATACCATTCTTTTGCCTACATCATGGCATCACACATTTCAAAAATTGCATCCGTTTTTTGTTTGAATTCAGAAAAACACAGAAACGCGTTTTTTACAATTTGCACGCAATACAAAAGTGGTCACGTTTTTCGCTCGCGCTTATAACTGTCATTCGCAAGTTTCACGTGCTAACTCTGCTAGTGAAACACTTCAGACAGCCATCAATTTTATGTGTGAGAACTGTTCAGAAGAAGGCCTCTNCTGTATTTATTTCGTAGTGGCTTATCTGATAGCTGTAGATTTCCATCTGTCAAATTTAAAACTTATCAGTGTATATTATATATATATATAATACTACATTAAGAGTGGCCACTACCGTAACCTGTGCACTAATACATATGACCGTTATTAGCTGTATTATTTGACACATGTGTGACGTTTTATACCATTCTTTTGCCTACATCATGGCATCACACATTTCAAAAATTGCATCCGTTTTTTGTTTGAATTCAGAAAAACACAGAAACGCGTTTTTTACAATTTGCACGCAATACAAAAGTGGTCACGTTTTTCGCTCGCGCTTATAACTGTCATTCGCAAGTTTCACGTGCTAACTCTGCTAGTGAAACACTTCAGACAGCCATCAATTTTATGTGTGAGAACTGTTCAGAAGAAGGCCTCTGCATAACCATAACTAGATAATTTTTTACTTGCTGACCTGGGCCAAGGACGAACTATTTCAAAGATAACAATTCGTAATAAAACGTTTCAACTTACCCCTCTTTGTTGTATATTATTATTTTTACTATTATTACTATTTGTTTTTTATATTTTTTTATTATTTTTGTTTCTGTTTCACACTTCTGGTAAACTAGCTTCTTTGGGCGCCTTATCACTACAACTGCAGTCAATATAGGCATTGCAGATTGAAGTCTAAAGTAGTCTTGTATAATCTGCAGATTTAGTTTACACAGTACATTGTAATAAAATCTCGTCCATCTTATCAGATGCCTCGCTGCATACTCAGATTCTCGTTCATCGCCTCAGGATCATGTCAGTAGTGATTTACTCAACTTCCCGTCTATTATATTTCTAGGGCGGCAGGACGTCCCACAGAGAAAATGGTCTTCTATCAACACGAGCTGAAAGCAGTTACATCCCTTCAGCGAGTGCGCACACCCAATGCCACAGGTTGCGCTGGAACGGACGGGAAGATTACTAGTGAGTGACGAATGAGAGTGCACGAGGCTTCAGAAATGTACGGTAAAGCTGAAAACACATTTTTCAAGCTATCGGCCTCCTCCGGCAGCAGGATAAATCGTGGTGACTCAGCGCAATAATGGCGCTCAGTATTCGCCAAATTGGAGGTAATCTATCGAAGAGTATGGCGTTTTCAGACGGAGCACTTTTTAAAGAAGAATGCATATGTCTGGTTGGCTGTTTAGGCGAATCATCTGCATAAATGATTTTTTAGATGAGTTAACGTTTAAGGTCATTAGTCTTCACCGGTTTGGAAAACCGCGCTTAATGTAATAAGATATCGCGAATCGCGATAAAACATGAATCACTTTGATGGATGAAACTTGCAGTTAGTTCTGCCGCTGAAACAGTTCAATGGGCTTTCCAGAATCTACATTGTGCTTGTGGACTTAAAATATACACAAGCGCCAATCCTGTAAATAAATTTTGTCATTTATATGTGTTTGACAGGAAAAATACTCAAATACGTGTTCTGGTGCCACGAAAATCGTTATTTCGAGTTACCATTGCGGTGGATCCATTTATTATTTTCGTATCACTCCTGCGGTCGGAAGAACGTAAGGCTCGCATAAGTTGGTGCTCCTTTGCACGTGCGTCAAGTTTGTTCGCAAACTACAGCAGATTGCTCCATTGTGACTTGCGGAACGCATGTCGTCTATCAAGGCGGACGTTTGTATTGACCTACTTGACGCGCACGACTAACACGCGGCTAGGATCCACTATGCCCATTCAATTAGTCACACGGAAACTGTGCCGATCATAGCAAACCGCTGAGCGGACATAACTGACCCACACGACTAGCATGCAGCTAGGTGTTCACGACGACTAATCAGCTAAGTAACGCACCCTGATCCATCTATACCGGCAAAGTCGAGGGCTCAGATTGTATTTCATGAAAAGTTGGATTTTATTGGTCATTTTTAACTAGTACGTACATCCTGCCGGGAAGCATGTGGCCTTCTTGGTGCCCAGTGTTCATTGGGCTATGGATGTCTTGAAACAGGAAATGGTCATAAGTTGTGCTATCGAAAGATATCTATGAGGCAGTCAGCTACCCATCTTGGAGGCGATGCTTACCCCGCAATCTTGTATATGCACGCCTACGCAACGTCATCTTCAACGGATCGTTCGCATCGCGTCATTTCTTGCAGCTGACTGCCTACTGAGTACAATGCAAAGAACATCATTCACATGCAATGTATGAGAGGTCAATAACAGACAAACAGTCTGTAGCTGATGTGCCTTGCGTGGGTCACAAAAAGCACCGCCCTTTCTGTTAACTGCTGCTATACAGCATTATTACTTGCTTTGAGGCATTTACACATGGCTGTCGTTTATCTCAATCTTGGACCTCAAAATACTGACGCCATTTGAGTTGCGGTGCAGCTTCCTCGATCATCGACGCTGAGCCGTTGTTCGCAGACTTTTGGCCTTGGTGCAACAGGATTTGCTCCTGAACAATCAACTGCCTGAAAACGGCTGTGGACTTCATGGGTCCCAGCCCTTCAGGCTTATCCATCACTCAGTAAAGTTACTTACGCAGGCCGTCAAAAGCTGGTGGCGGTCACTTTGGAACAAGTATAAGGGATATAACTTCTTCCGGTGGGCCATCAACTAACAGCCACCGTCGGTGGAATGCAAAGCAGCCGGGGAAAACCTCTATGGGGAACGTTTCTTACTGCTTGGAAACGACTAGTCTGCAGATACAACTTACAAATTATTATTACCAAACTCAGGTGAGTCCTATCGCCTGGTAAAAAAAGCATTTGCATTCTGCGGCACAGACTGCCAACGGTCTATTACATAATCGGTCATTCGACGAACAGCGCACAGAACAAAGGCGTCGCCCCCCTAGGAATTCCCGTCGATCGCAATAGTTTGACGTGTACCTATAATGATCCAGCATGAGCCACTGGGAGCGCCGGGATACCCTCCGTAGTGCACACGTGTGTGCCCCAACAACTACTTGCGCTTTCCAGGCGGTCGTTTGTCACATCGCAAGTATGGACCTCCCATGTTCCTGCGTGCACCGCCCAGTCGCGTGTGATGTTCAACCACTCGCCGCAAGCCAATAGGGAAATTGTGGATCTGCGTGACGCAGCAACGGAAGATTTTGTTCGAAACTAAGTGCTAGTATTATGATAAAGAAAAACCTACTTGGGTGCACCCTCCAGGCGGACAATGCGTTGAGTATGTGTTGACAGTTCGTAGAGTGTCTGACCAAAATACAATGATGCTATTTGATACGTCGACGCTTCCTGCTAGCTTTTTGAATAAAAAAGTAACACAATGTGTCATGTGAGACGAACGCTACTCCTGCTGCTTGCATTTATACCGCCAGTTAAACCATCACAGAGGGCTTCGCTGTATACTGTTCGCTCATCACTTTTCTGAGTAAGGCGAACAGTTCACGCATGAGAACAGTGTTTGCTTTCCACAAAGGGACAGATAAACGGACATCCGGTACCCATGTGATCAGTGAACAGGAATGAGTGGAGCTTGTTTCTCTGGGCCATATATTGTTTGTTTGAAAAAGCTTACCCAAATGGGTTTGTTGCCTGTGTTTGATCGACAATTATTACACCATGGAAGCGACAAACAGCTATATTTGCCGTTAGCTAGAGAAGCATGTGTGGCTACAGTGATCTTTCCATCAAGCACGCGTTCGGCTCCCCGAAGTTCTTCCGGGACCAAAGGCCAATCATCTGCCACAGTAGAAACAACCTACTGATCTTTCCAGCACGCGTTCGGCTCCCCGAAGTTCTTCCGGGACCAAAGGCCAATCATCTGCCACAGTAGAAACAACCTACGCATTACTTACCCAACACAGATGACCGATAGTTCTGGCTCTGGTGAGCCTCTTTCTGACCTCGTTAACCACACTTTGCACGACGGTAATCCACACTTCAGCGGGGCCGTGCAGGTGCCTTACTCTTCTACGGTTACCCACTGATTTACCAAAAGCCGATCGTATAATAACTTAGAAACGTTATGGTTGTATGACTGAAAGACGGTTGCCGAGCCCCCTTAGACGAAAGCCCATGGGACAGCCAGCAATTCAAGAACAAACATTACAGATACCACATAGTTATTCGTCATATATTCCCTCACAACATTCTTAAATGCCGCGAAGCAGTAGAATCCCCTTATTAAGCCATGTCAATGAAAGTTCAAGGACGAATGAGCGCAAATAATTTAGGCGGGAGAGCAAATGGAACAAACAGCAACAAAATGAAGCCAGAATAAAGTGATTTTAAGTTTTAGCATATATAACGAAATTCACCACTTCAGTATAAAAAGCTTCATTTCACTGGCATAGGCTTTGCAGAAAAATATAGTTGGTGGTAAAGGATCGCCCGAAATAATATCAAATCAAACGATGATTTGGGTAATATATTTCGACTGTCCCGAGGTAGGAAATTACTCTCTTAAAAAATTACGCTTCCTTAGGAGCGACAACGGAAATGGAGCTCAAGACCTATCGAACCGTGCAAATTTCGCAACAATTTATATTTAGCTACTAGGCAACTCGGTCTGATAGAATGATGGAATGAATGAGAATCTCATTCTTTAGTTTAACATTAATTAAGTTTTCCTATGCTGGGCAGACAAATCTTGTGTTGCTCGTTTTTTCGCATAACAAAACCTCACTCAGATGCAGGACTGACAAGCGGCTCTGTTCTGCGTTTCTAAGACAACTTGCACAACGCGACTGACCCATTTTGCTAAGCTATGAAATGCTAGTCGGTCCACTGAAACAGTATGAAATGCTACATTTCAGTAAGCCCTCTGAAAGATTCGCATACTCTCTCAGGATATTTTGATAACTTGGGAGTATTCCAGAACGTACATTAGACCAGCAAGTTCGGTAATATACTATTTCCATCCTTAACTTTGCAAAATTAGCAGTGTCGGGGCCAGGCCTTCATGGCGGTTTGTAGCCCCTACGTCATTTGTAATTAACGATTTATGTTTCATACACTACGAGGCACTTTTGCATTTATCTATTCCACGCACTGAATTCTAACAGATAAGAAAACTGTAGTCAAAATCAAACAAATTTCTTGGCGGTTCAGAGCCTTCAGGATAGTTCGCTTAGCGACGAAAGCCAGCGGCTAGACGCACAATGCATTTTT
>NW_008751660.1:1614987-1628225 GCF_000715545.1 Opisthorchis viverrini
TCACTATAGCCACATCTGTTTCTCTCGATGGCAGCAGATAGCGTCATTCCGACGCTTTCCAGATGTAGTGAATGTGGACGGGACACATGCAACAAACCGTCTTGGGTAAGTTTTTTAAAGCATCTAATATTCGGCATTTAGATATAAACTATACACATTCTTGATGACGGACGGCATGGGAACAAGGCGTCCGGTTATGCATGCGTTCGCAGAGAGAGAGAGAGCAGTTTACTCCCATGCGTAAACAGTTCGGCTTATTCAAAGAAATGATGGGCGATACATATCCGGTCAGGACCTTCGTAATGGACAAGTTGGCGGCGCAAATACGTGCGGCAACGGTCGTGTTGGGCTTTGACGCTATGCTTTGCAACTTTGATGTCCGCAAAGGCATCAGAAAGCATGTATGTATCATTTAATATCCACATATTTTTGGTCATAGACACATTCTGCGAACAGCCGGCACATATATCCCCACATGGCTCGCCTGAACAATGCCTGCGCCGAACCGATCCCCAATTTCTCTCCTATCTTACGGCTCGTTGGTTGTACATTACCCGAGAATGGGCCATACACGCACTGTCCGGAATGGTTCATTTCGGTAATGTGACTAACAACTGACTGGAGAATGCAGACGGGCGCCTTAAAGATCGGGTGCACCACTCCGACACGTTGGAGTAAGCCCTTCAAAAGGTGTCCCGGCACGCCGAGTGGCTCATGCGGAAGTTTGAGTTTGAGGGACAAATCCTGCTGTGTCAAGCCTCAAAGACTGCAACAGATGACCTGCCGTTGATGGTCGAGGATACTGCACCTCAACTCAGATGGCGGTCTGGAAACGCTGACTTGGGGTTCTGTGTGCTCTGTGACCGGCCTACTTCTACCAGTTACCGCTGGTGTGCAACGGATCGCGTGTCATATGACGCCGACTGTTGTGACGGCGGACCTTGTCCACTGTATAGTGGTGCTCTCCAGGCTTGTCCCAAAGGTGAGTCCACACGAAATTAAATCACTTTTGGTTCTCAGCTCCGGGCCCATCCAGAAAACGCAGAGGTGTGCTTGCTACCCGGTCCGCAAAGAGGGCGTCCTATGATGTTGACCTGAACCGAAGCACGGATTCCCAGCACAGTGTGTCCCATAAGTCTGTGTGCGTCCGTGTTTTCGGGTCCACAGTGGAACTACTCGACATTTGTGAGTCAAAGTCTGACAACTACGACTAACTCTGTAGAGCGCCAGCTGGACGAAAGAGAAGAAGATGATTTCATGTGACCCATCGGCTCCGAAAAGTTGGTCTGTTATTGAGGTCCTATGCACTACATGTAAGTCTCGTATTTCTTGCGAGGTGCAGTAAAGAGGCATGCGAAATAACCGCGGAAGATGGCATAGTGTGAACAAGCATCTACGACAGCATAGTCGCTGCGGTGAATTTTGGGGTAAGTATCTTTACCTGTTTGTCGGCTGCCCGCCTTTTGGTGATACTTCGATAACCCGAATTTTATCTTCCTCTCATTTCAGGATTTCAATGGCCAAATGAACACTCCTCACGGAAAAGAAAATGGGCCTCACAGAAGGACATATGTAAACTTCAAAACGACCAATATATATCAAAATTTCAAGACGTCCATTTTGAGCCTTTTCTCCGTTAAAGATGGATGGGTGTGAATCGTGTACCCCTAGCCGCATGTTAGTCGTGTGCGTCGGTTAAGATCGTTCAGCTGTCTGGTATTATCGATGTAGGCTCTACGTGGCTAGTTAGTTAAGCATCGTGTACCCCTAGCCGCATGTTAGTGGTGTGCGTCGGTTAAGATCGTTCAGCTGTCTGGTATTATCGACGTAGGCACTATGTGGCTAGTTAGTTAAGCTTCGTGTACCCATAGCCGCATGTTAGTGGTGCGCGTCGGTTAACACTGATAAACCTCGAGGTCTTTCTAGCATTATCCGCAACCTATAATAAAAAACTTTGTTTTTTGCCAGCAAACGTGTGCGATGTTTAGCAAATAATTAGCGTGCACTACGGAATTTTTACTGGCAACAAAGAATCATCGACCAAAATGTGTTTGCACTAGTGCGCCTACGCATGTGTTGCACCTCCAAAGGCCATCTAGATTCTAGAATGTTGAGGAAATTTGTTCCGGTGGAAAAATGCCTGAAAGTTACGTTCATTGTATGTGAGTCAACCTTTTACACAATTCGCGATTTTTTATCATCAGGTAACGTATTGAAAGTCGGCGGTGTTTACTGACCTTGAGAATTCGCTCACTTAAACAAATCGCCATAGTAAATGATTTTCAATAATACAGGGGCATATACATTATACATAGACACTCTACACTATGAAGTGGCAAGTCTGAAAATGCCGTAGATTTCGAGAAATTAAACGCATTGTGCGAATAGCNGCGGCGCACTCCGGCGATACTAGCGCCGAGAAGTCTCTCCCATGCAAGATTGGCCAAGAAATCGGAACGCCTGCCGGTCCGGCATGAAATCAAGACCTGATTGGTCGAAAGTTGAGGCCCAACAGCCCATCACCACCCAGTACTCGTCGAACGCCGGTTGCCAATGGCGCATACAGAACGCGTCAGAATTTCCAGAAAGTTGAAGCCGCCTACGCTATATATATGGAGTGCTGCACCATTGTTCTGACTTCGTTTTGGGCGTCAAAATATCCTATGAACCTCTGGTGGTTGTTTTGATATGAACGCTGGCTTGGGAGGCTCAGACCGAGAGCCAGACGGAGAAGGATACCGTTACTACATCAAGTCAAGTTGACATTTATCCTGACAATATTTTGATCAAATTGATCCTCGGGAGCATTCATTCGAAATGAAAATATTCTTTCAACCGGACTGACCACTTTTCGTTAATCTTCTTGGTATGCCCCAATCTGGCGTAATGATGTTATTGTAGAGTCATGGTGTCCGGCTAGCCAAACATCGCGTAACAATTGGTGTAAAAGCCGAATAGGTGTACCTCACAATGGTTAGAATGCGTCCTCACTTGCATGCTTCACGATATGTCGTATCATCCCCTTGCCCTCAAATGGAGCTTTATTGGTCTCACTTGTGTTCTACCATATGCTCGCGACTTATAGCTTGCTGCCGTGAAAATGCGAACGCACTCCGTTTTCTGTAGCAAAGTTTGTTGGACATCTGGGATTCGGCCCAAGTCAATAATGTGACACGGTTGATTGGAGGACCACTTACGGACAAACCCAAGCAGTTTCAAAAAGAGCTACGCAATGAAAATTAGAATCCATTGCGTACTCATCTAGCATATAAACCTCATTAATCACAGACATTCCAGAGAGGATGGACAAACTGATCGGACGATGTGCTTGGGTGCAAGAAACCAAATGATACTGAGGAAACTCCGGATGTGACTGCCGTTTTGCTCGACGGGATACAGAATATGCCGTGCCGATATAACTGACGGGGCCAAGTGGTGCAAGGTTGGAGTCAAGACAAAACAACTATTCAGACTTAGGGTCTACATTAAAATTTTTGTGATGATTCCGGGAAATCAGCAACGGACGAGCGTAGCAGAATGCCACTCGGGAGCCCAGCCAAAATATACATAACAGAGGAGCTTGATTCAACCACAGAATTTAGTGCAGAACTGGTAGCCGCTCACTAAATGCAAATCAAAAACAATTTTGTCGAGACTTTGGCGCAATCGAAGTTGGGAATTTCACGGGGAGTTGGTCTAATCCGATTGCATATTTCAGCGTGATATTGCTTATGGCCTTTTATTAAGGCAGTGAAATCGCAAGATTATCCAGCACCCTAAGATCATCCTATGGTCAACAGTTTACGCATTTTAACGTTCAGATGTGCTACTTAATTGGGAGACAATATACACAATGCATGTGCACGCACCAGTGTCGAGCGCTGAATATAGCTCGTGCATGTTTTATTCATCAAACCTATCAAATTGGATGAGATCGTTCACCGAACTCCGATACAACGGTTTATTGCGAGGCTCCCTCAGTATAATAACAGAAGAGAACATGACGCAGGGTACGGTGATGATGAGAGCATGCATCTTCGTGAACAAACGTTCACATTTGACTTGTGCATCTAGTATAATGCTACTTTTTGAGATATGTGCATGTGAATGATGAAATACGGGGGACAAAGCTTTCTCACTGAAAACCATCACGCCACCAGGTTAGGTATTCATAAAATGCAACAGCATCTCCGAAAAACAAAGACAGTAATTGCCCGTAATCGCGGTGGTCACAAGCGGTTCCGCTTACCGCGGATAGTATTTGTAACTACTAGGCTCGCGTGCACGTGCGACGCTAGTTAAAGCACCGACTGTGCATGATAGCCCAACTCTATGACCAAAGACAGTCCTTCATACACTTAACTGTGCGCGTTGTTACGTGGGTCGGCTATTTATGGTAAGTGCTACGCCCGCACCTGTGTACGCTGCTGGTTTGAGGCATCAGCTATGCACTGCTGCCCAGTTCAATGGTCATCGACGGTCACTCACACTCACAGGTTCGCGCTGTCAGTTACTTTGGCTACATATGTTAAATATCAAGTGCGCACGTATGTAACCGGCTGGTTATAAGGCTTATTCCGATTGCCAAAAGCGGTCCCTAATGCTCGTAAATGTCACCCATCCACCTGGTGTACTCCATAAAAATACACAACCATACTTCGCGAATCACGTTTCCATTTATAGGTTGCATTGGAACGAATGCAATATGTAGTCGATCCAGTTCTCTTTTTAAGAAAGCCAAGTTTTCTGGATGGGGTTTCTTGAATGAAGAATGTATGATCAAATGCAACTCATGCATATTTTAAGCAGTATCATTGAAGACACATAATTAAACAAAGTTTTAGAGGCTAGCCCTCCAAGTACTTAATAAGACCCGTTCTCTACAATGTTCAATTTATATATACTCCGAGGATGCAGTCTCACATTAAAAGAAGTAAACGTACTACTAGCTCAGTTAATTTATCCGAGAAGCTCTGATATCAAACCCCGGTGGGTCCTTTTGTCCACTAGAGGGGGAATAGCTCGAAGATAGGTAAAACTTACATGAACTTGCATGCAGACTAGTGGGCAACAAAATATTGGCATCTGTTACCGGAGAATGAACACAACTTGAGTAGGGGCGAAGTCTAAAGAAAGAGTAGAAGAGAAGCAATACGGCATTATAATAAATTAGTGTAGGTGCTACCGTTCATTCTTGTCAGAACAAAAGTAAAATAACCACTGACCACCGTTGATTCATAGGAGAAACTAACAAGCTCCTTTCAACTGACTTAGGTGACGAACCCGCACTTCAGAACCAACTTCCACATCAAAGAGAATTATTTCCATTCATCGAGTGTCCTTTCCTGGATCCCAGTGTAGACGATTGCCATGACAGTCCTTCACCAAAACGCTCTGCACGACATCGCAATGTCTCTACGTTGCATCATGCATGAAATTATAGAAGCATCACGTTTTCTGGTTCGATCATGAAACCTTTCCGTTTGGAAGCTTCTGAAGATCGAAGGTGCTACGTGCAGTGCGATAAAGTAGTTTCAAATCTCCCTTTAATTTCATGCCGTAAGACACCCGACCCTGCGCTGAGCATCATTACCCGCCTTCCGAAACGATAGATGGAGAAAACCAAAAATGGAACCAACTTTGTCGGATGTCTGTACCGCTTGTCTTAGTTTGCCCCTGTTTGAAATGAAACATTCATAGCACAGCAAAAAATACTTAAGAGACTAACTCAATAGCCATCCACTAGAAGTAAAAACCGGTTTTTCACCATGCAACGCAATTTTTAAATTTGCGCTTTCACAATTAGTTAAATATGTTTGCACATTTCAGCCGTTTCTTGCTTGTAACATTTTGTTTAAGTGGGCTAAGTTTCAAGGTCACCGACCACCACTGATTCGCGTTATGCTACGACTTTACGAGGCAAGGCGCGGCATCAAATTACGGCATACTCGGACGTTCTGCGACGTTCTTCAAAAATAAGACAACACCCCTAGAATATGCAATGATAACTCCACCCATGTAAATATGCAAAAACGTTTTTTTGTACTTCGTGCTCGACAGACGTAACAAATTAATTGTGTTTGTTCAACTACCCAGTTAACAAGCGTCCGCTCCTGGGTGCAGAATTTGTGTGGAATCTGTGCAAAACTTCTGCACTAATTTTCGGCATCAGAGCTTCTTTATTTGTCTCACAGTAATAAAAAGCCACAATAATTTGCATTTCCTAGTTTATAAACTAGGCGCAACATCATTTGAGGAGGTTCAAATTTCATTCATTACAACAGTGTAAAACAACTTGATACATCGTACAGTGATGCTGCGAGTGTCTCCTGTGTGGATGACGCATATTCAAGACATGTACAACTAATCAGTAGAAAATACATAGTTATCGGGCATCTTAATGTAAATTACCAACGCAACGATATCTTTCCCATTATAAATAATATGCTCCTTAGGTAGAATACGTCATAAGTCCAAACTCTGTTGACAGAAATTACGGCCAACCATTACTGGTGTGGCGTTTTGTACCTTTATTTTACTTCCATTATAACACTGCGTATTTCATCAATTGCATAATCGTTTTTTGTTTGAATACGAAAAACTACAAAGTGCGCACTTGTACAATTTCACATAATACAAGCCTGGTCACGTGCTTCGACTCTCTCTCCTGATTTCGCTCGCACTTGCAGCGGTCATTCGCGAGTCTCATGTACTAACTCTGGTACCAAAAGATTTCAGACATTTCGGAATCTATTATATGTGGGAATTGTTCAGAAGAAGACCTCTGGACCAACATAATTGGATTATTGTTTAACCGCTGACCTGGGCCAACGATGATCTATTTTAAAGAGTACAATTGTTAGTGAGTCTGTTCCATCTGACCTCTTTATTTTTGTATACCCAACCTAGCGTTATTATTTTTATTTCTTTGCCACACACTCGTGGTAAACTAACTTATTGGGTAGCCAGACCACTACACTGGTCATTATGATAATCGCACGCTCTTTCACCTTCATTGTCTACTTTTCGTAACGTCTAGGCCCGGATCTACGTGGGACGCTGAGTAAGAGGCATCAACTGTGCACGGTAGCCTAATCAGAAGACTAATGCTGGTCCTCCATACGCACAACTGTAGAAGTTGTCGCTTAAATTTTCCACTTATAGTAAACCACATACCAGTATCTATGCAGTAGATAAATACGGAGCCTCAAGTATTCTTGATAGCATAATATAACGGCCAATGACGGCCAAGTACTCATAGCTCTACGCACAATCGATTCAACACGTTGTGCATTGCACGACCTCTGTTTATAGCAACTGCAACATAATCGAAACTAGACTATACCGACTGGAACGTGTTTATCGCACGACAATGTGCGCATCTTCCCTCTCTATTACAGGAACCCACAATGAACCACCACGAGCCGCAGATAGGAAGCTGTAGTCATATCATATACCCCCTGAGTAACTTCGGGTTATTTCTCTACCTTCCTCTACTTGTGTTTGTCGTTTCGTTTTTTATAAACACACTTTCTTCCTTCCTTCCTGTCTTCTCTTCTGCGTCACCCAAGTTGTATGGATATGTGATTTGTGTGTTGTGTGACTTAAATAATACGAATTCTTATATGTTTTCATTTTAGAACCGGCGCGTACCGTCACTGCATCTTCGTGAACGTCGAGTGCCACTAACTCCTTGATATCTTACGTTACACAGCCTTGGTCATCATCCGCTCACCGTTTTCTCTATTTCGTTCATTTTTGCGACGATGCTTGATCAGTGTAAAGTGAATGTCTTACCCTAATAAAACGGTTTTTGATTACTTAAATAGTCCCCAAAATTATGAACGAAGTGAGGCGAAGAGATAAATGTATTATCATTTTAGAAAGTGTGAGTTATCTCCTCAGACCTGTTTGCTATATGGAGCAGCAGTTTATGGAAGCACCGACACGGTTGTAATATTTGGGTCACTGAAAGTCGGCAGAGCTTAGATTGCACTTAGCATAATAGTTATACTTTCAGGTGTGATTGGCACCACCGTTTATAAAAATATCCTTAACTTGTTTCCTGTTCTGTAAATGTATTTTTTCTTTTTTCTCCGATTACGTTGACTTTGTTCAAATCGTAACACGCGTATTTCTGCATGCCTTCCCGACATATATGAATGACGGACATTTGGCGATCACGTAAGGGTACATGAACTTCTGGATCGGTTTTCCGCACTTCCGTTTGAGCCATTTTGAATAAATTGGGAAAATTTGCTTTCGGGCTGCGTACCTTTTTAAAAAACAGAAATGCCATGCTGGTCAGTCAGCACCAGTTTCTAGACTGACAGCCAACGGATGTGCGTGGAAGAGGTGCAACTGTCCCGTCCTATGATTTATTCATCATCTCTATAGCGTTCACGAGAGATGATTTTTTGTAGTAATCTGCCCTTTTTACAAGCAATTTAGTTCCAAGTTCTCATGCACTTATTTAGTGACGGAGCAGAAAAACGAGTCAAAAGAACTTGCTTAATTGACCCACACGAATGTTTTTATCACTTGTTAATTAAGTTGGCCGCAAGTTATTTAGAACACTTTTTGTATTTAGTTCAACTTACATTCATGTTTCATCTGAAGTGGTGTCACAAAGCCCGCGGACCATTAAACAAACCAATGGCTTCGATGAAGAAACTTACAGTTCCGATATGTTGTATGTGTCAAATCCCCAATCAAAATATTCGACACATTTTGTCTCTACTTCAAGGTGCGTTTCAGTCCTGTTCATTTATTCATCCTTAAGTAAACTGCTTGATGCAACTGTCAGGGCCGATGCCTATCGGAATGACCTGATGATTTGCTTGTATTGCTTACTCAATTATTGGAATTGTAGAATGGCTTGGTAATACGTAGAAAAATGCGTCATTTTGTATGCATCCGCACAACTAAAAATCAATTAACATAATGACCAAAACGAAAGATTTGAATGCTTTTTTGGTTAGATTTTTGGACACCAAATTCAGGGAACGCTCGATGGGTACCTTCACCCCGGCCAGCACTTTATTAGTAAAGGTTGTTTATATTTCGACATTGAGCTGCTCTGACCTTTGTCTGTCGGTAAGGAATATGCTGCTTTTTCTCTTCAACCCTTGGTTAGCAGGTTCACTCAACTTGTTCAAAGGGCAAAGATAAAAGGCCTATCTCACGGACATAATTACCAAGGCTGGTAAAGAGTAAGACATTTGTTTTGCACTGATGCAACTTTAGATGCTATGTACTTTGTGACCACACAGTTGAGTGTCACAGCGGATTTTATGGAAAAATCACTCCTTACGGACAATATTATATTGTTATTGATACATTTATTTTCGCACTCTTTGCTTATCCTTTGACCACGCAGCTTGTTGCCGTAAGCACAACGCCTTTGGTAATCAGGTACGTCGTTTGGTTGTAGTTCAGATGCTATGAGATTAGGTGATAAGTCCGAGTACTATAGGACGCAGTCAGATGGCCAGTACAATTGCCTCAATTAATTTAAGGCTTCGCCCATTAGCCTTGTTTGGGTGCAATGGGCTTTGAAATATTCTTGAAAAAAGCCAAAGGGTTGCACTAAATTCGTTATGTGTTGCTGCCCTCTTCTGACCGTAGCCGTCGGTGGACACACCGGTAGCAAGCATAATGTGCCATCCTATATGCAACTCCTGGCCACTGATGACCACCAGTGTCATGTTTACTGGGATGTTGGTCGTTCACCAAATTTTGTCATGATACTGCTTTTTTGGAAGCTTGGCTTATATGCAGTATAATAACAGAAGATAACTTGATACGTTGTGAATCACTGGTGCAAATATGCACCTGTAGTTGATCTCCTTTCTCATTTACGCGTAAATTAACACAATCCTTGTGACAATTCTTTCCCACTACAAAGCATGGCGTCGCTGACCTCGGGTAGGTCACCTAGCGGAACAATACTAGCGGGACACATGATCAAACATCGCTCTCCATTATTTCTTCAGTATGAGTTGTCGCTTACCAGGGCTACTTATTGTAACCTCCAGATCCATGCCTATATTCGCTGTTGATTGAGGCCTCTAATACACGTGAGAGTAAAATCTAATGGTCAACGATGGTCCTCCATCATCATAACTATATGCATTATTGCGTGCCATTTATATGCACGAACATTACAAGACCAGCATTGGCGAATTGTTATATTTATCCCATGCAAAGGTGCTGCCGTAATGGGTAGTCACTCCGTTCCTTTTTTCGCAGGCCATTTTTACTCGACAATGAATATAAAATAAGAAAACGTTTATTCGATTTAATTTAGTTTTTATCTTCGGTAATTGTTTTTAGCCGCCCCACTGTTATAGAAGAAAACTTACCACTTGCTCAATTAGTCGGTAGTGAAGGCACACTATGTACACTGATGTCGTGCTGCCGAGGTTCAATGATCGTACGCATCATAAGACGCAGCGATGTTAAAGCCCAAGATGTGTATATATGATGTGGTCGTAAGAACAAATGGTTTGGACTTTATCCCTGGGACTCGAGGACCTCATGTGTCTTCAAACGTGTACCCGTGCATGTAGTCTTTAACGACGATTTGGTGGATGGGCGGGTACCTGGTTTCAAATACGCTCATTTACGGCAACTTTGCTTCACCTCTACTTCCCGATATAGGTACTCTGTAGCCTAGTAAAACAGCTGCTCAGTCATCTTTATTGTAACTTAAAACCATTCTGTAGTCAACTTCAGTAACACTCTCATCAAATGTGGTCTCCTTTCTTGGACATAAAATATCCTCTCCCTTGCTTGCGTTTGTAAGCCAACTTTGTGGTCATCACTATCCGGGGATATGGGTTTTGGTCTCATCCAACTCATCGTTTATGCCGACTTACTGCATACATTTTCAATTTTACAACTATGTACAAACTATTTGAATACCTAGACAGCTAAGGAAGCCACTCCATACACGCTATAACCGTCTCTGATGATAAAGATCAAACTTGGGACTACAAGTTTTACTTCTTTACATTACTCCACATTACTACACACATATCTACAAAACCACCACTCCCATCTTCGTCCGGAATCCCCATCATTTATCCCCTCAATGTACCCTGTCCGCCAATCCACATTTGTTCCACTTTGCTATTCTCCTCGACCACTAGCTATCCATAAGCATCCATCACCACTTTCTGGACGATGTCTTGCCATTCCACATACTTTCGCTCAATGACGCGAGCGACTGCACAGTTGATAACTCTTCCTTCAGCAACAGGCCCTCCTCCCAAGAACTTTCCCTGCCTAGCTTTGGTTGCGGCATATGTCCCGAATAATACTCCAACAAATGCAAAACATCAGTTATAGTGCAGTAAAAGTGCGTTAACATGTAAATTAACAGACACATAAAATGGACGTGGTATGGCACCTGTGAGTCATTCCGTTTTGCAAAGCCTGTACCATTCTCCTTAGCCTGTAACTGCGCCATAGTGAGGTCATCTCATCGTCCAGATATGCAACGCCACCAAGCAGCTTACATTTTTTCAGACTTCTTGTCTCTCTATGCCTTGAACTACTAATTACTGAAGGCTTACACAACTTTTAGGTTTAGTTAGCACCTCTTTCCGTAAGGCATGTAATGTCAGAAGGCCATAGACATGACGAGTCTGTATGCTACTGTTGTTCGTAGTCCCTGACTGGTAACTTGTTCTCTTATGCAGCTCTCTCACCTATCTTCTGAATGAGCGTTATTGAGCCTTTCCGAACTGCATGTATTGGACTTTTAACCATTTTTTCTCTAGCATGCCAAAATAGGTGATAAATTCACCTTCCGAATGCCTCTTAGTTAACAGTGCGTCACATGAACCAGCTATGAAGGCATTGAGGCTTCAACCACAATTTTTGGAAATCGGGTAATGTCGTCTCACTGCTGTATTTGGAAATTACAACCACTTTAATTTGCCTGCTATTTTGGGCTGCAATCCAACTTATATCCCAACGCTCTCTCTTTGTTTTACATTTTGTGTCCCCTACATAGACACGGTTGTCCTATTGCCTTGACTGAATAACAGCGATGAAACACATGATGGATCCAAGAATATCTTCGATCCATGGCGGTCTTTGTTACGATTCCATCACCATTCTTAACTACCCTGAAAACCCCTCACTCTAAGATATTCATGTACGCGTTGTCCATGGACCAAAGTATAACGTCGCGATGATGGTACCACGACTGCGACAACTAGTCGGATGGCTTGCATGTAGTTCAAAATATCCCTAATAATTCTCAACCCAGCGTTTCATATGCACGAAAAGGACCGTCTTATTCTGCTGAATTTCTGCCAAAATTCCAAAGTACGGACTGCGATATCGTATTGTCTGCTCGCACTGGTTATGAGACCATTGATTCTTCTAATGGTGCTATCAAGGGGTGAATATTCCGGTGAATCTATTACCTTACAGTGTGCCCGACACAGCATGTGTAGACTATCATAAAAACCCACAAACCTTTCTAGCTGTCCGGCAGTACGTTAAAAAATTTTCCCACGTACATCGCGACAAGCCTGCTACATTTTGAGTTCGTACAGACGAATACAATGTGATTCCTATTAATGTGTCCTTTCAAAATATTTCCGAATTCAGTAGAGCAGAAAACACGTGAAGACACCAAATTTTCTACGATATTTCTCTTTCTTCACGGAGACGTCATGGTGATCAATGACAGCCATATCAAATATTACCTTTGCACCCAAAGTAGAGTAGGCATGAACAAAATCTATCAAAAAGGAAACTGTCCGTGTGGATTTTAATGTTTATAACTAATACCGCCAAGCACTGAAACTTTGTGTAGAAGATACTGTGGCTTCAGTGGAATTTTGGGTGTATATCTGAGGCTCGGCACCTGGTACTACTTGCCATTTGACCGAACATATGCTTGTTCCATCTATTGAAGTAAGCTTTAACATAAACCTGATTTTGCACGCTTATCCACTCATATATTTTCGGCGGACCGATGCACTGCGCTTTTTCTCATCCAAGACTATTGATTCGTGGTAATCGTCCTTTCTTTCGTCGTGTCTGGTCCTTCAGCCCTGATTAACGACTTTTCTGACGAAATGACGCTGTTACCAACTACACTTTATGAGTGTTGAATCTAATTTGACCTTAGGATAATTCCCTCATTCATTTGCTTACTCTGCCTATGTACTTTTGATTTTCAGTTGTTTTGCTTACCCGTACCCGCCACACTGCTT
>NW_008751660.1:1628302-1654542 GCF_000715545.1 Opisthorchis viverrini
TTTTTTCTTTGTTTTCCTTCCCCGTCCCCGCCACTCATCTTGCCGCACAGACCGACCTGTCCGGCACTAAGGTATTGGTGTGTTGTCTGGGTGTGAATGTGCGCAGCTGACCAGCTTTCTCATGCGCGTTCGTATCCCGATTGCTGACTCTGTCTCTACTTATTTTCTCACGAGTTTCGTGTGAACACACGGCCAAGCGGAATCACGTCCCGGAAGGGATGAACGCAACCCACTCTATCGAGCCATCATTCCGTACGTCGACACTGCACTGTGCCGGTCAGTGACAGACCTGTGCACTTGTTGACGTCACGAACCTGAACAACTGAAATTCTCGTGCACATTTACTTACCATTATGTAAATAATAGTGTAGAATTACGGACCCAGTCCTTTCTTTTAATTCCAAACCTACGCGTTTTTGTGGCCGGAGTTACCTGTACAGATTAAATGCTTTGAGGCACATTGTAGTGGTATGAACGGTGTACGGACTGACTATTGCTCAAAACAACTTGGGTAACATATCATGTCACGCATAATTAGATACAAATGGAAGCGATTCATTCTAATTAATGAAAAAATAGCAGATTCAGTCGGACTCGCCTCTCAACAGTTTCGACTGGTTGCAGCATGGCAAATGTGGGAGACATTTTGGATATCCTTGTGAGTCTTGGCTCAAGTACTAGAATGATTAACCAACTGGTCAATAAAAGCTTATCTTTAGGCACTTACTGTATAATCAGCGAGCTTTAGGTGGCATAGTGCTGGTAGAAAATGATCTCATACAAGCAACACGTTGATGTACGAGTGCATGGAAAGAATGATGCTAAATTCCTGATTGATTTGTGGACACTGATGATTCAAATGTCTATTCTGGTGACTACATAGTCAGAACGACAACAAATTTGTTGTCATCCAGTCACTGTAACGTGGGTTCATCATGATGTTGTTAACTGTTAGAAGTGGATTAAATGTAACGAAAATCAACCATGTACCAAGATGATAATTAGTTACTTATATTTTCAGAGTGAAATTGTTTTATGTAGTGGCAGTAAACAGGGTGGGGTCGCGGTCGTGACACGTGTTGCTGTGTTCCTATGTCTCTCTCAAACAGACCCCAACTAATTAATTAAAAGTGGCTGAACTGTAGTTTAGGTGTGGACAATGGAACGAAAATAGGTTTCAAAGAAATTTTACTTGCTGAAAAATTGATTTTAACCATACTTTGAAACATGGCGCGTTTTAACTGTACTTGAAACGCAAGGGGTACTAATGAAAGTGACCATATTCATTAATAAAGCAGTTAAATGCTATTATTACATGTGCTGTTCAAAAAATCAAATGAAGTACAAAATTAGGCGCACACCAGTCAAATGAAAGTTTTGAAATTGCTCTGGAAACAATGGATAACCAAAGACACTCACCCGGTATGTAGCTAATTATAACTGGGTATTTATATAACACAGGATAGCTTAACCGGATTTTCGGCAGGTTATTAATGCACTAAAGATCACACAGTTTGTGGAACCCAGTGATTGCACAGAGTTTCTTAAACCTGGGTTGCTCAAGTCCCGCAACGTGAAGAAGCTTGAAGGTCACGCTATATAGAGAGGCTAAACGACATAACGATAGAGGTCTCACAGTTACAGGTTCAGTCGTTATTTGTATCCCACATCGTTGGCAGTGAAACAACGCAGGAGGATAGAGAAATGAGATGGGAGGAATAGCGTCTGCAATTTGCGTGATAATGCCTGTGCGTAAGCTTCAGTATGCGACCATGAAGAGGTGTGCGGTCACAAGATTTCGAACGTTTCTGTGGCGATAGTAGGAGGTTTCGAGGATTCGAAACTCAAGAGTGAAGGTGGATGCACAGTATTCTGTGGACAACTGAATGTAGGCAAATTTAGTTAGTCGCTCAATGACAAAATATCTTTGTGTTCTTTGAAAAACCTGGTGACCTCCATAGGGTCTTTGTTTATCAGTTGGTGGTCTCCCGTAGGTCAGGGATTCAAAAACTGGACCGCATTTTTAGCAAACGGTCCAAGAAGGTGCTTTGCAAAAAGTCTCAGTGTTTGTTGACGGGGAAACAATCCTTCGGAACTATGTTGTGTTCCCTGGGTCTTTGGAACTGTTGTATGCCATTGTTCTGGTAGCAGCCATAAAATTTACTTTGTATGGAACCGAGATTGTATTTGTGGCGAAAATTTCCTGTTAGACTAGTGGGTGTAGATAGTACCAGATTTTCTCCATTTTCTCTGATTGTGTTTCAGATATGGCCACTGCTGAGTTGTTCGTTCGGAATCAATGGTGACTCTAACGGATAGCCAATTGCTTGGTGAGTTTGTAACTTCATGCCAATTGACTGTTTCACTTAGTTTATGTTGGTCGGTTTTTGCTATTGTTTATTCTGTCAGTGTTATTTGGGTTGTTGTCTTAACCACTTTGCAACCACTAGTGACTTGGCTATTTTCGAGATATGCTGAACCACAAGGGTGGATTAACCGATCGTGGTCAGCCCGAGAGTTTTCAGCGACCCTGTGAGTAGCGTGTTACGTCTGGGATATTTTTGTTTTCGTCATAAATTCACGTTGTATTTTATCGTATTGAGCTTGTTATTGAGGATTTTCAAATATCTAATAGAACGGCCTCTGGTAGTTTGCAGCTAAAACACAATTCAACTGTGCATTACTGCAAAATACTTTGTTTTTGCCACTTATTAGTATTTTAATAATTTAAACCATGCGCTTTGTGTGAAAGTTTATTTAAATGAGTACATCAACCGGTAGGAAAAATATTTTACGTACCAATCCGCATCTCCATCCCCTCCATAATGCATAGGTCCATTTTTTGGGGTAAAAGCGCCTTGTAAAATAGTAGACGAGTTTCTCAGTGAGGTGGGTGTTTTATTCACGGCTTTGCAAAGGGCAATTTCCTAAGGAGGCCTCCTATGGATTAACAAAAACGGTATAAATCAACACGTTGCTGATAAGTAGGGTGCCACGATGAAGAACATGAGGAGAGCTAGGAAAATTATGCATATCTGAGAACCTTGTGACCCGTTTAGTAAAGCAGCCTCTATTAGTGAACTATATATGGCATTACATGTGAACTGCTGTCGAATTACCAGTGAAAAATCCAATAGCAATATCACCCGGTTTACTTACACTACTTTTGCTGCTTAGGTAGTTTAACTTTTACCTGAAGGCCTTTCCCGTTGACATTTTGTTAGCTATCATAAAATGCAAACAGACTAGTCCAGGCGTTCCGCTTTGTGTTTCCTCCAGAAGCGGTAAAATCGGAGGTATCGGTGGTAAATTAGGGGAACTTCTCTTCCCAAACGTGAAATTATCGGGTGTGCGTTGCCGTAAGATTTTATTTGTCAAGAAAAATGCATAACTTCTATGGTGGCGAGTCACGTAGAAGACTTTAATTATGATGTTCTTCACTGGCCATTTATACACACTATTAGCAAACTTATCTTCCTAGGATGAGAGTAACGTTCGTGTTTGTTTCCAGTCTAGGGAAGCAATAGAGAGTTCAAGATGCATGTGATGACCGGGTCGTCGATGGGAACAAGCCGAGGATCTGGGTGGAATCTAGTAGTCTGCCATATTCCGCACAAGTTGATCTGGAAAGAGCTGGGAGTTCCTTTTGAATTCTTCCGTAAAATGCGTATTCAGTTGATACTTGAAGGGACCTGTCTCTCTGTGTGCCTAGAGTACGATGGTCCACATGACTGACCGCTTCTGAGAAGACCTCAAAACGAAAAATGTATGTAACTGGCGAAGGCATCATTTCGGAAGTATGCAAAACAGCCGGCTAAGGTTTCACTTTTACCACCAAAGCTTCGAAAAAGCCTGACGAAGCTGTCGTGTCAAAACCGAGCCGTTACACAGCAATGCTTCTAGCTAAAGTTTTCTGAATTTTCTTGACCTTCAAATTTCGTTCCATAGTCACTCCTTTTGGCCTAGTCATTCTTGGCCACCAGCAAGTTGGACGTGAGTGAATTTAGTTCTAGACTTAAGTATCAGGACTAGAATTGTCTTTTTTCTGGCTAATACGAGCTGCATACTTTTGGATCGTTGGAAAGCCAGCTATTGATAAACTTTTGTTTGGATCTGCTGTGTTGGAAGACAAATTCGTATTTCTATGTTTTGAAAAGCCAGAGTTTTGTCTTACCTGTTTGCCCAACTGCTGAGGAAACTTTGAAGCGCAGGTTCCATACGAACTGTTCCACTAAATGAAATTAGATGGCATCGTATAGACTGCGGGGTGGAACCGACTGGGTGTTAGTGATAGGCTTTGAAGTTCTAAGAAGCATACCAGAGTGCTGTTGGTAAACGGCAATGTGTTTTTTGCTCAGTCACATACAAATGATTATTCCTGGGTCTGTCAAAGTGTATCCTTCTGTGCGCGACAACGAAGTACTTGGAGCTATTTCTTTAATGTGCTTACTGAGAACAAATTCAGGATGCAAATGCAAGATGCATGTTTTCTCTGTATTTCACTGCTGGCCATCACAATTTATCGTGTGATTTATGCTGTACATACAACCGTTATGTCACGGATTAAATTCATTATTATGGTAACTATGTTTTGCCATGCTTCTGGAAAAGAATTTCCCTGAACTTTTTGAACATCAATACTAATTTTGAGCTTTTCACCCCAAGTGAACGCCGTGTAAAATTTTCCTATTAAAATAAATGAACGATCGTCATATCTAGACTTGCATTTTTACAGAGGACAGTGGCTGTTAGTAGCCCGCTGATCCACTGTCTGACAGCATGGAATTGCCATCGTGACATCTTTCATTCTGCGTTGTGATATGCGGCATCATAATAGTTTGTATCGTCAAACAAAAGCACCACTCGATCACCTGACTTGGTGATCCGTAGATTGCTTGTGGCCGACAAGGACCATTCCCAATCCACGAGGCAGGTGTTCCAACCTTTTCCGGATGTCTTGTGTCGATTCGTACGGTAACGTTTTTGAAAGTCCAGCGGCCGTTCCGATTGGGGCTTTTTCTTTGTGCATCTGTGGTAGTCTGCATGATTTTGCAGTGTGAGCGTCATAGGCGTTCATCATCTATTGCCTTTGACTGGTTTCCAAGAGTTATCATGATCCGATTGACCACGTGTGTAGTGGAGTCGCGATTAACGTTTTCAACGGTTATCTTGCTACTATTTCAGTTTATCCAACACAACCACCACCACCGCCACCACCATGAGTCCTTTTTCAGTTTCTTGTGCTCTAATTGTTCTGTCTTTTTGCAAACACCTGTATGTCGCGTTATTCGTACGAGGTGTGGTTCTGTTTCTTGCGATAGCTTGCACAATGACCTGTCCAGTTTGTTGATGAGCCTTCTCAGCTATGCCGCTTTGTTAACAATTTTTCCAAGTTAGGCGGCTCATTTTGTCGGTATGCTTGGTGACAATGCTCTTGTTGTCTGTACTGAGGACAGCAGCTAGGTAACTTCCTAATCCGACCATCATTTGTGATATGCTTACTGTATCCTATGAGCAAGTTTATTCTAATTTCCGGCGCTGAGGTTGTTTACACCTTGTCTGCTCGTTCACTCAGGTCCTAACTGTTGTGGGCCTGTGACAACGAGGTACACGAATATCCCAATAGTTCATCCTCCGTCTGTTGTTACGGTTTGCTTCTAGGACATTATTTTGGATACATTCTCTGATACCAAGCCAAACCCCTTTTGTTTTCGGTCAAACAGGGCCCGTCGTATTGAATGTCAAATTAAATTCCCTACTACGGAATGTAAAACCGAGCAAATGGCTCACTAACTGCTTAGGTGAAAAGCAAGCTGGCCGTATACTTGCTTTATGGTATTTTCGACACGGACCTCAGCCAGTTCCCAATATTGAACTTATCGAAGAATGCCATCAAAGTGGCCTTCTCTCATCTTATTATATGACTCCTATCGTTTACATGATAAAATCTCTGTTGCGTTCAGAATAAGGCATCCAATAAAAAGAGGACAGTTGGAAGAGACCAGTAAGTCCTCGGAAAACATGAGAAAATGTTCACACAAAGATGTACTAAGCATGTACCGAAGCCTCTACGTGCCTATATGACCCGAGAACTTCGCTTGGGAAAACGAGCTACCGAGAAGCAGTGCTTCTCGGTTTTTCAGCATAGAATGGCTTCACTTACAGGACGAAATATCCACACAAATCCCAAATCTAATCACACTACCAACAATCTGTTGTGTGTGTTATTAGTTCATTGTATTTTTCTGCTGGTGGGAAACAAGTTAACTTCGTCTAACCGATTTGATAAAGACGGATCAGCTGATCCGCTCTTTCGAGGAGCAACAACCCAAGTCCACTATCGCGACCAATGCACGCAGCTATGCTGCCGGAATGGGCGCAAATGAATTCAAGTGGGGTTCTCTATTCCGTACTATCTCACTGGGTCATTTTATTCAATACCATAGCCATATTTTCATGTTTGATCACAAGTGATATGATCGTATTGCTGCAATCATCTTATGGTCCCACTGATTCTGTCACATGTCACGTGAGCGGTGGCGATTTTTGGAGTAGCAATGTGGTGCAGCCAGCTCCAAGAAACTGTTTGTTGATCGATCAAGCACGGTGGCTTTAAGTCATTGACAACAGTCACTAACGAATATCTGATTCACCGTATCTGCTAGTTTCACCTAAAAATAGAAGGCTTTCTAATCCTACATGTATCTAAACATTTGAAAAACCAGGAAGTGTGTAAATGTCTCATAAAACTAATAAGTGGAATGTGTTATTTATAGTAGTCCCAGCCCTGTGCGTGGTTAGATGCCGCTTACTGCTGGAAAGAAACGCAGAATACAAGTACAGGTAAAATAAAGTACTGCACAGCATTGACCAAAGTGATTCAAATGCAGCAGTTTTCGTTTTGGTCTAAGCTAAGATACTAGCTTGGATGGCGCAGTTGCCGATCTGGATCGATAGCTAATGGAGATACCGCTTTCCACAATTCTTCAGTTCTGGTCGTACAATGGTCAAATAGATTATTTAACTCACGGTAAGTTATGTTGTATTGAAAACGGATATAATCCGAAAACTCTTATGAGGGTGTAAAAGTCTTGGCTTGGGACCGATCGGTTGAAAACCACGTTTGTTTTTAGAGCCACACACTTCGACATACTTGCCCCACCGTTACTAATGCTTACTAGTTAACATCGCACGGAGCGCACCTAGTAAACACCATGGGCTTGATGCTGGAACAAAGTATGTGGCAAATTCACGTCAAGGCGAGGTTTAAGCGTTTTGGCCCCATCTAAAGGCCTTTTTAAGTGACTGGAAACTGATTTACAATGTTTGGACCGTGAATCTAGGAATTTGCAATCTTTGAACAGTGGAATGAGATAGATGATCATGCATCAACGTGGGCATACTTATTGAAGAGAAAAGTGGCCAAGAGAACCATGCGCATCTGCAGAAGTAAGTGGTAGTTGGAAAATAGGATTTTGTAGATTTAGAAACTTCTGTACGGACTCTTTTGACCTCCATTCGTTACCCTCATACTGGTACTACTCTTGCAGAAGGCCAGTATCATCGTTGTGAGCTATCTGGTGTGTTAACCTCTTGGATTCATTATGAAATCGTGGGGATAGCTGTTAGAATTCGCAGTCAAAGTGGTTTTTCTTATTTTTCCTAAATTCAACTGTTGGATGTAATTTATCACCTGCATCTCAAGCGGCAAGCGTGTTGCAGAAAAACCTCATGTGTTTGACAGACCATAAATCACAAATGTACTGCGAAAGTTGTAAACAACGAACATGAAGCGCGTCGTACTGATCAGAAGGTAGGGTACATATTCTATACACATGCTCAATGTATGGACTATGTGCTGTTGCAATAAGCGACCTAGGGACGCAGTCCCGTCTTCACAATCAACGGCCGTCACCAATCAGTGCGCTCTTTCACATCAAACCCTAGTAAGCTTGGACTGCACCGGGCATCCAACACATCCCTGACTAAGGGATTAATAGATGATACCTACCGGTTTTTTGGTGGACAACGCTCTCAATTTCTCGGTTGATCAGACGTTGACGGCACTCAGATGCACAAAACCCTTTGGCGTAAGTAGAAAAGGAGACTGCAGATCTTGAAATTACAGATCCGAGCGCGCATGATACGGAAAACAAACTTGTTTTCGTTAATGCTACGTGTAAGCGAAATTCTCACGTTATGATCTATCCAATTCACTCCTACTTTCTAAGTACTTAACACGGCTGCGCATACGCTGATCACTCTTGAACACTCTATCCGGCAACAGTCCCAGCAATCATGTCAACGTTGCTGTATACCTGTTATTCGCTTTTTTCGTGTTTGAAGGTTGTACATGTTTCAGTTAACGGTTTACATACTGTAAATGGACCGTCAAGCACTTGATGATGATGTTGCAACGATACGATTACGCACGCCCCTAAGTTGCTTGAAGTTTCATGACTTTGCCGAATCCCTTATATGAATTTCGGTCGGCGCAAAGTACAAAAAATTTTCACACACATTTGACCGAAATCTTGATATGATGGGCCACCCAGCGATCGATACTCGTACATTGATCGCTACCTGAAACAGCCAGCTGGTGGATCCTTCTGTTTAAATTAAGAATAGTGAGTTACTGCCGTTATGTAGCCTTGAGGACAAGCAATATTATCCATATACGGAGGAAACAGAATAACATGCAGTTTTGCAAGGAAGGGATCAAACACAGTGCTGTCGTTTCTGAACGTTTGCTCAACTTTTCTGGAAACTATTCAGAAGAAATTACGACAGGTAAAGCTGGTTAATGTGGGACGAGGGAGACTTGATATATGATATTTGCCTAGATGAGAACTCTATCCAAAGTGAAGCAAACACTGTTTTTAAGTATACATGAAGAAAATGTGGTAGGTTCTGCAGTGTTCTCAAAACTGAAGAAGCTGCAGATCGACCGGTGGGCTGGAACTGGCGGTAAGTTTAGTAAAATCAAGACGAAGAGGCTAGACAGTGAACCACCTCGTTCTGCGAATTACGTCCCGTGATGGGAAGTACAATCTGAATGATCTAGAGGTACCGATATTCAATTTTTATGATTTCAGCAAACGGAACAATTTCTCGGAAAGTCTTCAGCAACTCTTACAATAGTGTTTCACACAATTTCTCAATGAGCAGAACTACACAGATTTTTCGCTGGCAGAGAATGTAAGTTGGTTGAACTCGCTAGGAGATAAACCGTAACGTCTGGTGGAATAGCCAATCACAAACGGGCTGCTTTATGTTTTCATTACTCAATGCTGAGAATCTAAAGTGTTTTTAGCGCCTACTTACATCTCCTGGGCATCGTCGGTGTACAGTGTTACAGCAGGTGAATAACGTTTATAGACGGTGATCAATTACAGTAATCACGCCCATCAAACTGCGACCCAAGTATATGACGCGGATTGATCTCATTCGCAAGTCTTCACCTAAAAAGCCTCCGTTTACCTGACTGGTTTTGAAATTAAGCGTGCTTATTGGACGCTAAGGAATGCAGAATTGAAGCTGAGTCTTAGTATCATGTGAGGAGAGTGTTTTGCGTGCGAGACAACTCGACAGACACACCAACTATAATCTATTGAAAACAAAACGATCAGCTACGAGCAGAGATTAGGACTAATTGGAATTGATATCATAAATAACCGGTAAGTTGTAAACGTAACAGTATGTCAGCTGAGTACAGTTGTACAAAGAGGAGTTGGGCCTCGACTAGGTTGCGTCTTTCAATTATCCGTTCATCATGTTCGGCCTAAGGTGTGAGTCCAATGACAACGGCTTAACATCGAAACTTTGAGTCAAGTCAGACAGAAGCAGATCATGATGAGACGTCGATGGGTTTGAAACATAAGGAGGGCCAACACGTGCTCGCTCAAAATCAAAGTTGGGGCACGGTAACTCCTGAAATGTTTAGAGTTAACGCCTTTAATTACCTAAGTAGCTAAGATTCATTGCCGATTCACGAAGGCTGATGCCTGATGAGTGGGTGTATTACAGTTTACCCCACACTGTTGGCCGCCTTTTTGGCGGTTTAGAAATGTGGAAAATCAAAGAAGTTTCTTCTTGCACGGTGACACTTTTGAACTAGTGAATTTTTGAAAAGCTTTTTCAACAGGAAAACCATGATTTAAGATTCATATCAGTTAGTCCGACTGACTCTCTCTTTCGAGTGAGCAATATTAGAGACTAGTACTTTGACTAGCAAAGCTTCCTCACTGTGTGCTCCTTTGGCGAAAGCACCTTCTGGCTGCTGTCAGCTTCTGTTCTAATACGCTGTGGTTGTACGGTTCTGAGAACGAAAATATATAAATAAAAGTAGTTGACAGGAAAGCAACATGGACCTCCCAATGAAGGCGTACTTGAATGCTCAGTTTCATATTTGAGTGAGAGGTGATTATGTGTAGCAAGCAGAGAGTCTCGTGCGAGAGACTCGACAACCTCCCAAAAGTTCCTGATTTCTCTGCACTTAGCATCCTTGGCCACTGAGTGCTTTTTGAATTCACCTGTCAAAGTCCACTATTGAACAAATCCGGAATTTTTTAAAGCATATAACTTAAAACCGTTTAGAAATTGATGTGCTTGAATTCAAACTGTAGACTCATCACCAGCTACATAGTGAATCGAAGGGTCGGCGCATCAAATGATACAACGCAAATAATAATATATACAAGTTCATAGTTGTATTCAGCTTTACGTGATGAAATTCCTCTCATAGTGTAATCCACGAACTACAAAAAGATACCAACCTACATCAGGTAAACGCATTATCGTTGCAGCTTCTTATGAGTAAAATCAATTAAAATCCTGCGAAACAGCTTCTTATGAAGGACCGCCTCTTAAAGCAGGACACTTTTCCTCCTCATAACCATTGCTGAATCATCATTAAAACTGAGAGCAATCAGTGATACGATCCTTGGGAATAACTGTCTTTTCCGACCCCGGTCTCATTTGTTGGTGTATTAATGTGGTTTGTACTTGCTTACCGGGTAAAGCGTTCTTAGTACACACAACGTCTAATAACGACTTAAACTTTGAAATGTTACGTTTGAGCTACCTAAACTTAGGTAGATCGGCCTGGGTAGTTGCACACGAAAAGACAGCTCTTGCTCTGGCATAGGTCCCGAACATTTAGTTTCAATAAAAGGATGCTATGTATCATACAATATTTAGATGGTATCAAATGGTTTGGTTGTGTAAACGATCTTGGTGAAATCGTCTTCTCATCGTATGATAGGTCTTAACACACAATAATTAGCATGTCGCATATTGAAGGCCACCTTAGTGGAAATTTCTGGCGGACCGAAAGAAAAAATTCATCCAGAGGGGTTGTCAGTAACACGGGTAATTTGCTTATGAATAAACTTACGGAATAAATGAACACTTTTATATGCACGGTAGGAAATTCTGATATCATATAACATCAGGGTGTTTTGGGTGTAAAAACCAGTAGGTTTCGAAGCGTGGCAGAATATCACACAATTCGTGTATGGCAGGGGATTATATTAGAACAACGATTCTGAATCCCCGGACGTGATATCTCTCAGTGAGTCACCTTCTTCCTATAGAAGAGCGTATATTGGGTAAAGTTGCAACTTATGGAAAGCAAGACTGAAAAAGTATTGATAATCCTGCCTCTATATGTAAGTTTCTTTGTGACGCAGTTAATTAGCTTCACCAGGTAAGCACCACCCTGTAGAAGGTCTTATTTTTACGTGTCTGTTTTTGTAGATCGTTTGTACAAACTCCCCACCAGGTCTTAGTCCGTGTCGTATGGATATAGCTGACTCCAGACAGCCACATTGCAATCACTTAACACAATTAGGAGTCTATTGAGATTGAAAGTAGTGTTTGAGTAAGATTTGCTACACATAATCCCCAAGCGAATCTTAAAGTGTGTTGCTCCGTAGCGCTTCTCAAACACCTGAGGATAAATTGGTAGTTGTGACAGTATGGTTGAACGGACTGACCAACAGAACGAGTCGGGTGACTTTTCATACATGTTCTTGTGAGCATAGTAAGTAAGAAACGTTATTGCAATCATTAACACAATTAGGAGTCTATTGAGATTGAAAGTAGTGTTTGAGTAAGATTTGCTACACATAATCCCCAAGCGAATCTTAAAGTGTGTTGCTCCGTAGCGCTTCTCAAACACCTGAGGATAAATTGGTAGTTGTGACAGTATGGTTGAACGGACTGACCAACAGAACGAGTCGGGTGACTTTTCATACATGTTCTTGTGAGCATAGTAAGTAAGAAACGTTGATACAATAAAAATATTCACATAAAGTGCTACGTTGACTGCGTTGACTGCTTACTCCGGTACTGATCATCAAACAAGCAAGCTGATGATTGGCGAAAATATGTCCATCCCGTCGAAACTGGAATCGCCTTCAAATGATTCGAAATCATAAGAAGAATCTTGCAGAGTATACCCATTTGTTGGTGGTCGCATGTAACGGTAAGCTTGAGGAGGGATGTTTTTTGTGCCCGAGATTGAGAGATGAGCCACTTTACTTGCGGAGACGCGGTAAAGTTTACTCGTTCCGACAGTTGCAGTTGCTTTTTCTTAGAGTGGCACGGTAACATTTATGACAGTCGAATTAAGAAACAAACTTGTATAGCAAGCCTACGGAAGTCTTTTACAAAAGCTAACCACAACTTCTCTTATTAATTTTAGCCATATTACTGATTTCTACTAAATGTGTTAGGCAGCTCAGATGCGTGCGTGCTCACTGGTGGAATAGGTTGTCTTTGACCACTTTGATTAGTTAGAAGCCACTTGTGATTAACATCACTCTGATTGATGATCGGGATAGATGGTGTATGATTGAGATGCCTACGTAGCTCTTATAAAGGCTAGAGATCTCTTGATTGTCAGTAAACCACTGCTTGTATACGGTTTTAGGATTTCTACGCCAGCAAATTAGTGTGTATACCGTAACTTATTTTTCCAGTATCACTCATCAACTGGTTTCCTCATGTTGAATTCGACTGCCTTAGATTTATGTTCAGCTTTTTACGGCGCCTACACTTGTTACGTGACTCCGGTTATCCAAACAGTATTTCGTGAATATCCTCGTCTGGAGACGTGCCCCAAGTCGAATATTCTCAGCTAGTCAATCACGAAAGAGACACTGATAAGAGCAGCACTGTACCACTAAAGTTGCGAACTAAACACTATTTACCTCCAGTTACTCCGGAGGATGGCTGCGTGGTGTTGACCTGGAGTTTCATTGCCGGGTTCAGTCAGAAGCTCTTATAGAACTAGTGTGTGTCCCATAGATTCCAGTACGGATACTAGTAATCTGATATATTTATTACATTAGGCGCGAGAGTTGGTGTGTACATCGCGCTGGACCAAATCAACCGCTCTGTAAGTGAACTAGAAGGCAGTCACATTTAATTACTCAATTTTACCTGCACATTTTGTTCAGCTGGAGCTAACTTGAGTTAGTCTTTCTGAAAGGACAAACAAATAGTTTGTTGAATTTGAAAAGAACTCAATTTTAGTTTATTCTTGCACTGGTTTTGACTTCTTGCTTCTCTGGCTTTAATGACCGGTTCTGACTCAGTGTTACCATTGAGTTGGCGGCTCTTTGCCAAGTGTAGATACGGTCGCATTCAATACGCAGGTGAATTGAGACCTTCGCGGAGGACCACGCACCTAGAAATTCCAACTCGTACATCGTATTCTCGCGTTTTTGATTTTCACGTGTATTTGGATTAAACAGGTGTGCTTTCCTATTTTCGTGTATGGGAACTAGAGACAGTGAGCTGTGTCTTCTGATAACGGCGTTTGTCTACATTGCAAATACATAGCCTTGGTGCACTTACTGGTGGCGCAGCATGTTCTCCTTGCTGCAAGAAGCAAGTCTCCCACAAGCTGAAAATAAGATAAAAGAGAGCTCAGTTCACAACAGTAGGGATGCACTGCAGTACGAGAGAAAGAGGAGAAGAGATTCATGACACTCCGCCAAGTTTCCATTCAACCGATGTATTGAAATTAGTCCTGTCTACGCTCCCCTAAGAGCGACGGGCCACCAACTCATTGGCAGCACCGTGTGAGAGCCGGCCATTGGTCCCAAAAACCAAGAATCGGGGACTCACTGAGGAGGAGAGCTAAGAACGGTCACGGCGGGCAATTGAATAGGTCAAGATTCAAGCCCACATCCATAAATTGAGCCAAACGTCGACCTACAAGCAAACAAAGTTGCTAATCCGACTACCTCCAAAGTGGCATGGCCGAATAAACTTTATATCACCCCATTCAAAGGCAACAACCACTCCCATCCATCAACTGGACACATCCACATTGATCTCTAACCTGGTAGTACACTTTTTGCAACCTAATTGACCAGCTCAGCGAAAATAATAGTGGTCGCATAAGCTAACGTCTCGTAGTGAATGTAGGTATCATCTATTGTCGGAATCATCTGAGGGATCAGATATTCGTGTGGAAGAACTGCTTTCCTTGTACCTGGTTCTCCGGTTATTATGAGTCATGTTCAATAGCTTACCTATGTCCATTTATCCTTGGCTTGTCAAACTAAAATGCTCCAGTAATTAAAAGGTTTTCATGCTTCCATTTCCCACATCCACACAACAAAAATCCTTGCAGTGTTCACCTTTTAAGTGACTTGTATATGCTTTTTGGAACACCAGAAATCGCAACCAATGATCACTTTTTTCTGCGGTGAATATGGTTTTCTGTAACTGGTTTGGAAGCTCAGATTGGATGTGTGTGAAAAGCTGTGTGGCTACACATAATCACGTTTTAGTTAGATTCGCTCCATTCATAAGACCTCTGGAGACGTACAAGTCAGATTCAATGAATGTTGTATTTCTTAATCAGCCATGTGGGTGTGATACCAGAAGGACTGGTGAGATCTCAGATCATTCGATTTTGATGTGTCTCGATTCCTTTTATCCTTAGTTTCCCTAAACTCAGTTTCACTTTGACATACCCACCTATAAGTTGACCATTCCTAGGGCAAACAACAACTTCGTGTTCGTGTTCAGGAAATAATTCTAGAGTAAATCTAGCAAAGATAGCCGTTCTTATCGTCTGAAATAGTTCCTTGTAGGCGTGCCTTTTTCATCTTTTTCCGATGAAGAACGTTCAAGTTAGGTATCGAAATCATGTAGATGACTAACCGTCAGTTCAAACTAACTGAAGCTTGGGCTCAAGTAATTTAACTTCTTCAGTTGTGGTTGGTTACGGGATTTGTAGATCTCAAGCTCACAGCTTGACAGTTTGAACAGTTATCTTTTTGTCCTGGTGAGCTCACACCAAAGAGTGGAAGCACCCTCAGTTTAGCCAATCAGCACTGCATACCGTTGATCGCGCCCGTACATCTGATATGCGAGTTGAGTCCGTCAACTACTTAACACCAGTGTATACCGGATATGTCTAGAGTACCACGTCTAAACAGGCGAAAAATTCACATTTGAGAGACGAGATTGATTTGCCGGTGCCAATTTCATACTGAATGCCTTCTTACCACCACTTATTTAGGAACCGATATTTAGACTCACTTCTGGGACCGAAATTTTAAATCTTAGGGTTTGGTAACCACATGTTGCATCTTTTAACTTCTTCAGATAAACAACGCGGAGAGACTTGGTCCTCTTACTCGCCTGTTTTGAAAAAGTGGCTCCCTGTTGGCGAGATGAAAAACAAATGCTGTAGACGTTATCTACCGCAAATAGAAAAAGACAGCAAGTCGAGACATTGTAGGATTGGAGGATGTACAAGTTTGTTACCTGATTGGATAAAACACACACTAAATGGTCTATAAAGGTGAAACATTGTCAAGAGAAAAGAGAGTTTCTTCCTGTGACCGAGGCCGATTTAGTGCAGTTGCACCTGTATTGCTACATGCTGTTGCGCCTCCTGTATATCCTGTTCAAAATGCGACTGGCGTCACCATGAAATACTGTGATGGCCGTCCTGCACAAAGAAGATATTCCTCAAGCAGTCTTTCCCCTCCACCAGTGAGTTTGTTCTCTCAGCTTAAAGCAGGTTATCCCAAAACAATATCAGATTGGTTGTCTTGGTTTGCGCTCATTCCACATACTGGTGCGTTGTGTACTCCCTAGCATATTTGCTCAACGTTAGAAATTTGGCCATCTGCAGGAACCTAATTCTTGCTTGTTGTGTAAGTGACTCATCAAAACTACTTCTTATTGTCCGATCTGAGTGTAAAAAGAAGGGTTATCATGATATAAACACGGAGAATAATGCGTTTCTAAATGCTACAAAATAGTATGTGCAGTATACACCGGTAGACATTCTTTTCAAACTTAAGAGACAGCTTTATGCGTCACCCTCTTGTTCAATCGCAACGAGCCAAATTTCTGCCTTTAGATTAAGACCCCAACCGGTGTGTGATCCTCTCAATCAGTTGTCGGGTAAACCCCTTTAGTTCGATCAGCTAAGGTGCCGTATTCACCAAACCATTTCGCATCACTATATTTCATCGCAATCATTCCAAGGTGCACATAATCGCTCACACTTTAGCACTAGGAATATCCATGAGAGACTACATGGAACAAAAACTCCTATCATGAAGTCCATCTTGGCATTTCCGCTCAGTCGTGCTTCATTTCAACCCATCTTGGTTTAAGCTTTTGATCAATTGTTTCAATTCAATTTATCAGCTATGAACAGTGTAGCGTAGACACAGTGGTTCCAGCTGCTACAGCTCCGAGTACCGGAAAGTGGAAATGGGTGGGACATAGAACCGAGCCTTCGAGGCGATGGCAATTTCAATTAGTTTGGAAATTGGGAAGCTACGCATTGAAGATGATAGCTCTGATGCACGAGCGTCACTGAGTGAGCGATTGGGCCACGTATGTCATTGTAATTAACCTTTGGTTAGTTAGGTCTGCTTGTTTATGCTAGGACAGACAGCCAATTTAGTTATGTTTATTTTTAAACTAATTACTTCAGTGGCTTGTTTAATTCAATGGCTTCAGTTAATCACGAAAGTGCCACTAGGCTCAGAAACTGGTAGAGGCCTACACGAATTTAGCAATATTATTTGGTAAAGATATAGTCCAACTGGTTAAAGAAAACAGTCACGGTTGTTCGGTAGCAATTTCGATGCCATTTTGCCAGAGTTCTACCCAGTTAGATGAGTAAGATGGCTGAAAATAGAATGAAATATTAAAAGACCAATTCGTTATTCTAGCTAGTTGAGGGGTCAATGAGTGATGCACTCTAACTGGCCGCAAATCCTTGCACTTTTGATGAGCTCACCAACTAACTAGCCGGAGAAGAAGAGAGATAACTTGGCGGGCACCTGAGATTAGTACGTTCATCTGCCGTCGACTGCCATTGCAGTACGGTGTGCATACTCAGCCTCAAATCCATTATCGTGTGTTAGCCTTAATGTCACGTTTCTTGAGATTGTCTATGCACCCATATCATCATGGACACTGATAATCAAGTCAGCATCGACAGCAGGAATTATTGTTGTGTAAAAATCTACACACAAAAACCAAATCCACCAAATTAAGAGACTACCGGCCGCCTTTGAGTGTCTAAGCAGTCAACAGATTAAGGACGTTCAAGCGCAGTCGCTGTCACGGGCATCAGGATACGCATCAACATCATCCTCATCATTGGTAGTGAGGATCAAGTTCCTAAGATGTGTGACGAAATGAAACCTTGACAAATAGTGGATAGAAACGGGAGACTGAGTGCAAAAAATCTTTTCACTGGGAAAACCGGTAAATAATAAAGTAGATATAGCTTTGAAAACTATAACACGCGCACTGGAGGATCACAGTGGATAAAACGGTACCAGCGAGATTGACCCAGTGAACTTTGGGAAGCTCACTCGACGGAGGCCAAGTGCACATCGACGGGTGAAATGTGACCAGGCCGTCCGGCTAGATGAGGTCATGCGTGTCACTATGATCGGTTGTGTGCAGGCTTTGCAGACATTCAAAGAAACTTAACCAGGAACGCCCAGACGAGAAAATCACTCACGAGTATTCGTTTTGGGACTAACGGGAATAGCATGATGATGGAATCACTCACAGTTCTCACCAACAATCCTGTTCATGTTGAAAAGTTTGACGACGTTATAAACCATTCCATCAATCCAGCCACATGTCGCATTAGGACTTATCAGGGCCTTAGATACCGTCGAAATTACATGAATCGGTCTCGTTACTGGATTAGAGAAAACCAGAAGCCCGTTTGTTCCAACCAAAAACGATTTCTTCTGCACATCCGAGTATACGACAGCGATGAAATATGTGAGCGATTTATAAGCACGTCGCTCATTCCGTGAGATGGTCATTCAAGACCGAGCTAAACGTGATTTCCTTTGAAGTTCTGTGTTATAACGGCGTCTCACCGTTGTTGTGCCCAGAGCGTCCCTTAAACCAGGTTATCTAAGACCAATTTTGGTTCAATTTCGATGGTGCTATCCTCCCGCTGACCATCTCTCCGTGCAGATTTTCGTGGCAAATTCATAGTTCTGAAGTGTTCTTTGAGACTATACCCCTTCTAACAACCAGCCTTGCCTATAAAACTCAGACTTTAGGGCACCAAAGGTAGTTTTATGACGGATTAAATGGTTTTTGGGGGCTTAACTTGAAGCAAAATGCTCGGAATGCGTTTTTAAACGGTCGGACAAGGGTAACGAAATAGCACTTTGAAGTCTGCACACTAAGAGGTTATTAGTGCACAGGTGATGATAGTCATAATACGAATCAGAAAGTGTATGCACTAATAAAAGTTTTTAACTGTGATTGACAGTTGTTTACAGGAACGATTTGTAGCATGTATAAAATAAAGGCAACATAAAATGTGGAGCAAGTCAACAGGGAACTTATCGTATGTGAGAGTCCCTTGGTAAAAGTCCGGACAGCGGGAACGTGTTTTTCTCCGCAGTGCGACTGCTATACGTGTTCCATAATTCTCCGTGGACTTGTGGGGAGGTTGACTTCCTGCTCCCTGCGCGCGACCGTCTGTGTGGGCTGCCTGTGTTCGGTTTCCCTATATGTAGTCCCGTTTGCGCGTACGTGGGCGCGTCAGCACATGAGTGGTTGCAGAAAATCCATGTCCGATGAGTCAGCTTAATGTGACATGGTTTGTGAGTATGATAGAAAAAGACAAGCCTCGTGATCCAGTGAGCGACTGTGAGCTGAACAGTCACGTATGTGAGTGACTGGGGGGCTACAAGGTCTACATATAACGCCTCCTATTTTGACAGTCCATCAGGGGATTAGAATAAGTCTGCATCGTTCCTCGCCTGTTCGCCTGGCTTGTGTTGGCACTTTCCTGAAAAATTGTGGGAATAAGTCGTTTATTCGTCTTTGAACTTACTCCTTATTACAGCCTTAGTTTATCTCGTCTCTGACTTTTCAACAAACAACATGTCAGTCGGGCCATAAAACCCAAGTTTCGTCAAAGAACTTATTTGATAGCAACTGCATAGATTGCTAGTATGAGGAATATATTTGTTGGTAAACTAGGTGAATGGTACCATGTTAATAACGCCTGATGTTTCTTACGCCAACTAGTGTTTATTTACTCTTGTATTCTTCTAGCCATACTCATCGACAATTTTACCAGGAGTGTTTGTCCACGATCCCCGGAAAGTGAAACCACTGTATCCGGCCAACCAGCCACAACACTATTCTGGGAAACCTAATCCCGTCTATCCACCCGAACCGAGTGTCATATCTAAGACCAGTACTTCCACGAGGCGAGAGTCTGGGTCCAGCCATATAGGTTTCGTTGAAAAACATTCGACACCATTGCAGACCTCCGATCAACTTCGTGAAGCCGTCAGTAAGTATGAGAAATCACAGGAGCCGAAGTATCTAGGATTCGATCCACTTCTAACGAGCGATTCTCAAGCTCTTGGTAAGCCAGTAGCACAAATGAAATTAAATACTGCTACCATAGAGGACCTATCAGCTGGAACTGCAGGGCTTCAGATCAAAGGAGAAGGGGATAGCAGTGGACAATTAAATTCACCCAGAGTGATATCAGTTAATCCACGGCACACTACTGAAAGGAACACTACGAGGGAAGTTAGGATCAATGATAACCAGCTGAATCAAAAGGCAAGTGCATTATCCATTAAAAAAAAACTAACCAATTACAGCCTCCTAATGAAATCTGTCGCCGGATTCGAAGACCCAGCATGAAGGATGCGGAATTTTTCTTAGAACTTAGTGAGTTTTTTCGTTGTAATCAGGGTTATAAGGCACGAATCTCATCGAAGTTCCTACCTATATCAGGAGTCCTTGGTGAGGAAACGACAAAATCACCCTGTACACTAAAGTTTACTCTCGAAAGCGCTCGTGCAACGTGCTACCAGATGGCGGAAAGGTATGCTGAACAAAATGGAATGAAGTCATACTTATAATTTTAACAACCATATGCGGTAGATATACATGACTTTGGGATTTGATATCCTAGTGTCCTCAGATTTGATCATCAGTTTTCGTCTAAACCACTCAAAATAAAGACTAGCCGCAAGCCATTTGGGTAAAATTTACTAATAACTTTGATAAAACCGGTTAAAATGATGTTACAACGTGGTGATAGAAGTTTAACATGACAGGAGAACGCATTACTTAGCTTCGTGGTCACCAACAGTTCCGAGACGATTAGGCCTAATTGCTGTGCTCCCGTTCATTTTTGACAGTGTTAAACTTTTCCTTCATTCGATAAACTTTCCACTGATCTCATCTCATCGTAATTCAAATCACCTTGGATCTTCTGAATTCATACCGGAAGCACAGTAGTTACGGAAAATCACGGATCAGAATGTCGAGATTGCGCTTGGTTCGAATTTTGTCTGTTATTTTGTCATGACAAATGTACTTGGGTTCAAACACAATCCCTGTGTGTCACAAAATTCTGTTTTTCCATTCATTTTACGCAGATCGCATTGTTTCGCACAAGAATCCAGAAAAAATTTACAAGTTGACGGAGACACTTGGGTCCGGGTAAGTAGTACTGTCAATCGTAGCCAATAAGACGGGTGAATAACCGTATTTTCGAGAATCGTAATCGCATTCCTCACGTATACGTCGCAGCGTATCAGCGTCCCATGCATACAGCGACAGTATGCCAGGTTCATTATTTCTTATCTGGATTGTGTAGTACATCTCTATGACCTAAACAGGAAAAAAACCAGTGATTAATTTCCGCCTCCGTGGGTGGACAGTGAATGTAAAGTAGAATGCCACAGGGGCTGTCTTAGTCTCTATGACCCTGTTGCTGAAACCCCATAGAATGTGTATTCAAAAACCTCTGTGGTTTTGATCCAACATATCCGTTTCATATGAAAACATGAACCTTGATGGTTACACATTCAAGCCACAAAATGCACTATACAGTTTTGTCTCGCTATGGTTAGAATAAGATGGGAATGGCAGCACTAAGGTGGGTGAGCTAAAACGTGACAATGGCCTTTCATTATCTAACCTAAAGGATTTCTCGGCACACATCCACCAGTGAGATTTTTCTCGTAAAATGCAAAGTACGTTCCATTCTGCATCAGATGATCACGAAGAACGTGCACCGGTGTGCGGCTTCTTTCAACCTGCCTACTCCAGAAACGTAATTTTGTGGTAGCGTTGAAAAGGTACATTATGGAGAAAGTTCCATTTCTTGGCTGCCGTACAACTGGGATAACCAGCTGAAATCAAGCCGAATCACACTGGCTGAGGTGGCAAACGAGAAATACTACGGCTCACTGTGTGGTATATAAACTTATTGCAACCAAAATTAGAATTCGACGTAGCCAACAGTCCACAGAATTCAGAAGACACTGGTTCTAAACTGCTAAACTACCCTCTTTACTATCTACATTTTCATCATTTTATGACAATTAAACGTTCTGACTTATCAGTTCCTTTGAATTACCGATAGCATTACGGTTAATTTATCAGTGTCTCAAGCAAATTTTTAATCCCACCTTTGTCCACTCTGAAAGCTTCTGTACAGTAGTCGATTTATATGACCCTTGTCACTACGGGTTTCGTGTTCGCATTCTTCGTCATTTGACAATAGTTCATATTAAATATCAACTGCATGTTGGTTCGCATATTTTTAACCTAGGTGCAGTTGTAAGGCGATTGACAGTTGTTTCTGGAAATGCGGCTTGTCTGAGACGAAATGTCTGCCCCCTTAAATATGAGTAAGGTACGTGTATCTGATAAACGTTGACGTCTTTTGATGTGACACATGAGAATGATCCTTGGAAGTGTTTTTATTGTCATTACTCGACAAATCCATCTACCATATAGGGGGAGGCTGAATCTGCAACATTTGATCCCCTACCCTGTCCGAAAATAGAACAAAAAATTTCTTTTCTCGTATAAACGCTGCGGCTTATCAAAAAATTAACTGTGTGACGAACTGGTGTACTTTCAGATTTTATGGTAATGGTTTAAATATCTAGTTCAAGTGCCTGTTATGCTTCAAACTTTTTGGTGGAAGTACCATAGAGTCCGGAAAATGCAATTGTGTATTTCTTAGGTTTACTACAGCATAAAAGAAAAAGTTGCAATAAACCTTCGGTTTTCTAATTCCCATGAAACCGTCCTTTACGTACGTATTCTCAACGTGAATGAAGGTGGAACCGATATTTGTCTACAGTATGAAGACGTTTTGGAATCTATTCGATAGAGATCTTGTCGGTAAAAACCTGTTGGTACTCCACAGCTGTCTCATCCCTTTTGGGAATCAGAAGTAGTGCACATTTCACGAAGCTCCCAATCTCTCGGTCAGCATTTGAAGACCAAAACGTTCGGCTGCGAGCGGCTGATCAGCAGTGTAATGAAACTGCCACTCATTCTTCAGTTACGGAATTCGCTTTACGTGACCATGTTCTGACTTGTTCCTCGAGCAGTGACTTCTAGGATGCAGGGTTCATTCGTCATCTAATGCTCTTCGACATTTTAGCACAGATTGAATTCACGTACAGGACGAAGGCTTCCTTCAAATCGATAGTTTTGTTGCTTTGAAAAACCTACTCAAAATGCCCCTGCTAAACAAACTCATCGAAAAAGTATTATTTTGGTGTTTAAAGGACGCACTTATGAAACTTCTTTACGTTCCCATCAAAAGCGCTAAGATAATGAGCAGCACGCTAAAAATTTTAATCCAACTCTAGGTCACATCCCATATACACGAACTGGTTCATGTCAGAATAAAAGAGTTCCAAAGTGCGAACGTCGCCGACCAATGGGGTTTTGCCATCCGGTCGTTACGCTTCTGACGGGATATAAGATTGAGCAGTGAGCTACAAAACTCACCTGTTGTTAGATTTTCTTATTTTCCCATACGTGTTTGAGTATTCAAATCATCAGAAAAATGAGCCACGGATGGTGGTTGATCGAATTTTGTAATGTAGCAGATAATTGTGTCGCTATTAAGGAGTCAAAGTTGACCAGCTTTCTCTACCCAGCATTGCAAGCCGCAGACCGCTTTCACTATACAACTGTTATTCTGTCAGCCGGACAGGATTTCTGATTTGCCCTGTACATACAGCGAAGCTCAGGACGACCTCCGGGAGCTCAAACATGCCAATCAGAACTTTGCGCTTATTTCTCACTGCTTTCGACTGCGTCGTAGAAAAAAAGAAAGGTTTTATGGGAATTTTGAACCGGCAAATACCGAAACAACATACGTTAGTTAGCTTGTGCTACAACAGCGGTTTTATAGACTTCGCATGTGACGTTTAAGGGAACCATAAAAACTTAGTCCCTATAAGGGTCGATTGCCATTTTGCAATAACCAGTAGGACAAAATGAGGAAGAGAATCTCCATCAGGTGACAAATTATAGATGATGCGAGTACGCCAATATCGGGTGGTTCCAAGGGGAAAAGCGTTTGCAGAATCTAAAGTCATGAAAAGTCGAGGGCATCATAAACTGGCTGAATGCTTAGTTTTGATATAATTTATCAGTTTGATTTTTTTTCGTGGACGTGATACCTGCATCATCTCTCTCAAACTGAATATCTAACGGAGCCACATCATCCAAACAGTATTTTATATTGAGTTATTCCCTTGAAAGAACACATCCGAAGACTGCAATGTAGACGACGATCATATTGCGACACATGGTGCCATGCCACAACACTTTTTTGTGCACACCCTAACCTTCTTCGTGTATATGAAAGCCAAAACTATTGAATGGAGGAGATCTGCAGAAACTCACTGCTGTGTAGAGTAACAGGCACGCTTAGAATTGCCACAATGATGGAGTTGGTGCAAAGCCTGGTGAAGCCCTGCTTATTGAAGAGAAAAGTGTATACAAACCGAAAAATGTAGAGATTGAACTTGTTCCTCTGTTTTGTTACCTCAACAAGATGTATGTGGATTTTTTAAGCAAGCTTGCGGGTTAAATACAGCTCCTTAAGTAACAGATAATGATAATCGTTGAGCTGTAGCACCCTTTATGTGCCTAACTTCCATGCTACCAGAAGAGAAACACGAAAACTGGGATACCGCCAGGTTGTCGAAGCCTAGACATGAAAAGTCGAGATGCAGAAATAGGGTCCGAACGATGAAACTCACTGTTGGTGAGTTCGCGCTCTAACCACTGAGCCATAATAAATGTTGAGCTGTAACATTCTTTCAATGCCCAACAGTCCTACTAATCAAAAAGGCACGAGAGCTGTGATGCTGCCAGTTTTTTCAAGGCTAAATGAAAGCAGCAGTAAATATGCTGTGTATACTTATGGAGACTTATGTAGACTTATGGCGGACTAGACCGATTATCAGTCCCTCTGCCTCCTATATTACGACATCATGGGAGTATATTGTGTGAACCAGACTGTTTTTCCGTAAGCGAAATTCTCCATCGACCATGATATCACAACAGTAAATCGATGATATGAGTTAACAATTTAGGTGTTTATGTTAATGATGCTATGAAATCCAACGTATGGACGGCAGTCATGGCAAAGCACACAACGAATCACCTTCTTCGATACTAACCAGATCATGAGGAACAGTCGTATTTGAGAATAGTCGTTTGACCGATCACTACTACTCTGAGAAATTTGTGAAGAAGTATTTGTACAGAAGAATCCAAGAGATTTCCTAACCGGTAATTGAATAGATCCACAATTTACACGGCACTAGCGCACATCACCTAGGTATTTTCTCAATATAAACAATTTTGCTACGGCTGATGAATCCATCATCATCATAATCATTGTCAGCTGTAATAACCGCGTACTCGTCGTACAGTGGTTGTAGCTGCCGCAGTTTCGTTCACCGATGTTTTGGAGGGGGGATAGGCACAGTGAGCTGTCAAGTGGTGAGGGGGTTGGCCGCGTACTCTACAGTGGTTGTAGCTGCCGCAGTTTCGTTCACCGATGTTTTGGAGGGGGGATAGGCACAGTGAGCTGTCAAGTGGTGAGTGAGGGGGAAAAGGAGCTATGCATTGAAGGCAATAGCTTGGATGCACGAGCGCCATTGAGGGCGCGACTGGACCATGTCTGATAATGTCTCTAGCCATTGATGTGGCCCGTATCGGGGTTCCCATCCAGGAAGTGACCAGCGCAGCTGAGTTTGCTGGTAATTGCTTTCATACTTCGCTGCCAATTCATTGTTTGACCGCCTCTGACTCTCTTCCACCCTTCACGTGGTTGTGCAAAAAGAGCCCTTCGAGGAAGTCGGTCGACTGGCATACACAACATGAGGCCAAGCCAGCGCAACCTATGCAGTGTGATCAATTCATCTATCGGGGATGAGTTATTTCTCCCGAATACCATTCGACGTACTTCAGAATTGCTGATCCGGTGTTCCCACCAGATTCGGGCGATGCTCCGAAATCATCGATGGTCAAACACTGAAAGTCTTTTGACGTCCTCGGCGCGCAGCGGCCAGGTTTCTGATCCATATAGTAATATGGAGCGCACCGCAGCATTGTAAACTCGACCCTTGACAGAGAAGCTGATGTTATGCCTACGCCACAGGTGACGTAGGTTCGCAAAAGCTGCTCTGGCCTTCCTAATCCGGATGGAAATATCATCTTTCGCCAGACCACCGGGACTGATACAGCTGCCCAGGTAAACAAATTTGTCTACTACCTCAATCGGTTCATCCGCAAGCATGAGATTAGGGTTCGAGCCCACCCAGTCTTGCAGTAGCACTTTACACTTTGCAGGTGTGAAGCGCATACCAAACCGCGAGGCAGAATTATTTAGATTATTTAGT
>NW_008751660.1:1655433-1676135 GCF_000715545.1 Opisthorchis viverrini
CCTGGCATCAATCATGGATAACGACCTCGACGACATCCAGTGGTCCCGTGGTCGAATTGGAGAAGTCGGGCAGGCAGCACTGAACGCCGCTAGCATGGCTCCTTTCATATTTTGCCACGCTTCGTCCACATGTTCACTGCCACCACAGTATTGTTTTACTGTGGAAAGTTGTTGGGCTAGCTCAGATCGATACTGTTGAGCTATGGCAGTTCTTCGAAGATAGGGGATTGGTACGTTTCTTGCCGACTTGGGAGGGCCTGAAGGGAAACGAACTGTCAGGCGGCGCGCACTATGGCGTGATCGGAATCAAGTGGCGTGCCCCAGAAGGAACGGCAGTCTTGAATTGTGGCTCTCCACCGGTGACTGATGGCCACGTGGTACAACTGGGTCCACGGTTGATTTGTAGTTGGCGGCCGCCAGGTTACGCGGTGCGAACGTTTATGTTGAAAGTTCGTACTTGCCAGAAACAGTTCGTGATCAGCACACAGCTGAAGGAGTCGATCTCCGTTGTCTGTGCGGTGAGCATCGACTCCGAATCGACCACCCAAATGTGATTCCAAGGAGCTCAGACGACCTACTTGAGCATTCAAATCGCCTGTGAGGATCACAATGTCGGTACTTTTTGCCTGACGGACGAGCCCGGATAGCTCTCGATAGAAAGTATCCTTCTCCGCGTCAGAAATGCAGTCCGTTGGGGCAGAAACCGACACGACAAACAGGCACCGCTTTTTATGCCGCGAGGCATTGAGCTTGATTTAACTGGATAGCCGGACGGCGCAGAGACGACTGTTCACTGGGATCCAATCCTGTAAAGCGCGTTCAGCTCTGGGGCTGGCCTTCCTGGCATGGTTTCACCTTGTGGAACGAGGTTCCAGCCAGTGTAACCCGCACGATCATTGCAGCACTCAAGCCCGACCACCACGTCAAGGTGGCAGCTTTAGGTCGGGATGAATTCATACTTCATAAATCCCAGTGGAATGTGACATTTGTTAGAACCAGCGGTGTCGGATCAACCTGATTTCAGAGATGTTCAGCTGGGCAGAACAAAGAGTGGTTAGTTCGACTGGCGGTAAAATTAGCAATGCTTCTCTGTTATAAGCCAATTCCTGAACTTGCTTTCATTCAGTCTGTTTCATCTCATATGTCTATAGCTCGCTGATTAAATTCGAAAGTCCAGTTGGTTTTGCAAGTTATATGTCATGCTTGTTTAATTCTTAGCAGAACTACGTTTAATTTACACATATGGTTAAAAGTTCCTTGCTAAATGATCTTTAGAAAGCTGACTGTCATGAACGACTCGGTTGGAAGCATGGCCCATTGCCTTGGAGATCCGCTGATTTTTCAACGAATCATGATAACAGTAGAAGCGTAGGAGCTGAATACACTTCTGCTTTTTCAACAGTTCATGACTCTCTTTTTATTTATCAACGATTAGCTCACATTTCCGCTTGATGCCTTTGTTTTGTTTGCTCCATATTCCTGTAAAATCAACCGAAATAAATTTTGCCAGTACTCATCATTACAGGGGACGCCAGAATAACTTAGTAGTGCTGTGTTCAACTATATGAAAAATCGTACCAAGAGAACGGTTCTAATCCTTCATTCAAGCTCCTCACCAGGTTCAATAACGACGTTACTTCTATCTAGCTTACAATAATAGATTTGTGCCCTGGTAGAGGGATGATGTTGATTGACTTATATACTGACTGATAACCTCCAAGACGAGGTACCCTCTTTTAATTCGAAGGCTTCAACAAACCAACGTAAAATGGTATATCCTTTGCGCTGGTTTTCGCCAAGTGCGATCTCTAGAATTTCATTTCGAACGTTTGTTCCGCAAATGACGCAATGTGACCTATTCTCTTCGACCTCAAATCACTTGCCGATGTTTCGTGTGTGTGAATATAACAGCCACGTTATACTGCCTAAATGATCGATCAATTCGTTATCCACCTTAACCATGAAGTGGATCAGGGACAGTTAGTCTTGCTGTCAACCGAGAAAACAATCAACTGGTAGCTATCAAGGTTATGCAGCTAAGCAAACAACAGAAACGCGACTTTCTGGTTTCCGAACTGAAGGTGCTAAGAGGACTGCATCATAAGAACATAGTGAATTACCTGGATTCCTTCTTACGACCACAAGCGGACGAACTCTGGGTGATTATGGAGTACCTGGACGGCGGTGCATTGACAAATGTCGTGATGGAGACAATAATGGATGTACCAACAATGGCTGCAGTGACAAAAGAATGCATTCAGGCTCTGGTCTACCTCCATGACAAGAATATCATACATAGGTAGGTCTGTGTGTCGGTGTTGTTTAATTTATACCTTCCCGAATGGTAATAATCTGACTTAAGATATAGACAACAGGACGGAAGATATATCTGTCTAAGAACGGTTATGTCTCGCTTTTTATTAACTTTGTTATCGTCTCCGCAATCCACGGCATCATGGCTGTGAGTCCGTTTAAGCTCATCACGTTGCCCATGAACTTCGCTGGTAGTGGTTGTGATTTACTTGTCAAACATCTTTCTGATGAAACACGGGTGGCAACGTATACAGTTGTACAAGAGACAATCGCGGAACTTCGATGTTTGTTTTCTAACAGCCGGCTACGCTATTAAACCTACATTGCGAAGGAAGTAAAACTCTGGGCCTTTGAAAAAGAAGGACGTTAATTTTAAAGCTGAAAACAGAGATAACGTAACAGATCTGTGGAATGGGAGGGAAAGTACGTAATAAAAGTCATAGAGATCTACTGAGGCTCTGCGGAGACCAGTGTCTTCACAAAGTGACCCTTATCAGTAGAAATAAATGTGTTTCAATAGTGACTGATGAGTTGGACCAGATTGGGTAGACAATGATGTACAAATCAGTTTCCTATTAACGAGGACTATATTAAATAGCTTTTTATAGTATTCTAAAAGTAAGTAGGCGACAAAAAAACCGTTCCACACACCAGTTAGATATCAGTGGTTTAATGTAACATCTGCATTAGTGTGTATATAATCTCCCGGACAGATCCGAGAGTGGGATCTGAACGTTTTATTAACCTTGTGAGTATTGCCAATTGAAGGAAAGGTTTGAGTATGTTGTTCATCACCTCGCCATTTCGGAATACTTGCTCCTTTATTTTAAAGTCACGTCTGTTCAACAAAATTACTCACTCTTTCTCGTCGCGTTTAGCTGAGGCTATGGGAAACATTTTTTATCCGAGTAGTTAAAGCCGAGGTCCTGTATGCCTCTAGTCCCAAATTGAGGAGGAAACGCACAAGGTTACTTTGATTCCCTCGCATATACCTTGCAAAAGTTATGTATTGCTCTCCATACATAGTTCCACGTAGAGGGATTACGGTAAGGGGTTACGTTTCTTGGTATCTAAGTAGTGGTTATTCTTTCCCATTGCTAGGTGCTAAGTGGAATGCCCGATTTGCTTTTGAATACGGTAACCAAAAGACTTCTGTTTTAACTGGTTCCATAAACCTTGTGATATAAAAGTTGTTGACAAGTTCTCCAGTAAGAACAACGATCCATTGTGTTTTTTATTGTCTAATGCGAAGTCAATCCGAAACCAGTGCTTTGTGACGGAAAACTGTTATTGATTTCTAGCGACCCCCTTTTTCTAGCTTAAATGTACCTTACTTTCAGAGATATCAAATCAGACAATGTGCTTCTGGGACGACGTGGACAAGTAAAGTTAACAGACTTTGGATTTTGCGCACAGCTTGGAAGTCATCACAGTCAACGCATGACGATGGTCGGGACACCGTACTGGATGGCACCGGAGGTTTTGAATAAGAATGTCGCATACGGACCAAAAGTCGACGTTTGGTCTTTGGGCATTATGATAATTGAAATGCTTGATGGTGAACCACCCTATAACCACCTCGATCCAATCAAGGTCAGTGTTGCGACAAACATTCTTCTCCGACTGTACAATTCTTCCGTCATAATAATTGATTTTTAACGCAGTTCTCAACCCGTCTGTACTCCAGTTTAACCGCTTGAGATATATTGAATAAGCCATGGTTGGGTTATGATGGAACGACATACTATTTATTTATTAATGTTTCTTGCTGCTTGACATTTAGACGTAACCAGTAGCCTTTATCAGGAGTGGAATCATCAAAATTAACAAAAAAGGAAGCAGAACTGACAGCTATCGTCACAATGGCCTTGGTTTATTGGTCAAAGAGATACACCCAGATTGGCTGTTTGAGGAAATCAGCATATTACCCATCTGATTGGTCTGGTCATGGATTAACCGTCACCAAACAGCTAACCGTCTTCTTTGACTTCATTCCAAATGGGGTGCCATAGACTGCCAAAAATATCTCTCTACGTACATCAAAAATCTTGCTTGAAATGGCTTAGCTTAGTCGAACCAGACTATGAAGTTTCTGTTACGTCATTCAGAGCGATGGTTGAATCCACTTTTGGATTTTCGTACTAAGAAACGCTTTGAGGCGGAAAGCGATGTTATTCGTTGTGCCCATGTAGTGCGTCATCTCTTTTATTTCATAGTTCCTTCTGGATAAGCGAGTTTAAATCCCCTGCAAAAAATTCTACACAAAGTCACTCAGTGAGTTAAAATCAGTAGGGTGGATCAGATCAGTTCATATCCTTTTTTCCTGTTTTAAGGGGCAAGTTCGGTGAGGATATCACCTGAATTTGGAACATGACCACTACTCAGCTAACGGATTGTTCCTACGTTATTACCGAAAAAGGCTAAATACATGTAGTTTCCTGATCGAAAAAACTAATCGGTTTCATATGAATCAGCTAGGCGACCAAATTCGTATTTCCGTTCATGCCTACATCCGAATTACCATGTACACTGTTTCGTCGCTGTTTTCATAGACATTAAGTTAATCAGAATTGAATTCAGATTCGGTCTGTTCCGGTTCAAAACTAGGTACTCCGCACAAAGTACGTTCGCACACATCTCGTGCGCGAGCTGACGTTTACCGTTGTTCACCAGTTGCACATATTTCCTCTGTCCACCTTCTAGGTAATTCTGCTCATTCAGACTAACAACAAGCCAAGTCCGAAAACCACACCCCAAGACAGTTCTCTGAAAAATTTCCTCGAAAGATGTCTGGTTTTTGATGCAGACGAACGAGCCTCCGCCAAAGAGCTTCTCAACCATGCTTTTCTGCGAAAGGCTGGCCCGCTGACGGCTTTGATCCCGCTGATTGAGGCGGCAAACAATGCAAGAAGGCATTAGCTTATTTAGTTACCAAGGGGCAGTTGTAAAGAAATACTTTCTTCTTACTTTCTTGCTACTCCGCAAAGATTCTCCTTCCACTTTTGATCCAGCCATACCGTCATCGACCTGAACGGGGTGTATCAGATGCCCAAAAACTTGTTCTTTTCACCTTTATCCAAGGTTAACGACTGACCCTTGCACCCCAAATTGATATCAGCGATTGTTACCGCACTTTGTGAACGAATAAACTGATATTTACGATTACCGGTAATCCTGATATGAGCTAAATAAGCGCTTGCCGGCTTTAACAATTTGCGTTTATTGTGTACAGCTTTTTGCTGGTAAAACATAGCCTCTTCAGTTTTGGGACTATTGCTAATCACGATGGCATAGGCATGATATAGCCAGTGCCGTGTCTATAATTCCGGGGTAAGGCTAACAAGAACAAAGTCTTCTTAATTTTGAGTAGGAAGAATACATAAGCACCAAGCCGTTTTATTTACAGTACAAACCCAAAGTATCAGTCAGTTAAACTGTAAACTAACGATATACATCGTCTTTACATCCGGCGTCGAAGGCCTGTACCAGTCTGCACTAGTTAAGTGCTTCCTGTGAGAAATCCTGCTAATACTGCTACATACGTGCCTGCTCAGATGTGGCGAGATACCCATCTTACAACTTCCGTATAGCTGATAAACTCCAATGAGTGAATTTCACTCCGCCTTTGGTGTTGATCGTGAAAAAATTGCGAACGATAGTGACTACGTGCATAAGACCATGTACTACGACTACCCACCGGACAACTTGTGATTTCGGATTAAGTTCTTGAAGGCACACAAAGATTTCGGTAACATAAACTCTATTTGGCCGCTAGGACCCCGGTCACTGCGGGCGTTCTTGTCACGTTTTAAATGTAGCCTTCACAGGAAAGCAAAAAACAGTAGTTGTGAAGCTAAATAGCCTCACTAGCCCTAACAAGCATGTAGTTTTGTTCTTTAGTCCTCTGAACAATAGTATCAGCCGAATTCGGAAATGTGGAAATTCGGACTCGCTGTACTGCCGAGCTCAGATTAGTCTTCTCTAACTTGCGCGTTTAAATTCTTTTAGATCACAGATTTTCTTGGACGGTTACTCATTCATTCGAATCTTCAAATCCCCTTGTTGCCGTCCAACCAGATTGCATCAACTTCAGAGAGTATTCAGCCAATTATTTATCTCTCTCTCATTGCACGCATGATCCGTTTTCATTTGTTTTGCTTGTCTTCACTGTAGCCTCGACAAATTTAACGTTGATCCATTAACTAATGTATTTCTGTAGCATATGAATGAAGATAGCTATGAAACCATTGCTGAGCCAGTAACAGAGCTTAAACGAGCATTTTTCTTTTTGTTGCATCAATGTTAAGAGAACAGAACTGTCATGCTTAATGATGTTGGTGATCTAAGTTCGGTTCACTCAGTGTTATTTTGTTATCATGCAGGGGTACAACTTTGAACAACAATTTTGAGTTAGGAGACACGATGAGAGACCACCCAGAAGCCTGAGTTAAAGAATCAAAATATCATGCTTTGAAAATGCCCTGGCATGCAACGAGACCTCCGATGAAAAAGTACGAATCATCTAGTGGGACAAGACACCAGAACACCTTTCACAAATCTGTCACCCATAGTTTATTGCTAGATAGTTTCTCAAGTCTGTGCACGAAAATTCAACACAGCCTAACGCAAAAATGTGACACTCAGGATCAGTGCATTTTCCCAATCAAAGTATAGTTCATTGAAGGTCTCACAACGAAAGTTCGTATTCAGTGAAAGAAACCTTCCTTTCGTAAAAAATCTCATGAATGTTTATTCAGTAAGAGCTAGGAATGATGATGATGATGATGATAAAAAGGCTGTATCGCTAAAGAGTCTCCCATCAACTCAATGCTTGAATCAAAGCAGCTAGAGGAAAGAAGTAATGGAACTAATCCTTACCATAAATCAGCTTAAGATTTAATCGCCCGGACGGCTTAATGCCAGAGGCAAATTCATCACCAACTTAATTTTCGTGCCCGAACTCTGGCATCCTGATTAGTAATTCCAACGTCAAGGCACAGACAGTGCGCGTAAATCACTACGCACACTGTCTGCGCAACAGCACTTCGCAACAGCACTCCTCTCTGGTTGATTGACGGCATTCATGTGCATCATGTGACCATCAACTGCGTTAAGAATGCTGTAGAATGTTTACACTTGGCTGTCTAAGCACATGAACTACAAGTCCAACATGCGCTCAATCTGATTCCGTTTTGTTACCTTCTCTGTCAGCTCTGAACACTTGAGTGCAGACTTGCCACAAGTCAAGGTAGCATGCGATAAAACTCACCGTGAAAATTTCTAGTTTTTGCGAGTTAAAATTTTAGCAGTAATATGAAAACCCCATGTGTAAATCCTTGAAATTTGGGGAATACACCGGTCTGCTAAGGCTCCTACAAGCGACCACTCAGTGTGAGTAGTAGGAGATTACGAATCCAAAGACTGCCCACTTATAGCAACAGACAGACGGGCTGTTTCTTTGATTTAAGGTGACTTTGGTTCAGAATCTCAGTGAATGCTCCCTAGAGTATACTAGTTCATTCAGTACGCAAGCCTGCCGTGAACCCAGAAATGAGTTGTTGGCTTCTCTCAAACAGGAATAAAGAAACATTAAACAAGATATCATCAAGACATTACTTGGTTGTATGCTGAAGAGTTGTCTGGTGGTTTTTAGACCAGATGATCATCCCAAAACCCGTTGACAGGATTGTAGATGAGGCGGACTTATACGCATGTCGTGCTTATTTTCACTTCATGCCGTCTTTAGTCCTCCTCTAATAGGAGGAGGCAAATTCACCTGATGTGAATTTGAAGAGGGACTCATTCTCGCTTATGATATTCTTCAACTGAGCATGCATCATAAGGACCACCTCGTGTTTCAATTGGTGCCGATATATACACATTACATTATCCAGACGGAGCGCACCACTCACATGTTTAATGGAAACTCTTCGACAGCCCACGACCAGTATTGCCTCCTTAGTCCACCCGCCTGTGGAGCCTGAAGCTGGCCGAGGGGTGTCGAAGAATTTTCAACGTCCTTATGAGTAGTGTGTTGGATCAGAGCTTGGTTAACTTATGAATCTGGTTTCTGACCGTATTCGTTGCTTGTCGGCCGAAATTTGTACCAGACAACGAAATGCAGGTGTACTGATATACACAAGCGACTCTGCTTTTTCAGCCGATGGAAAAATAGGAAATGTGAGGTCATGATCATACAAATAAAGTCGTCTTAAAATTGAGCGTGGATGATGATCACGTCTTTAGAACGTTACAGTGTGAGTATCACCAGTTGCTTAAACATGTGACTGAAGATGTGGAAAGCGGTGAACATATAGACAACAACCTTCTCTTGTGTGAGATATACTGAGTATGTGATTTGTAGTTTTCGCGCTCGGTGTGCATTAACACATGAAGCGTGAAGTATTTAGTGAATTGGCTTGCAATAGGTCACGATACACGGGTAGTGCAACAAAGGTATGGATCATGATGTAGATTAAACTGCAGTATACTAGGTCCAGTACCATACATATGACTCGAATGACAGATCCTCTTCAAGCCTGTTTCACAAATTCAAGGGCGGTAATTAAAAGGTCAGCGTGGCTCACAGACTGGGGCACGTGATGAACAAATTATATCCATTTAGCCAAATCTATATGATAAGTTTTCTTCACAAGCAGTACAACCTAAGAAAGACCCTCTGAATTAAACGAATGCGTTATTCTTAGAGAGACCACGTTTGACCATCCCCGTAGGTGTTACCAAACAGAAACAAAGGTGCGATATTCGTGCTCCGATCCATATTGTAGATCGGTAACAAAGAGCTGACCATATGGCATTGTATCCGTTCAAAGCTTTCCTCGGTGTCTATGGACGGTTTTCATTTGCCTGATGCATAGCAACCATGTAGGACGAGATGCGTAGAACACGCGATTTATTTCTCCTACGAGTTCACCTTAGCAGCACAAACTCTAGACAAAATCATCCTATTCTGATTGTGCGCAGGCCTCGAATTCCACAAGTGGATACCCCGATGAAAAATTTTGTTGAAATTTTTTTTCTCAAGTAGTGCTGCAACCAAGTTGGCCAACCTCTTGCATAGTTACACTTTCATAGGGTAGGAGAATCGAGATAATACATGTACCTGTATGTTCAATTCTGGTAAAAATCTAGATCACCTGCGGTTTCGTTGAGCCAAAGCAGCATTTTGTGTGTAAATGTTCGGCACTGAATTGATGAAAGCTGTCGAACTGTAAATAACTTGAGGTTGCAGCATTGCATTACAATATGCGCGGTGGGTTTTACCTAACCATTGACTTTTAAGGAAGAGAGTACGCGGTTGGGTAAAATAAAAAGACTGTCAGAAAAACCCTACTTTGTGGGAGGTAGAAATGTGTCAGAAGGTAGTAGAGCTGATTAAAGTGATTCCCTAGAAATATCTTGTACCTTGGATGCATTTTAGGATATTCTGAGGTTATAGACACAAATGCGGTTGTTTAATTACTAGTTAACATATTTTGCGAATTGTCCGGATGATTTCAAGTAAATTGCATGAGTATTCGAAGTTACATAATGGCCCCACCACCTCTGGTATTCTTCTGTTTTAGTCTTCTTGTAATAATGAAGTACGTAACTGCTGAATTCGGACGTTAGGTTTGGAGTACATGGTAGTGTTTTAGAGGCTGTGAGTTGTTGACAATACACAGCTAAATCGTTAAGTGTGAATGGCTAGAGGAGGATTCATCGGGAATGCAACAACGCGCATTGGCCATACTTGCGTTTTGGAACGTAGGAGGGATACAGCCACACCGGCTGTTCTTCTTTGATGGGATTACGCTAACTTAAATACATTAAACAAACGGTATCTCAAATATGGTGCCAACTGAAACATGATGTGGCCTATGTGCAACAAATTCAGTTGAAGAATATCCTAAATGAGCAATTCGGTCGAGTATCACGTGAAAACCAAATTGATTTGCATATGAGTGTATTTCTCGAAAAATCTGAAGCCGTTTCACTGACTAACTTTCCAGTTTCGTTGTAGCTACTCAAATTCGGTGGGTTCCATTAACTAGGAAAGCTTGATCCTAACAGAACCCATATAGTGTTCGTGGGTTATTCAAGTGGCGTGGCTGAACATGCATTCTATCTATCGATGGACAAAGACTGAAAGAAGAAATGAATTCTGATGTGCACGGATCTTTGAAAACTAAAAGCTAGTCCCATATTTTTTATCAGTGCTGAGCAAGGAGTTAACATCAAGTGTAGAGTTCAACCTCATGTCAAATCTAACCAATCCAAAATCCTTTCATCTATATAGTTCTATTCGTCAAACTCAGCAAACGTCTCCTGAGGAAGTTACCGTCCTCGAGCCACCCAAAATGGTCCAGAGTTTCTTCTCCGTCGAGGCAATAGCCACCTCAACTCACCCTTTTGAGGGAACCCTGCACCACACCTGAATAGTGAAATGCCACTGGTGGATAGAAAACCTAACTGACTGGTTTGGGAGTTAATTGGCTATGTTCGCAGGGACCTACCGTCTCTGATACAAACGGATGGTGAAAAGCAAGGCAGAAGGTGCAATGCTGCAGCCCGGAAATTGGAAACGGATCGGTTGCATCGTATTGAAATATTAACCATTGATATACTGATTCTGTGTTCTGAAACTCAACGCTATTAGTTGTGCTTCAGTCGTGTGCACTTGATGTAAGGATATCTATGTCAATTAAGAGTCCAGACTGGAAAAGCCACGCAAAATACAAATCAGTCGGCCCGATCTATGTTCACTCATACGCGTGCATACACACACGCATCTATCCCGAAATTTGACTGGCACAGTAAACCAACCTATCAAAACATCGCCTTGCATGCATCGACCAAACACCAGCGTTGTCATGTGACCTATTTGACGAATGTGGTCTCAACACAGCACTTTTTCGGCGCACGACACTTTTCTAATGTTCATCGGGGCTTCGCACGGCCTGTGACTGATTGCATCAGTCTGGATTCAAGGCCGACGGGAATGAGGAGACGAATAGTGCTTTGGTGAAAGTCAGTAAAGCGATATACCGCCTGTTAGTGATCTACATCAGAGGAAATTTAGTGCAAGGCAAGTTAATTTTGCTGAGTACAGTTGCCATTTACACCACAGATTTCCAGCCCTATTTGGACCATCAGAGCCATATTATTTGTAAATGACAGGGTCCAGGAATTTCAAAAATAAATCTAGCCAGCTTTTAGACTGTGTTCTTATTTCGGCCTGCTTTCCTAAGGAATTTTCAATACTCTGTCAGATAATCGGGGCCATTACATTTAATGTAAAGACTAACTGCTTATCGAATTTTAAAATTCAGCTAACCTTAGTCCATGACATTGTCCATAATTCAAAGGCATCGTCATACCGTACAGGAATATTACCGGTGCCACATGTTAAATGAGTGAGATCCTTGTTAACAGGCACAACTGAAACAGGGTTTGGTGGACCAGCAGACCGAAAGCCAAGATGCCAAACAGCATTACAAGGTCGACAAAGTTGATTTATCATTGACCGCAAGTCTTTATTTTGTGCAAAAATATGCCTTGCTGCCCCAAAACAATGCATACTATAACAAAAGATTCATAAAATATGGAACCAATTTAATCCGAGCAAGGTGGCCCTTCTTTATAACCACGGCTGAAGAAAGGGATATTTTAAGAGCTAATGTGTTAGCCTCGTGGCCTACGTTAATAGCAAAGGAGTTCCACTCCGAAAAACCCATCATTCTGACACTCGCCACCGTTAGACAAAGGCTACCGGAGCGGTTTCCCCGTGGCTAACCGTCCCCAGTAAAATTAAGGCATAACATAATATCACAGATGGAGACCAACATAACGACATGTAGACATATTCTTATTTCTACAGACCAGTTGCCAAAATCTTCAGTTACCAATAACACACTCCAGCAGTTCTGGAACGTGGCGATTCACTGGGGAGGTGTCTGTTTGCTGTTTTATTGCAACTGATCAGTTACCTTAATAACAATTATAATGATTATAATACGTATAGTAATTGCTCAGCTATAGCGCTCCTTGGGGGTCCTAGCTGCAATGTGATCCCATAAACGTAAATGAGCCGAGAAACTGCCAGGCTGTCCAAGCCTACGCGATAGCAGTCAAGATGCCGGTGCTGAGATCGAACCACGGGGTTTCCGGTCAGTAAGTTCACGCCTTAACCACTGAGCTATCTCGGGCACACGGATCATCTATGGTAGGAGCTGGTGGTCTTGTATCAGAGTCCTGAACCCAAAAATGGTATTCACATCAACTCAGGTTTGCCCATAAACCAGTCTGTTGGGATTCCACTCTTCCCATAGATTGAAGCTGTCGTCAAAACCGATTCAGGATTACAGTTTGCTTGGTTCACTCCATCAAATTTGTACCATCAGAGCGGACAAGGAAAAAACACGTGACATTTCTTATTAAGACTTCTTTCTGCCAATCTATGCTAAGAAGCCAAGGAGCACTGCAGATTTCTATCATCCTTTTCAGGAATCCTCAACACAACGCAACTCACTAAATTCCTGGTCATTTGACCTCTAGTCGCTGATCAGTAGTGTGATTAGCTGTTACTGAGACAGGACAGTAAGTGCTCCATCATACTAGGGTTCTAAGACAATTTGTTCATAAAGCCGGTCGATCACAGAGGAATGTCAGATATGCTTTGTTGATAATTATTTTCGTGCCAGATGCGCCAGTTGCGGATGGTCTGAAAGACTTAATTTTTCGATTTCTAATGGTCACTGATAACGACAGTATATTCAAGAGCTCACAAGTAGTAGAAGTCACTGTTTCGCGAGGTGGGGTCAGCTTTTATGAAACCGCTAATGTGGAACTGATGCAGTTTAACGTATATTTCCTCTGCGCAAAAAATGATTTGAAAAGGAGCTAATATATATAAGTAAAATAGTCGATCTTATGCATCTTTTGACAAGGGAGTGACACCGATAGCCCAAGTTCACAATATGCTTACCAGCCAGACAAATGATACGATGCGGCAATTTCAGTCGATTATTTTGTAACACTCTTCCCACTGTCCGCGGTTCCAAACTGGATGATCTAAATAAACGGGTCACTTCAAAAGGGATTATCCGGGTAATCCAAATATTCTCACTGTCGTGGTGCTACTGGAGTGCCCTCAATTGAAAATCCGCTTGAATCTCACTTGGTGATTATCCTATGGATGCTGTTCTATCTAGCTTACTTTCCCTAGATTCAACGACCTCTTCACACTTTTGTAAGGTTTGTTCCCGGACGTCTAGCGGCGCCTCAGGAAAACATTAAAGTAAAATCCTTCTGCAACACGACCCGGTGGTGATCATGCCATACCGCATCTGACTTTTATCGGTTGGTTTTTCTTAACAGCTAAGGGACACATTTGAACCCTATACAAATTTGCATCCTCAACCCTACTTTTCCGGAAGTAAAAGCACTCATATGGTACCCTTGCACAATTAACCCCGTGGGCAAACCCAGGGTTAAAACATTCTCAATTACACTGGCCGCCTTTGTGTGGTCCTTGGGTAACTTTCACAATGACGTTTCACCATAGTTTTCTTAATACCAGTAAACGTCTTTCTAAGTTGCACCATTCAACAATATCCCTGCTAGCACTGGCAGATTAATATCTTAAAAATTTCGATAAACGTTTTATGCTTCAAAGTTATTCTTCTGGTTTACAGATCACTAGACTCCGGTTCACCAATAACGGGAATGTATGCGCATCCTATGACAGTGTTTTGTACGAAACTGGAAGAAGTACCCACTCATTTGAAGCATACATACGCTGTTCACTTAAAATATTCTCCTACGAATAAACTTAAGTATGTTAGTTTTCGCTGAGTTAACCTGCTAGAAACTGACGAAAGTCCTTCTTTGGGTCTTTCGCATTCTAGGTCTAAAATGCTTTCCTAAATAGGTGACTGTGGTTTGAGGCTGTCTCCATAGTGGTATCATAGCAGCTTACTATATAAAATATAGCTGAGCTTTTCGTTATATCTCTCTTTTTGCTAAAAAAAAATACCGAAAGCACAAGGTGGCTATCTCTGGTAGACAACCGAGCTTTTCGTATATCTCTCCTCTTTTTGCAAAAAAATACCGAAAGCACAAGGTGGCTATCTCTGGTAGACAACCCAATCGCGTTGAGCAATATCTGAGTGTGACTTCATGTTTCCTGTTTTCGAGTTGAGGACCGGCTTTTCTGAGATGTAGAAACAATGATGGTAAGCTTTCTGTTAACCGATGATTGGTCTTTCGGTTTATATTCGCAGCTCACGTTCAGTTTCCTTAAGGTTCTTTCTTCACCCCCCCCCACAACACAGGATGCCGTTTGGGAAAAAGTTCAAATTCTTTTCGAGGTTCAAGCACAAGCGCAAAACCTCTGTACCGGATGAGGATCATGCCCCGCTCACAGTTGATGACGGAGATATCCAGAAATATAGAAGACAAAACCGGCTTTCAGCTTCCTACACATCCTTGGATTCTCCGAACCACCGTGTGTCCAGTTCCAGTACTTTGGAAGAAGTGGATAAGGTGGAGGATGGCCGAGCCAATGGAGCCGGTGCTGGGAATAGGGTATGTTTTTTAAACAAGATAATGCAAACAGATGCAGCCAAGCAAGCCGCCCTTAAAATGTCTTTTATTTAAGGCTAAGTTATTTTAACAGATTCCCACCCATCTATTTCATATGTTATGGCCAAGTAACTGTAGAATTCGAAATTTTCATGCCATTGTAAGCAACAGGGACGTAAATGCTTCTTAGTATGGTGCATGCGATGATTTCATCTCATTGGTTTTAGTTGCATTTAAAGATAATCAAGCTCTTTGCAGTGCATATACGGCGAAACACCAGTTAAAATTCCATTCTGCAAATAAATTCAATTGTTCAACGTTTTCCTTCACGTTGAGAATTGTGATATATATATATATATATATATATATATATCGCACAAGGCTTTATCAGGCTTTACATGTGCGATATTTCGATTAGCAATTGTACACTGCAGCGGGACCTCTACATGAGTGGCACCTATCTCAAAACGCGTGCCCACACTGGAATGTGGCCAATGGTTGATTCTTCTTCCTTCGTTGTCTTAGATCTGTGTTGTTCACTTAGGTAAGAAAAAACATCCATACTTAACTAAGTTTTGATGCAAAATGAAGAAATGAACGCCACTCAGGACCGAAAGTGTGAGCAATTTAGGAACAGAGCACGTAATCCCGTGGCTTCCTTTCATCTTGAGACGTTGAAATCTAGGAAGATCATTGGTTCTGACGGATCAGACGATATTCTCACAAGGTAAGTTTATTTTCTACGTAGTAGTGCTATCTTTTGTAATTGAAAAATATAGATAAACCCACAACGGATCTGACATCGGCGTGTTTAACGGAAGCCAGGGCATTTCACCTGATTCTCTGGGCGTAAAACAGTGGCTAGTTGTATGCATCAAATGATCATTACTACAAGGGAAAAGTGATTTTTCCCACTGTTCTGCTCATTTGAAAGCCCAGCTCCCCTATCGTAGTGTCAGGAGCAAAGCCCTTCACCGCGAGGTCGTTTATTAGTAAACACCAACTAAAAAGTTACAAACTATTGGAGAGAAAAGCAAAGGTCTCCTATGCACATTATCTTTAAAAACTGAACATTCTCACGCGTCTGGTGAAATAGCTCATTTGACTAATTAAACGAATGCCTTTCACCACTACAGTGGTGAAACCTGTACTTTCACGCGATTGATCTTGAATTGTACAGATACATTTTCATTGTATATGTAAACTAATAATTCCAACCCGCCTTAAGGTATTCTCTCTACTGACGCCAGTTAACTGCATTCCACCATTTAAAGACCCACTACGAAAGGATATCAAACGGAACGCGTGTAATGTGGAGCAAAACCACTTGTATTCTCGACCATCCATAGAAACTCCGTGCAAATACTTGGTTTGTGGCTGAAATAAGTCGATGATAATTGAGTATGATGCCTTACATGTATAACAGATATTGAGCTTGTGGTCATGCTCGTGTCGATGAACAAGTTCTCAGAAAGTGAAATTATGGAAGCAAAGGCCTCGAGAAAGCAGAAAATGAACATTCATCGTCCATCAATCCAGTTCAACAACGGAGGTAGCCGAATTAACTGGATGTTGCAGCTGGGATCGCACAAATTCTCCCTAACTACGTATGACCTGCGCATCTTACTGCAGTACAACTTTCAACAGCACCACGAAAAAAAACAGTCTGTGATGTCGGCCAAATTGATCGATTAAGGAAAAGAATGTTTCAGACGTTTAGCTGTATATACTTTTTGAACACAATTTAACTCTCTTGTAAGCGGCCCAAACTTTTTTGGATCACTAAGCAGAGTCATTTCACTTAAGGATACGAATAGGAAGTAGGTACCTTACCAATTCACAAGATCAACCTTATATCACAATAGTTTTCCCCCAAGGTAATGTGCAGTAAGCTAAATCACAAATTTTCTGGATGCGCCTTTTATTCGGTAGTCACATTCATCACCAGGAGGTCATTTGCTTATCTTCTATAACAAGGTAATATGACAACCATATTTGGGCTGACTTTTGTTGTGTCTAGAATAGACACTTAAAAAACGAAGCTGATAGTGTTGGTTTACAGTTTGGTTTATCCACTCTTTCATTTGGTGGTGGAACAAGTCCGGTTGCCTGGATAAATTAAACTGAAGGGAAGACTGTATCAAATGTCTAAACAACACTGCCTGGCAGGCGTGATTAACACCCTCGCTTTGTACAAAATCACTTCATGTTACCTCCGTCTCAAGTTATTGTAAAAGCCATCGACGTCCATCATCCATCTTTCCGATCGGATCACTTCTTCAAGCAGTGGAAACGTTGACTTCGATTCTTTACTTGATTAAATCTCCACCTCTCACCACTCGTTTTGTAACGCACAAGCATAATTCAACTATAAACAAACTCGGACACCCCCATAGTACAGTTAAATCGATATTCAGCACATGATCACGTGGTACGAATGACGCCTAAAAGTGGCACGGAACATTTTCACTGCAAGCTAATCAAACTGATTGTTAGTTTCCAATGGCCAGATGATACTCGTTGAAGGGGGGTTGTGACGTTTGCGCTGCTGATCATTCCCAATAGGGATGAAACGCCTGTTCGGTTTTCTTTTGCTCTTAAACACAGAATGACTGTATCTGCAGGATCAAACTCCTATTGTTATTCTATCCATGGTCAATGCTGTGTAGGACGGAGCCACTGCCTTCAACAAGGGAGTTGTCGCCACGCGTTTAAACTTTTCGACTGGTATTCTTGGATTTCACGTAAATAAACGTCGTATAGTGGAATGGGTAGCAAGATCTCGGATAAGACTTTCGATACAAACACAAAGTTTAATAAAAATAATCCTTGGATATTTTAGCTGCCGAAATGCCTGAATTGTGTCTTAAAGTGTCAAATCACACAGCTCACAAACCTCCGACTGATATTGGGAGTGTGAATAGTCGTTAAACAATAAAAAGAGGAAAAATAGGAAAAACGAGATTTGAATGGACAAAGCTTCCGGCGAATTGACACACTTGTCAGTGTTCCAGTAGTTATATGGGATCCTAATGCAGATAAAAAATTCCTGGGATGGCTTACTAAGAAAAACAATCTCCCAGTTGTGAACCACTGTTTTAGTCTTTGACCTTTGGAGTATTTTCATTTTCGCAATGTGTGCAAGATATCAATTTGTTGTTGCCACTTGTAGAGGGGTATTTGAGGTGGAACCCGTGAGTAAGGGAAGAAACATCCGCATCAAACCTCAAACTTTCAGTTTCATGGGTCCCGGTGCTCTAAATAAGGTGATTTGGGTTGAAAATAAAGATGCCGTTATAGAAACCTAAAGGCTTCTTGTCAAAACGGGATCCTTATGACGACTTCTTGAATCCGGTTTAGAGGCATCTTAAATTGGCTGAGACCTATTCTATCCTTCGCGTGGCTTATAAAACTACATCTCAGGTCAATACAAGGAAACCCTATGAAAAATTACTGGACGTCTTCTCATGATGATATACACATGGTTTCTAGATTGAAGAAAAAAGTCGTGGCAGAGTGGTGGCTGTGGAGTGCAGATGGATTGATTATTCAGATGTGAGTGGATGATTAGGAAATCTGTTTGCTCTTTTGGTTGCATCAACACCCAATCACCTCACCCGCGTGTGAGAAAAAAGGTGAACTTAATGACCGTTGCAGCTACTTTCATGTTTTAGGCATACTGGCACGCCAGTGTCACGAGAGCGATACGGAAGGGTAACAGATATCAAACGAGAAAATCGGGAATCTTTGTAGTGCAGTCTGACGATGTGACATACTATTAGGCGTATATGACAGCCGTTGTCCTATTAATTGTGACTGGTATAAGCTACTTATCCGACTATGTTTTGGCACACTGAAATGCAGTTGAGGTGCGGTAATTTCCTAAGGAGGTCCACCGACTTGTGAGGCTGGACTTCCACTGTTTCACACGAATCTTATTTGGACGGAAATCTGCGGAATAAGCTGTCGAATTTTTTTGTTGACATTACAAGGCTCTAAACTTTGCCAATGCTGAAGTCGCTGTCTAGTCCCTCCTCTCCACGAACGAAATGATGGCGAGCGCAATTCTCGTGTGATCGTCCACGAAAGTTTGGTGCTTTTGCCCAGCGCAATCTTACCGTGAGCCATTTTGACCGAAGATTTGAGTTCGGCCGTGGTTCGTCGCGGGGGGTTATAGTTGTTTTGTCCCTCGATGAAGTGCTTGGTGTCGCAGACGGAACGTTCATTGGCTGGAGCGGACATTGAAATAGAGTGCGAGTGCAGTGAATTGCATATTCCATTCTATTACTTAGGTCGAACAGCTCACTTTGCCAGTCAATCAGGGTCCTCATACATCAAGGTTCACCTCATATTAAGGAGCTGACAGCTTTCAAACCAACCGCATTTGTTGGATTCATCTAATTTTATAATATATTCAATTATCCCGAAAATTTCAGTTCTTAGGACATAGCTGTTCATAGAATATATCAGAGGTCATGATGCACACTATAAGCAACCAAGTAATGTTCCTCTGAAAAGCACAGATGAGAAGTTTTATAGATGGTTCAAAAAATCTGTTTCAAGTTCACAAGTATCACCCTGTCCATAAAAATACATGTGCCGCATGGAACTGCAATCGATTCCGAGTTTTTCTCGATGGTATGTCCAGAAGTGAACTCGCGCACAGCGCTCAACCAGTCTCCTTTAATTCATTTGATGAAGACGCTTTTGTTTTATGAGAAAGTAGCATCCAAAAAATGCCATCTAGAAAAATGATTCTGATTATCTTTGTTTTTTCACTTTGCGAAAAGGGCCCGATGGTAGAGTGCTTTTCACGAAACTGTTTGCTGTTCATCGAAAAGACCCCTATTATGCACCCGAGCAAAACCGACCGTGGCGATCAAAATGCCTCAGATGTTTATGTTAGCTGCCGTAACCAAGAATGGCGCACACTTCAGAAAAATGCATATGTCAAGGAACCTTTGAGTTTATTCATTTTAATTGCGCTCAGAAGTGGATGGTTCATTCAAAAATTGAACTTTACATAGTTCAACGACTTTTTGAATACCAACTGTGCATTCATTTCATGGTTCTGTCTGTTTGCAAAGTTTGTGCATCATTCCTGATGAATTCTGGCTTTACTTAAGGCCAAAGCTCGAACTTTGCAACACGTCAAGGTTAAAAACGACATGGCTCTTCTTAAAAGGTAGCATAAGTGTAAAAGAATTTTTATATGCCACAAAAAACGCCTGGTCTGCCGAAAAATTAAAATACCTCAATCAATAGCAAAGCAGTTGCTATTCATAACAGGTACCAAGCACCTGGAAGCATGTTTGTACTTTGTAAAACCCAACTTCCCAGTCAAACGTCAGTTCACGGATTATTTTTTCCACATATTCTATGCTCAGTCGCCCGTCGAGGATGATGAATCGCAAAATGGTGTATACGATTTTGACTCCGAGGACAATCCACAATTCGCAACACTTGTTCCGACATTCCCACCAATAGGCGTATCACCTATCACATGTGACATAACAAGTGGCAAATTCCGTGGCATTGACACTGCTCTGTCCCATCTGGTCGACGATCTGAAGTTCGACAAAGAACAACGAATAGCAAAGGCCGACCAGATTATCAAGGCAATTCACGCCCTGGAACAAGTTAGACTGCCGAAATTCTTGGGATTCAGTCGGCAGGCGGAAGTGTGCGCGTAAGACTGCGGTATTCACATTGATTCTCTTTAGAAAATTGGCCAAGGTCGAAGAAAATGCTCTAATACAGGCGATTGAGATACCCAAAGCCTACGCACTCCAAAAGGAAGAGCG